>NC_140479.1:13694338-14051838 GCF_051167445.1 Perissodus microlepis | reverse complement strand
AGACCCATGGTTGATATCACAGTGCCTAAACCAGTTTTTATATACAGTGTAAGCCTGGAAGTGGAACATTCGAAAATTATCAAAATACTTTTACCATAGCTCAACAAAGTATGAAAAAGTCATGGTTGCCTTCAGGCTGTCTTTATGGTTGTGACGTTGGACCCGTTACGTATGTATATATATGTATATATTGTACTATTCTTAGTTAGCGTATTGTCTGTCTTGTCTTAATGTTGGTTTATAATGGAGCACTGTAACAAAAAATAATTTCCCCCAGGGATCAATAAAGTATTCTGATTCTGATTCTGATGGTTACACATGAACAGAACACGGACATAATGATAGCACTTCTTTATTTGCAGATTTGGTTTCACTGTGGTTTTGTTTTACTGGGACACAGACACTCCCGCTCCGCTGTCACGTCTGCTCTCCTCCCCTCCGACTGTCACAATCACCTTCACATCCCAGCACACCTGTTCACCCCGCCCCTGCGCTGCCCCGGGAGCTCACTGCGTCACTCCTCCTCTGCAGCCGGCCAGAGACCACGCCCAGAGCCACAATGGTTTTCTTTAAAAAAGGCTAAAATAATATTCTATTCCACATGCTGAAGCTTCCTTGTGTAAGGTGCTCAAGCCCAAGTTGCTACTGATGCATCTATTGAAGTGTGTGCAAATGTTAGAAAGTGCTTAGACACAAATAAAAATGCTGTGTGAATGTTTGTGTGAATAAGACTTGGCATGCTCAACTGAGTAGAAAGTACCAGTCCATTTGAAAAAAGAAAAGAAAAAAAGCAAATGCAATATTCTAACATAACCATACCCCCATCACATATTTATACTTGTGGTCTGGGGTAATTCTAAACAAATTTGGTAGACCTAAGTATGAATAAAAAGCAGTTACTGAATGATGGATTTCTGCATGAGATGTTTGTATGCAGGGTTTATCCACAGATTGGTGTGAATGTGCTCTGATGTCTTGGGCACTTTATGGTGTATTTTCCCACTGGTGAGGTCACTGCCATCAAAGAGTGTATTGGTGCGTGGCGTATGTTCAATTCTTTTTTTTTTTTTGTATGTTCAAATCAACAGTTGCCTGAAAGCATTTGTTTGGAGTATGTTTGATCTGCAGCATTGTTTAGTTAGTTGTTCAGGTAAGTAACCACCACATGAATGCTAAGACCCTAGGTGTCCTAAATGAATGCGTGGCTAACAAGCTATTATATCATGTGTATGTAGTTTTATTGTTGAGACTAATGGTTTTGGCTGGCACTAGAATTACTGGACGAGCCATGCTTAAATTATTTACATATTAAGAAAAACTTTGTAAACTACATTGCTATTCTTAAAACCCGTAAATGTAATTGTAATGTAATGCAAGCACAAGTCATTTGGTGCTTTACTTCTTGGCTTCACATTTCTAAACATGCACGGTGATGTGAAAATGGCTGCAGGCATGGACATTTTTTGGGGGGCATGATTCTGAATAAATGGCCCATTTTAAGAAGTAAAACTGGCACTGTGTGTTTTGAACACAGGTCTGAGAGGTCCACAGACTGTCCTCAAAGTGCCTGCCAAATGACAGGGATGGATCGCTGTGATTGTGTTCACCTCCAACTTTGAAGTCCAACAAATGCTTAAATCTTACATACTTTGTGCTGCCACACAGCAGTGCCCATTGCTTCAACTTTGGCTTTAAAAAACACTTTTTCAAGTGCCTATTTGCTAGTTCATCACGAGTCTGCTGTGGCAGCTTGGGGAAATCGAAAGTGCCCCCATATGTTCCTGCAGATTTATTGAGAAAGTGTAACATGCTGCCATGCTGTCCACAACTGGGGTGAAAAATAGGAAGGCGGAAACATCCTGGAAAAGATGAAGCGGTTATTGGAAATTGCTGATGTTGGCAGTGGTAGAGTAGATTCAGGAAAAGAAAAATGTGTCACAGGCACACAGGGGATGATTAGTTACCCCAAGAATGTGAATTATATGCCTTGTGGGGGCAGTGCCTGTGGATACTGTATCACTTTAACAGCCTTCGTCAGTTCTAGGCCAATAATGCATCTTGTCTAAAACAGTTTAGCATCAATTACATTGCAGAACTAAATATCCTCCTTCCTATGAATGCTGTAATACTCCTTATATGCAAAAAAGCAAACAAAAAAAATAATATAAAAAATGTAAGTTTTAAATCAGGGACATTTTGGACAAAGATTTTTTGCCCTATAGTGATATAGGGCAACGCTCAATTTTACTGAGTGTTGAAAAACTAGATATAAAAGAAGAATTCCTTTATGAAAGAAAGAAAGAAAAACCCAGAAAACAGTGTCAAACTCTGCTGCAACATATTGTTACATTAGCAACTTTTCTTTATTATTTCTTTTTATGATGCCACTGTTAATTTCACAGCTTCTTATTTTGAATATTAGCTGTTTTTTGTCAGGTCTTTGAACTCATGCAGTTATTATGGTTAATAATTACATGAGTTCTGCATCTTTTTAACTTCTCTGTATTACCTGTAGCGATACAAGCCCACCTATGCAAACGTGTTCAGTGCTTTTTGCGGTGAGACCATCTGCTAATATATTTTATGTTGTACTTTATATGCACTCAATTTCTCACTCTGACTTTAGGAGCATGCTGAGCTACAGTGCATAAATTATTCCTAATATCATTAATCTCTGAGCTGCACAACTGACGTACAGAAGATGTTCTGTAGTTCAGGAGTGGGAAGTCTCTTGTGCTTTACACTTTTTTATGGTATCCAGAAGATACTTTTCCTTCTTTTGGAATTAGAACATACTTATTTGCTTTGGGTCACCCCCCAGACCTGATCAGAAGGGGCCAACCCTAAGCGGGATCAGGCGTCTTCTATTGTCGTTGCAAACTTTGCAGATTGCCACTGTACTTTAAAGTTTGCCAGATTTTACACCTATTAATGTTACTGATCTATTGATAGTTAATTACTTGCTAAATGTTTCACAGATTTATCTCAGTACTATTTTCAACCTTCATTTTTCCAGCTTTTTGTTACTTCACCACAAGATTTTTAGACATATTGCTGGCATGAAATTCAAAATGAGCCAAACATAATAGTGAAAAAAGCAAAATTTCAAATTTCTTAGTTTAAAATGTTGATGTGTTTTATGTGTTCTGCTGTGAACACAGTAAATATGGGTTTATGAGGTTTGCAGATCTTTGCTTTGTGTTTCTCTTTAGATTTTATACAACGTTTCAACTTTTCTGAAGTCTTTCACTTTCTTTAACTGCTCAGCCACACTCACTCGTAACATGAGGTTCTTTTCTGCATTAAAGGACTCAAAAGTTTGAATGGTTCATTCTGGGTAATACACATTGATGCCCCTTTAAAAGGAGTTCAAGTCGGTCAAGTTGCACATTATCTTCCAGCAACATTCAGCAAACATGACTCGCCCTCAGGGGCACAACACTTTATTCAGATCCTTGATACAAAAGAGCCTGCAAGGTTCCTCAAAAAGCCTCTGTCACTTCTAATCACTGACGTATTGCGCAGGCAGGGAGGAAATTTGTGAGATTTTATGCATAGTCAGTTCCGATGATCATCCTCCCCATTGTCGCTGTCTGTGGTGCTGAAATGACAGCATCATTATTGTCTCTTTGAGCATGGCAGCGACATGGCCTCATTCCCCCTGGCCTGATGAAATAGAAGCTATAAGAAGGGACCGGCAGTAGGCTCCAGTGATTGCACTCTCACTCTGTGCTTTTAGTTACCCCTGATGGTTTCCCTTTATGCACACATGTGCTCTCATCTAAGAAAATGCCACCCGCAGAAGATCAAACTGCGCTGACAGAAAATCAAAGAAAACCATATTACAGTGCCGTGTTTCATTAATGAGCGCCCAGAACACATAGATCATAGAAATGGCCTTTTTCACCAAATTCACCATGGTAAGAATCTATTTTTGCTTGGTGTTACTTGAAATTATCATGCTGCTGCTGCTTGCTTGCTTGCTGTAGCTGGTGGCAACTGTCCCCTGACATATTACTCATCTAAAATGTCATTTAGATGAAAATCAGACGTGATTACCTAATTATATTAGTTAGAAAAGCCTCTTCATCTTTTGCATGTTAAGCACTCTTCTTTTTCAAAGTGCCAACGTCAAGGTTGGGTTGAGAAATGTCTCCAAACAACCAAAAATTAGTTGAAGTATCTATTAAACTATTTTGATAATCAGTGATTTTTTTTTAGAGTAGTTATTTGAAATGCTAACTTTCCTAGTTTCAGTTCAGAGCTTTAGTTTTATGTCATGCCTTATGTTAGATCAATCACATTGATTGTTGTTTCCCATCAGGAAATTGTGTACAATGCTATTGAAATTTTATTTATGTAAAGCAGACTTTTTGTTAGCTACATTTTCACTGCTACAGTTCCATTTGGTAGAACAGTGTCTGGAAACAACCAAATTTATTCAGACTTGTGATCTTTTTGAGTTAGGGATGATTGCTTCAAAAACTTTGTGCAAGACAGTATATACAGAGCAACGAGAAGAAGTCCATCTGCTATCAGTTTGCAAATGAAAGGGGTCAAGCTGGTTATTATATGCACGTTGTTTGTGATACTATAGCGATTTACTGTGATAAATCATCAAAGAAATTGCACATCTTTTGCCATCTAAATCCACAGTCCACCCAAAACCTCAGAAATCTGAAAGAGAAATTCAGAAATTCCTTCAAAAATAGGGACATAATTGCTGCAGGATGGGAATTTAACTGCAACCTTGCTTTTATATTGGAATATAACTAGAATATAATCAGTTGGCAACCATTTGACTCAAGTCCCCTGCTGCAAAGAAACGTGCCACAAATGAGTTGTGTTCATCTGTGTAGACTTACTCAAATTGCAACGTGTTGGCAATCTGCCTGTGTGTTTATAAAGTGGATGGCAGTTATTTGCAAACTTTTACCGATTTGATAGTGAGTATAGTCTGTCCAAGTTGGATGGATAGTCAGATTGTCTTTGAATCAGTTGCCAAACGTTAAAAAAATTCTATGAGTTTTCAGTGCTCTTCCTAGTCACAAGGAGGTTGAAATCCAATTTTTTAAATCAATTAAATAATAATAATGATTTTTATTTTTATTTGCCTTAACATAACATTTATGCAAATACATAAAGGAAACAAGCTGACCTTGATTGCCCATACAGGTCATTTGTATGAGTATGGGTCATCTTCAGTTTTGTCAATCCAACCAACTGACCCAACTTCCTCATGTAGTTGCTCATATTACATTTGGCCACTTGACAGCACTGTCATATAAAAATATCTCTGCAAAAATTTTCAGTGTGACAGTCTGCTGGCCATAAACTCTAGAAATAAGGATTTCATCTTTGTAAATGATAGGGATAACTTTAAAAGTGACACAAAAAAAATGTAGTATACACAGTAATTGGCAACGATGTAATTATATTTCATGTCTGGGCTACAAACCGTCTTGATTGGGTGTGTAACTCCTCGATCCAAAAGTATCAACATCTTTCCTCTTATATGTCTGGATTTTTGCCATCCTGCTTTCATAACTGAGGCTCTCTAATGAGATCTATGGGCTATGCTCTAGTGACTGCAACACTAATTGCCTCCACACCAGTGCAGAACCTGTTGCTTTGCTTTTAGTCGGTTGGCAGGCATCAGTGGCACCGCCCACGTACACCTGAAGGAATTCGAGATCTTCATTAAAAAGAGGAGAGGGCTCCTATTTCTTACATCACTGCAACCCACCGCTGCTTCATCGCAGGCAACAGGTTTGTGTGAATACATCCATTAAATTGGATTCCTGGCCTGCAGGGAGTGACAAGCGGAAAGAGGTGTTTGAACCAGGAAAGAAGGATGATGTGCATTTTGGGGGGTGGCGGGAAAAACAGTCCCTGCCGTAATAACACGGCTATTTCGTCTGCTTAAGCCCCAATTTCCACAGTCCAAGCCACTGATGTGTTTCAGACACAGTCAATTTGGGGGATGGCTGATCACAATGAAATGGCTGTGAGACTGGTCCAGTTTGGAGTGGAAAATTGTCCCAAGAGTAATTTGTTTGCAAACTAAGAAAACAATTATTTGTACAAAAATGTATTTAGTATGTGTCACTACCTTCTGCTCATCCCTTGTGTTTTTTTAACTGGTTTCATTATCACTTCGTAGCTGCACTGTCACCTTCTGTCTCTGTGTCTCTGCTTATGCTTTACTCCACCAACATGCAGCTGACTGGAAATAAGGCCAGATCAAGCATTATGGCAGCATGTAAGTCCATCCAAGACTGACTCATTTCTCTAAGCAGTGCTTTCTATGAAAGTGTCACACACTCCACTCAAGCTGGAGTTTAGTCAGTGGTTCACACTAACCATATTCCAGTTATATTATTCACCTCATGCTTCCTTAGACCTGAACAGATGAGGTCCCTCCAGTCCATTAGCTTCCAATTAAAACGGATCGCAAAATGGTTTGAATGCTCGTTTAACGACTGTTTTGGCAAGAGGCCATGAAATCAGTGGGCTCTGTGGGGGGAAAGAAGACACTGTTGCAGAGCAGATTTTGCCACGTGTTTTCTTAATTGGACTTAAGCACACAAAAAAGTCCATCTGTTTCATGAAGTTTTGCTCCCCTGGTGCTTGGATGCAAGCCTGTGGTTCAAATGTCAAATATTTATTCAGTTATACAAAGACGTTTCTGTAAAAAATGAGCTTTTTAGGGTCAAACATGTTACATTAGAACAGCAGCTGTGTACACTCGCTCTGTCTCTCTCATTTATTTTGTGATGTGTGATGAGTCAAGCACTTCCACATTATTTTGGCTCTAACCTGCAATTTTGTTACGATAATAACAAAATTATAGTAGACCTTTCACCACCAGCCTAACTGTAATAAGCTCCAGAAAATACCAAAACACAACAAACTGTGCTTTAGCAGGTTCACCACTAAGATTTTTAATATAAAGCCATGACCAAGCTATCAAAGTCTGGTGTGGATTTATTTGTGTACTGAAAAGAAGTCTGGTGTTGTGAACTTAATTTTGTTGTGAACACACCAAAATACCACAAAAGCTCCTGATACTTGGCTTGGAATTGCAGCACGGTGGTTAGAACTGTTGCATCACAGGAAGAAGGTCCTGAGTTTGACTCCACATTCTGGCCTTTCTGTGTGGAGTTTGCACGAGTTCTGTCCAGGTACTCGTCCTGCTGTCCAAAATCATGCAGTTAATGGAATTCTACATTGCCCATAGGTGTGAATGGTTAAGCCCTGCATGACATTGGAGACCTGTCAAGGCTGTACTTGGGCTGCAGTTTTTCAAATGGCTAAAGCCAAAAAAAGGAAAAAAAAAATCAACTTAAAGTATATAAAAAGTTTAGCCAAATACCCAAAAACGAGCCTCTGGAAATATGAAGCCAGTGCAGAACTGCTAAAAAAGCCAAATTTGTACAGTATAATAAATATATTATCGGTTTAGGTTTGCTGTTAGCCACATTTATGTTATTCATGTTGGTTTGCTACTAATAGTTTCAATAGCATTAGCCATCTTCCAGCCATCATCCTCAACCATCATTATTATGATGATGCAGGAACAACACCAACATGGGGATATCAGATTGTGCATAAAAGGTGGCCATAGCTTTGTTTTAACGAGCAGTAGGAGTTGAGTTGTTGGGTTCACTAAACACTGGGTGTCATCATGATGGCTAGCTTTACAGCACAGTCCTTCAGGTAACACTTCCAATTCAGAACTCCTGCTTGTAATGAACTATAGTGTTGATGATTTGATAGCATATATAAATGACTGTAATTTTTTAATGACTTCACCAGAAGGACCCTTGGAGAATTAGACCCAGCCCTGGGACACTGAGAGAGCCGATGTCTCTTCTGGATTATGGACTGATATTGCTGATTTTACACATCCTGATGCCAATTCCAGCTCTTCCCTACTCCCTGCAAAGCCTTGGGCCTGTATCCTCCCTGTTATGTTTATATCTTATAATACAGCCTGGCCCTTGTGGGATTTAGAGGCAAGGTAAGGCTGAGGATATCAAAAAAGAAGTGTAGCTGCACTGTTGCCTTGCACTCATACAAAGGCGTGGTAGCTGTCATTTTTACAATCTTCCACCTTCACAGTGATTCAGGATGGTGGATAAAACCGTTCATCATAAAAAGCATTTATGTTCTGAATTATACTTCATGAGTTATTCGTAATCTGAAGAGCCATCTAGTAAAGATGCAAGAGCAAATACATACCGTAAGACACAGAGTCAGTGGTGCTTAGAGCTAAATGCTAATGTCAGCATGCTAACAAGCTCAAAATAACATTAAAGCTGCTTTACATAAATTTTACATTAACAGTGGATCAAATGGCTGTGTTATGTGAGAATGGTTGTTTGCAGTGATAAACCCACAGAGAATTACACACCTTTCACATGAGAAGTGAAGCTTTTTTAAAAATCATTTTCAATGAAGAGCAAGTAGGCGGCTTTGGTGGTGGGACAGCAGGCACAGTCCCATTTGCAGTCTGTGCACAAATTAAAGATATATAACCACCTCCATAAAAAATAACAATGAATGCACAAACTTCATGGAAGGCTGGGATTATTTTTTTTTATTTTTTCTTCTTAAATTTACCATTTATTAGAAATGTCTCCCATCAGATGGCTGCTCCTCTCTGAGGTCTCTTCCTGTTAAAAGGCTGTTCTTCCTTGATACCATAAGCAAATAATTTTACATAGGGGACTATCTGATTGGTTGAGTTTTCTCTTAAATATTGTAGGGTCTTTACATTACTGGTAGTACCAGGTTTGATCTACTTCTGCCTTCAGAACTGCTTTAAATCTTTATGGCATGGATTCAGCATGGTCATTGCCATATTCCTCAGAGATTGTGGTCAATGCTGACACAATAACGTCACATAGTTGCTACAGATTTGTGACCTGCACCTCCATGAAACAGATGTCTAATCACTGCATCTCAAAGGTGCTCTATTGGATTGAGAGCTGATGAGCTTAGAGGTCATTTGAGTACTGTAAACCCATTGTCATGATGCTCAAAGAAGCCATTACAAGATGGGCACACTGTGGTCATAAAGGGTCAGCAACAATACTTAGGTAGGCTATGGCATTTAATCCAAGCTCAGCTGGTACTAAGTGGCCCAAAGGGTCTCAAGAAAATCCCCACACTACAGGGAGTGCAGAATTATTAGGCAAGTTGTATTTTTGAGGAATAATTTTATTATTGAACAACAACCATGTTCTCAATGAACCCAAAAAACTCATTAATATCAAAGCTGAATGTTTTTGGAAGTAGTTTTTAGTTTGTTTTTAGTTTTAGCTATTTTAGGGGGATATCTGTGTGTGCAGGTGACTATTACTGTGCATAATTATTAGGCAACTTAACAAAAAACAAATATATACCCATTTCAATTATTTATTTTTACCAGTGAAACCAATATAACATCTCCACATTCACAAATATACATTTCTGACATTCAAAAACAAAACAAAAACAAATCAGCGACCAATATAGCCACCTTTCTTTGCAAGGACACTCAAAAGCCTGCCATCCATGGATTCTGTCAGTGTTTTGATCTGTTCACCATCAACATTGCGTGCAGCAGCAACCACAGCCTCCCAGACACTGTTCAGAGAGGTGTACTGTTGTCCCTCCTTGTAAATCTCACATTTGATGATGGACCACAGGTTCTCAATGGGGTTCAGATCAGGTGAACAAGGAGGCCATGTCATTAGTTTTTCTTCTTTTATACCCTTTCTTGCCAGCCACGCTGTGGAGTACTTGGACGCGTGTGATGGAGCATTGTCCTGCATGAAAATCATGTTTTTCTTGAAGGATGCAGACTTCTTCCTGTACCACTGCTTGAAGAAGGTGTCTTCCAGAAACTGGCAGTAGGACTGGGAGTTGAGCTTGACTCCATCCAACCTTGTGCTTTTGGGCACTCCAGTGATATTGCAGCTCTGAAATATGGCCAAACTGGTGGCAAGTGGCATCTTGGCAGCTGCACGCTTGACTTTTCTCAGTTCATGGGCAGTTATTTTGCGCCTTGGTTTTTCCACACGCTTCTTGCGACCCTGTTGACTATTTTGAATGAAACGCTTGATTGTTCGATGATCACGCTTCAGAAGCTTTGCAATTTTGAGACTGCTGCATCCCTCTGCAAGATATCTCACTATTTTTGACTTTTCTGAGCCTGTCAAGTCCTTCTTTTGACCCATTTTGCCAAAGGAAAGGACGTTGCCTAATAATTATGCACACCTGATATAGGGTGTTGATGTCATTAGACCACACCCCTTCTCATTACAGCGATGCACATCACCTAATATGCTTAATTGGTAGTAGGCTTTCGAGCCTATACAGCTTGGAGTAAGACAACATGCATGAAGAGGATGATGTGGACAAAATACTCATTTGCCTAATAATTCTGCACTCCCTGTATTACACCACCATCGCCTGAATCATTTGACACAAGGCGGGAGCGTTCCATGGTTTCACGTTGTTTAGGCCCACTCCTGACCCGACTTGTCAGACCAGGTAACTTTTTTCCAATCTTTCAATTTTGTCCTGCCTAATATTGTCCAGTTTTACTGATCCTGTTTGAATTTTAGTCTCCGTTTCCTGCACTTGGCTGACAACAGTGGCTCCCGGTGTAGTCTTCTGTTGCTCTAGCCCATCTGCTTCCAAGTTATTTGATTTACTGTTTACTGTCCAGCTATCACCCACCTACAGTGCAGCGTTCAGTAGGTCACATTGGTTTCACCTTTACTAAGGGTTTATGCTTCAGAGGCAAATCTACGCTATAACCTGCAGCATAGGTTTTGATCTTCTTGCACCACACAGAACACTAGCTGGCAGTGACATCAGCTATTATAGTTAAATCAGGTCTTAACCCTTGATCATAGTAATGATATCTTGGGTAATGTGACAACAGACTTCATCAATATTTGGTCATCAACCCTAAGGACCAACGCCTGATAGGATACAATAGCCCAATTGGTAAATTTAAAATTAGGTGACAATATGTTATGTTGACTAAAAAGACAGGAAATCCTACCACATAAATCCTCAGTCATTTTAAACGCTATTTATGTAGGCTTTTCAAATTGCTGTACCGTTTTACCCTTGACATTTAAACCAATACAATAGCTCTGGCAAATTAGTTTCTTTTTAAATGGAAACTGGGGTGTAGTGGTGTGGGATTTTAGTCTATGACTGGTTTTCTTAGCAAATTTACCCCAAAACATCATTACAGGCTCTGCCAGTCACTATGAAAGTGTGTTTCAAAGTGCAATTTAGACCCAAAGGTATATTGCACAAATGTGACAGTTTTTTGGTCAATTGAAGCAAAAGTATACTTTTCAGATGGACATACAGTATAAGCATGGGTCAGATGTTTTTAAATAATGTACTCTAATGCTCTAATTTTGAACTGGAAGTGGCCTTTTTATCAGTATAATACCCTTTCACACACCAGGAAATCCACCAAGGAAAAGATCAAAAGGAAGAAGTTCAGTGCTGGTCGAGAAAAAGAAGAAAAAAAGAGTTCAGATTTAAATCTCATTGAAATGCTGGTGGATAATTTGTAAGAAGCAGAACACGCAATGACTACAAACTGGGAGATATGGTATTTTTTTTGTTGTTGAAAGATTGTTCTAACAGTATACTGTACTCAGACATTGTTTTGTTATGATTTATGGAGAGCAGCTACAGAGGAAGGTTTGCTGGTAATGAGGCAGAACCCATGACAGAGGAATCTACAGTGTCACTTTGTTCTTCCTCTTGCAGCCCCAGTGGAAGACATGACATAAAGTGAAGTGGAAGCCAATTTAAAGGTTCACTGGGCAGGATTTCTAATGTAGAATACAGTCATGTTGGAGGATAACTCATAGAGAGAAACTGCATGAAAAAGGCTCTTTTTATCACTAGAGAGTTGACCAAATGTAATGCTGGTGGGAGTCATTCTCTTGTTTTTGTGTACCATTTACTGGCATTAAGCTAGAACTGGTCAAGGGTCAGAGTCTTGCTCAGGAACACCTGAGTAAGGCTAAAAAAAGTTAAAACTGTCATGCAATATTTTACTATTATTTTTAGCCCCCTCTACTGTTTGCAACTCTTTGAAATTGTGCCATACACTGACATCTGTGTTTGTCTATACAACCACGATTACCTCATGTAGATTATAATTAAGAGAGGAAAAAAGTCTATATTGGAAGCAAAAACAGATGCTTATATTACTGTCTTACTAATGCAAACAGTGTTTCCCTGCAGGCTCATTTAACAGGTGAGTCTGTGTGAGAGCATACATGCAGATGTGTATCACTGAGTTCATTTACCTGCAGGGGATTAAGAGATACTGGATGTGTTAACAGGAAAGTGTGTTAATGGAGTTAATTAGTCAGGTTTTATCAGGAAAAACACTTTAAAAGCAGCATCAATTATGAAATGAATACCCGTTATGTTATAGTAATTAGCATAATTCCAGAACCTCTATTATAACTGGAGTGTTAATTTACTGCATCTATGTATATTCATAGCCGTGGGAACGTGTTTTACATAGGGGTGGTGTGAAGATGACATGCGAGTGTGGGGTAGCAAATAATGATTTTTTTTTGTGCTTTTACACACCTGTTTTCAACAATTGTGGTGACAGCACCATGATTAGACATACAACTGAACAACCTTAAATTAATTATTCCACTTATAATCACATAGTAAAATAAAATAACATTTGAAAAAAAAACAACCCCAAGAACAAATGTACTTGAGGACATGCAGGTCCTCTGTCATCTGCCATGATGTGTACCCAGCAGTACTTTTCATGGCCTTTCATGCAGGTATGTTACTGTTTTTTTCTAACAGTAAAAATTAAAGCTACAATCTAGTATAATAATATACAAGTGGTATATCAGAAATATGTGCTATCTTTTGGTTGCTTGCTTTTCTTTTCTTTTATAACAACTCTATGGGGTTAATTATTTTACAACTCATCCATGTGTATGCGGGAGCATAACTGACAAGTTCCTGACACAGGCAGATGTCGCTGTTCAATTTGGAAACAACCAGAATATTAACAATGATGCTCCAAATTTTGGAGTCTAAAACAAGTGGTTGAAGTCACATTGGCATCTTTTATGGCATGATGGAGACCTCCAAAAAAAAGCTCCAAAAGACACAAGCAAGCTGCGGTCTACCAGATTTTGAATAAAAAATACATTCTAGGTTGTAGCGCAAAGCTAAGGCTTTAACCTCCTTTTGTAGAGCCACATAACAAGTGAATCATGGCTTTATCCTTTGCTGCAGAATATCAGTGGCCTTCATCAGTTGATGTCCTCAGTGTCTGCTCACAGGCAGATATCTGCCTTTCCTCAGTAGAAAGAAAGTATGCTGTAACTTACCAGCTTTTAAGTCCACCTCATGGAGAGAAAACCAAGCAAGCATGGATAGGAGCGCTAAATCAAGCTTATAAAAACAATTGACAAGTCCATTTTAAAGGAGAGAGTTTTTGCTGTAGAAGAGAGTCTGCTGTCTGAGTGCCTCGTTCTTGCTCCACTAATGGAGAGATGAGTGCAGTGTACTAGCAGGGACGATAACAAAGCAACAAATACAAAGGAGTTTTATACTGAAAGTAGCATGACCCATGAGACAGCATCTGCAGCTGTAAAAGGGAAGGTCAGATTGATGTGGCTATTCTTGCTGCCTGAAAGCAGATGTCTCCAGGGTCAGCTATAAACATGTGTTATTTATTCAGCAGGACTTAATTAAAGATGCCCGACTCAGTGTACAGTGTTAGCAGTGATTTCTCGAAGGAAGCGGCAGCGTAATTCACATTAATTTATCATCTAATAGATAATCCTCAGGTGCATGCTGTCGCTCATGGCAAATAAAACCATCTGCTGTTTTCTATCCAGATTTCATTGAAATGACAGCTTTCTAATGAAATGTTATGTATAAAATCTGCCAATAGAGTTCTTTATTTTGCCACCAAAACACGAAGGAGAGCTGGCGTAGTTGGTTGATGGATAAAAGGTTTAATGTAGGTTAAAGCTGAAAGTTTGTGAAACCAAGCCCGTGCATGTAGACGAAATCTCAGGATAACAACAACGTCACTGAGGATTTTTCATTGCACTTCAGATGTTGCCTCTCAGTTCTCTTCAAACTCTGTGGGGGGCTCACCATGACTCCTTTGTCTTTTGCTGCTTTTGTGTGTTTTTTCTTCTCTTTGCGTCTGATGTTGTGTGCAGCACAAGTCACACACAGTGGATGCTGGGGATGTGCATGCTGAGCAGCCCTTCTGGAATAAAACATCCTGCTCTGATGACAATATGGTTTGGATATGCAAAACATGTTTAGAGTTTAAAAATATTTGTGAATAGCCTACAGTCCCGATCAAAAGTTTAAGACCACTTGAAAAATGGCAAAAAAACCGATATTTTCCATGGTTAGATCTTAACAAGGTTAACAAGTAGAGCTTCAACATGCAGCAAGAAGAAATGTGAGTGAGAAAAAACATTTTATTGAGCATGCAATTTATTGAAAACAACGCTTAAAATTAAACAGGCTATTCTACAGCTGATCAAAAGTTTAGGACCACATGCCTTTAAAAGGCCAAATCTGTGCAAAAATGTGGATTCATTGTCATTTTCTGTCAAGTAGTCACACTGTCATGATGTTCTGATGGCAAAGGCAGAAAAACGTTCCCTCTTTGAACTTCGGGTTGTTGAACTGCATAAGCAGGGTCTCTTACAGGGCGTCATCGCTGCTGACGTGGGACACAGTAAGACAGTCATTTGGAATTTCTTAAATGATCCTCAGGGTTATGGAACAAAAAACTCATGCGGAAGACCCCAAAAAATTTCACTACCACTGAGCCGGAGGATCCATTTGGCTGTCCATTAAGACACTGGACGGTCCAAATCAAGGCCGTTACTGGTGCCTGGACTGCAGCCCCTTAACCATCAGACCGGATCTGAGACTGAAGGGCTTCAAAAACAAAAAACGCCTTCAAAGGCCTCGTCTCCTTGAACACCACAGAAGTGACTGTTTGGACTTTGCATGGGACACTGAAAGGTGGAGAAGGTTTTATCATGTGATGAGAAAAAACGCAACCTTGATGGTCCTGAAGGTTTCCAAAGTTACTGGCATGGCAAGGAGATGCCACCTGAGAAGTTTTCTACATGCCACAGTGGAGGGGGCGCCATAATGGTCTGGGATGCTTTTTCCTTCAGTGGAACAATGGAGCTTAAGGAGGTGCAGGGGCACCAAAGGCCGCTGGCTATGTCCAGATGTTGCAGAGAACATCCCTTATGCCCGAGGGCATTTGTCTGTGTGGTAACGACTGGGTTTTTCAACAGGACAACAGCACACAATGCCCACAGGACAAGGGACTTCTTCCAGGAGAATAAAATCAACTTTTTTGGACCATCCTGGGTCTTTCCCTGATCGAAATCCAATTGAGAACCTTTGGGGATGGATGCCAAGGAAAGTTTACAAAAATAGACAACAGCTCCATTTTCGGCCATCTTCACCACTTGGAGAAATGTTCCCACTTACCCTAATGGAAATGCTCACATCAAGCATGTTGCAATGAATTTTTGAAGTGATCAACAATAACAGTAGAGCTACTGTCATGGTCTTGGGTCACTTGACCCAGCGTTTTGAGTTTTCTTGTGTTCTTGTCATTTTGTATTATGATTTATGTTTAAGTCCACTTCGTTAGTCTTGAGTTTATTCTATACAGGGAGTGCAGAATTATTAGGCAAGTTGTATTTTTGAGGAATAATTTTATTATTGAACAACAACCATGTTCTCAATGAACCCAAAAAACTCATTAATATCAAAGCTGAATGTTTTTGGAAGTAGTTTTTAGTTTGTTTTTAGTTTTAGCTATTTTAGGGGGATATCTGTGTGTGCAGGTGACTATTACTGTGCATAATTATTAGGCAACTTAACAGAAAACAAATATATACCCATTTCAATTATTTATTTTTACCAGTGAAACCAATATAACATCTCCACATTCACAAATATACATTCCTGACATTCAAAAACAAAACAAAAACAAATCAGCGACCAATATAGCCACCTTTCCTTGCAAGGACACTCAAAAGCCTGCCATCCATGGATTCTGTCAGTGTTTTGATCTGTTCACCATCAACATTGCGTGCAGCAGCAACCACAGCCTCCCAGACACTGTTCAGAGAGGTGTACTGTTTTCCCTCCTTGTAAATCTCACATTTGATGATGGACCACAGGTTCTCAATGGGGTTCAGATCAGGTGAACAAGGAGGCCATGTCATTAGTTTTTCTTCTTTTATACCCTTTCTTGCCAGCCACGCTGTGGAGTACTTGGACGCGTGTGATGGAGCATTGTCCTGCATGAAAATCATGTTTTTCTTGAAGGATGCAGACTTCTTCCTGTACCACTGCTTGAAGAAGGTGTCTTCCAGAAACTGGCAGTAGGACTGGGAGTTGAGCTTGACTCCATCCTCAACCCGAAAAGGCCCCACAAGCTCATCTTTGATGATACCAGCCCAAACCAGTACTCCACCTCCACCTTGCTGGCGTCTGAGTCGGACTGGAGCTCTCTGCCCTTTACCAATCCAGCCACTCCAGTGACGTGCACTCCAGTGATGTTGCAGCTCTGAAATATGGCCAAACTGGTGGCAAGTGGCATCTTGGCAGCTGCACGCTTGACTTTTCTCAGTTCATGGGCAGTTATTTTGCGCCTTGGTTTTTCCACACGCTTCTTGCGACCCTGTTGACTATTTTGAATGAAACGCTTGATTGTTCGATGATCACGCTTCAGAAGCTTTGCAATTTTGAGACTGCTGCATCCCTCTGCAAGATATCTCACTATTTTTGACTTTTCTGAGCCTGTCAAGTCCTTCTTTTGACCCATTTTGCCAAAGGAAAGGACGTTGCCTAATAATTATGCACACCTGATATAGGGTGTTGATGTCATTAGACCACACCCCTTCTCATTACAGAGATGCAAATCACCTAATATGCTTAATTGGTAGTAGGCTTTCGAGCCTATACAGCTTGGAGTAAGACAACATGCATGAAGAGGATGATGTGGACAAAATACTCATTTGCCTAATAATTCTGCACTCCCTGTAGTGCCAAGGTTGTTCTGTTTAGTTTTTGATTATTAGATTGCCTCTTGAGTCTTTTCCCTCTGTGTCTCTTTTTGTGCGTCTATGTTTATATTTGTTGTTAGTTCTTGTTTCCCTCGTCATGTTTCATTCTGTTCCTCCCTGCCTGACATGTTATCCATATTTCCCCAGTCATGTCTCTGTGTCTGTCTGCACCTCTGTGCGTGTGTTCCCGTTACTTTTACTGTGGTAGTCTCCTGTCTATGTGCGCCATGTTTTGGTTTGCTTCTGTTACTCTGAAGGTACCTTGTCTCATGTGTTATGTTTAGCTCCAGCTGTGTTCCCCATATGTTTTATGTTCCCTCGTCATTCCTCGTCATAAAGCTGTATTTTGAGTTAAATTCCCATCTGCCTTTGGGTTCTTTTCTGCCTTCTGCGCACAGCCGAATCGTGAAAGCGACTCACTGCTGGGTTTATGTTTGGAACTTTGATTTCTGTTTTGGGGGATGGGGAGTTACAGGTTTTTTGGGAGGTGTGGTCCTGAACTTTTGATCACCTGTAAAACAGCCTGCTTCAGTTTAAGCATGGTTTTCAACAAACTGCAAGCTCAATAAATTTTTTGTCTCTCTCCCATTTCTTCATGCTGCATGTTGAAGCTCTATTTGGAACCTTGTTAAGATCCAACCATGCAAAATATGATTTTTTTTTTTGCCATTTTAAACTTTTGATCGGGATTGTAGGAAAAACTACATATGCATAGATACATCCTGATAAAAGTCATTAGCAACAGATGCTTCCTTTTGGTATAAAGTTCTGAACATTTAATAAAAGACATCAACTCGATCTGAATCTGTGATTTGTCAACCAGAGGTGATATACATTAAAGATGATGAGTAGTGTATGTGAGTGATAAAACGTGGCCAGATTCAGAAGATTTTAGGAATACTAGGAGCCAAGATTATGGCTGATTTGTGTGACCAAGTTCAATTTGTACTTGTCCACTTTAGGCATACAGTTTAAAACATTAGGTTCTATCTTCAGTGTCTATAGAAAATCTGCAATATCTCCAGGGAGGCTGTATATTCAATCAGGATACAGAACAGGTACCCCACATTGTTTCCTCAAACCTAACAGATACATTTTATATGACAGCAAAACCACACATTGAACGAGTCTAAAGTAACTTAAAAAAAAAACCTCTTTCAATAAGTTTGAAGAAGTCACTACTGATAAAGAGTTATTCCACAGCAGAGCTTCCAGTGCTGGAGGGCGACTAGTAGTGAGACTGGAAAAGGTCAGCTACTGTGATATATATACAATGGGATCAGGCCCTGATTGCATGCCTGTACCCTGTGATTGTATCAAACTCATGGACCTGTGCAGCTCTCTGTATCCAGCCAGCTACGTAGAAATGATGAAGTCCTCGTGTGTCCTGGCTCCTGTCGCAACCAATAAATCTTCCCCGGTGAGAGTCATGGGCTGGGATGTACTAATTGCTTTATTGATTTGAAGTTTTGCTCCAAGACAGCACCTGATAAACACATCAGGGAGACAAGGAAGAAAGCATATGGGCCTGTAGAGCTTGAGTGTTCACATTTATCGCTTCTAAAGACTTTTTTTTTTTTTTTAAATCTAAACACACATTGCAGGCTATAAACTTTCAAAAACAGAGAACATGCTGTCAGCACATCTGCTGATGTGTTTCCCCAGGTGGTGGGAGAGAACAGGAGACAAAACAATACACAGGGATGTCTGTCCCACACACCTCATTCTGCTCTCTTGTAACAACAGAGCAAAGATCCAGCTTTGTGATTTCATTAAAAACTCAGTAGGGCATAATTTGTCTGCCTTTATTTAGTTATGCATCACTGACTGTGTTAAAGGGCAGCTAGAACAGCTGAGGCGCAGTGGCCTACCACTAACTTTATTCTAATATCCAGTAGTCTTTATTTTTTAACATGTGCCACAGGAGATTAGTTCTTAGACATCAATCACATTTGGAGAGCACCAGCAAAGAGTAGGAATGAATATTAATTAATATAGGACACAAAGAACAACTTCATTAGTAAATCTTATTTACACCATGCCAACACAACATCTACTTTGCATGTTTATCATATTTTCTCACATCAATCAGCCAGGTTATTAAATCTGATTTGTTTAGCACCTGACATGCAAAATGCTTCACACACTGCCAAGGTAAGCAACATGTGGTAAAAAAGAAAGAAAGCAAAACCCCCCCTAAACACATTCAATAACATATGGTTTTTTGTAGAGCTAGTTGGCTTTTATTGGGAACTATTTGACTATACTTTGACGATGTCCCCTGTCCCAGACTTGGCTTTACCTGGCACCATTTGCACTTGAGTGCATTTATTATTTAAAACAATTCCACAAAAAGACTTTTTGACAGCTGTAATCGTCTTTGAGTTTGCATATTTCTCTGGCTGGTACAGCAGCCAATCTACGATTCTCGCATGTTTTATTGGTCTGAGTATCCCTTCTCTTTTTTTTTTTTTTTTCCCCCCTGTTGGTGTTTAACAGTGATCCATAAACAATTTTTAGGTGCATTACCGGGCCTGTTCTTGCAGTAGTAGGGCTTTACATACTACAAAGTGCCAGTAAAAATGACAGAAAAAATATATATTTTATACATAAAACTGTTGGATGAACTATTTGAACAGTAGAAGCCAATTCCTATTCATACCCATAACTCAAAAAATCTCTGTGTTACAGCAGGCAAACACAGCAAACAGAACCTATAAAACAAAGAGGCTCAATTTGGATAAAAAAAAAAAAAAAAAAGAAAACATGAGCTAAAGAAGAACATAAAAATTAACAATAAAACCTAATCACAATAAAAGTAAATATATAAATAAGCAAATGGTACAGCACACATATCAGATTAATCTAAAGTGTCTCTGTATGAAGATGTTGTGGGCACAGCAAGGCTAAAATAAACAGTGTTCAGTCACTTCAAATAGGATTTTGAAATAGCCTATAAGTGCTATAAAAACATGCAAATAAAAATTACAAGCAATTAAAAAACAACTTCAACACCTCCAGCTGCAAATATTACTCTGGTTAAACATGAATAAATAAATAAATTGTCATTCAGAGACTAAACCTATATTTGGATGCATCTGTGGAGGCACTGGTCTTTGCTCTGAGCCTCTGGGTGGGGCTTTCCCATGGCAGTGGACTGACATTTGAGGGCCAGCGTTGCTAGGAGACTGACTGCAGCCCTGCAGCCTATGACACAAGTTATGTTTCCACCCATTTTTCACCAAGCTCTATTAGTCATTTATAGTTATAGTCTCTGGCCAGCTGCAGAGTACATGATATCATGATAATGGATCTTTTTTGTCTGTATGTATGGTTGCCTGAGATACAGAAGTTAGCTCTGTCGTCTCACAGCAAGAAGGGCCCTGGGTTTAAATCCACCAGCTGGCTGGGGCCATTTTGCATGTTTGCCTGGATAAGTTTCCCCCGTGTACTCCAGCAGTCCAAATATATTCCTGTTAAGCTAACTGATGGGAATGGGTCTTCTGTGCTAGCCCTTTGAGAGATTGGTCACCAGACAACCAGTACTTTTCTCATGTGTGTAAATTTTCTTAGTTATATTTTTTCTTCTCTTATTATTCTTTTCTTAACCCAAAACAGCTGCTATTGCTGAGTTGGAGGTAATTTATTAGTTGATGCTTACCAAGTCCTCAGTGACTACAAAATCATCTGAATATTGTTCATAGTAGGACTCCTGAAAGCAAGTTGCACCATTTTCAGTCATCTTATCTGAGCAGATGTTAAAGCCTAACCTAGCTCATCTTAAATTGACATCTGACATAAAAACAGCATACACAGAATCACCAACTTAAAAACTTTGCCACGAGTTATATGTTAAAAAGCTTTTCACCTCCACCTAGAAGCTACACCACAATCTCTGCTGTTGATATCAGGGTATCAGGGTTCTTTGATTTCCATGTTTCTCTTGTTGTTCTTTAAGAGTCTAATTTGTTACTACTAAACTAGTTAGGTCTTTTGTAAAAGCTTGGCTCTGTAGTGTAGTGGTTTACACATTCATCTAATAGGTGGAAGCTTTCTAGTTTAATCCTGGGAAGAGATAAAAATCCCCTTAGGCATTGCATCAGGCATAAAAATCTAGGAAGATCAAATATGCAGCATTACCTGCTATGACGATCCTTTGGGAATAACAGAGCAACACAAAGTAGGTTTAATTTCTTCTGTGAAAGCTCAAGCAGAGGTTTTTGAAGCTTCAGATCTGAACTGGTAAGCAACTGATCTAAGAGGAATCCCAGCATAGCCAAACCTTTGTGTAGATATATAGACCTAGGACTGTAGAAAAGATGGATAAAGCCACCATCCTCCATTGGTTGGTGAAGCTAGATTTATAAACCTCCATATAAGTAATTTGTGTCTCACTATTGTGTTTTCATTTTCATTCTCACATATTTGGACGAGATGGTGCATTTCTACATTATCAGCTCATACTAACCAGTTTGGTTAAAGAGGTTCATCCATAGTTAGTTCTAAAGTAGCATTGGACAAAATTGTGGAGTACTAACCAAAACTAAAGCACAGGCTAACTTTTCATTTAAAATGGACATATTTAAAATGCTACTGATGGCACTAACATCATAAATTTTGGTGGGTTAAAAAAATAAATAAATGAATAAATTTTAGTTAATAACGCAATATCGATTTATTAAATCCTGAACTGATTTTTAAATAAAAAAAAATGTATTTTGCCAGAATTCAAGAATCTCCGGTTAAAGCTCACAAAACAATTTCAACAAAAACTAAACCGCTAAAACAGCAAATGAGAGCAAGTAAACGGATTCCCCACAAAGATGTAAAGACAAAGCACGGATTGTTCACCGACAGCACGTACACGCCGTCGGGGCTGAAAGCTGACATTTCACAGATTCTGAAGCTGCAGGTTTTGTCACTCTCCGACCAAAATTTACTGAACCAGCAGCAAAAGAAGATCAAAACTACGCTTCACATTTGATAAACATCGTCATTAATTCCCTCTTAGTTTTGCTGTTTTGTTTCCACCACGACAAAATCA
Organism: Perissodus microlepis; assembly: GCF_051167445.1. Classification (NCBI taxonomy): domain Eukaryota; kingdom Metazoa; phylum Chordata; class Actinopteri; order Cichliformes; family Cichlidae; genus Perissodus; species Perissodus microlepis. The sequence continues at coordinate 14,029,647 of NC_140479.1, read as the reverse complement.
CACTCCCTGCACAGCGCTCTCTCTCAGTATGCTTCAAGAAAAGTTTCCCATCTCAAATCTATGTTTTCTGCATTATTCGCTTGCTTATTACTCACCAGGCTACTGTTGGGTACTGTCACGGTTTGCCAGGGCAAGCCGTGGGGAATGTTGGAGAGAAAGGACCCAAACGCTGGCCTTAGTGGAATAAGCAGTGGGTTTATTTACAGTGAAGTAAATGTACACCACACAATAAATCTCCAAAGTGCTCCCTCGACGTGTCTTCTCCCAAGTGCTGGTATTCCGTGCTCTCTGCTCCTGTGCCTACGCACACCCTGTGCGTCCTGCAGTCCCGTGTTCCGCTCTCCTGAGGAAAAAAAACACAGACGCAGCCGTTATGGCACCGACTCCAGCAGGCATACACTTAACAGTACTTGAGCCACTGACATGGAGTCTAACTCAACGATCCTGCGCCAGAGGAAGCTCCATCGCTCTGTTAAGTAGCTCCCCCGACGAGCCTGATCAGAAGCAGGTGTGTGAGAACCTAGGCGTGACCAGCAGCTGGCAGGGCCACACCCCTCAGGCCTGCAGGTGGCTGTCCTTCATCCTCCAGCCACACACGCGTACACACACCAGCATGGAACACGAGAGCACAGTGCAGCAAACATACATCCAATAATAATAATAATAATAATAATAATAAAGGTCCACACTGTTCACGGACCCCGAGTCCCCGGAACCGGATCCGTGACATGTATAGCGCTGTTCGCCGCTGGTTTTTGTTTTTTCCAAAAAGCCTAATTTCTGCTGTTCAATACTGAAGAAATTTAAACTTTTATAAATTATTGCTTAGCTGTGTCTCTAATAAAACCTCTGTAACTTTGCTCTGCTTCAATTCAGCAGCATCAGGTAATGGTCATTTGTTGATTCCATTTTTTATCTACTGCAGAATATTTTTAAGGGGGTTATCTGCTATAAAAAGCCAGGCCAGGAAAATCTCCTTCATGTTTTTCTGTGTTTCATCCTCAGTTACTTTGACACAAAGACATCTGCTTTGATGCTTACACTTTTGATGAAGTCTCAGAAGTGTGAGCTTTGTTTTTACGCATAGATATAAAAATAGGGATATGTACTTTTAAATGTTTAGAATTATAATATTTCTGACTGTATGAGTCAAAATGGAATCGAATGGAATTGAATTTGGGACCTTGTGAATCTGAATCAAATTGATTATAGAAATCAGTGACGATACCCAGCCCTAATCAGAAAACAAAAGTCCACTTCAAGTAAAGTTGTAAAGTTAACTAAGCAAAGCAGACATCTACAGCTACTTATAAGCATATGTAATAACGAAAAAGGCCACATCTCTATCTTTAAACCTTCAATAAAGTTTTAAAATTCAGATTCAGATGTTATTACAGGATCTCCTGTCTCATAGGTGGCTGCTTAAGCATAATGGTAGGATGGGGATAGTGTTTTTTCCCCTTCAGCCTGTGCTTTTGGTGTGTGATGCAAACTGACCCAAATCACAGTTATTTACCTTTTACCCAACACTTACCCAAAATAAGTCATCAACGCAACAAGTCATAACTATAAGGCCAACCTGGATTCTGTAGATAAGAGACACTTGAGCACCAAGCCAGACTAGAAAAAACAAACACCTTATAACAGTGAATCAGAGACACCAATGTTATTTGTTCTAAAAATTCACACTGAAACTACCAGACTTCACACAAAGAAATGAAGCACAATAATGCCACACTGATTTTAGTCAAATGGTACTGGGTAGCATTTTTAATTGCAAAGCCACGGCTTAGAGTTAGGCAGCAGACTACAATTTTAACAACAGATACAGCCTGGTCAGTACAGTTACACCATATGTGCAACCATAAGTACAATAGTTCAGGAAACATGGTAAAATTTCTCCACTGACTAAAAGTTTATTGCATGGATATAAAGTGTATGAAAGTGCAATAAAACTTGTGGAACACAAGAGGAAGGAGATGAGAGTCTTTAGAGGCTGAGACAGAGGATTGACAGCCCAAATACAGTTAAGAGTTTTATCTGAAATTTTTTAAAAGTCAGTATTTAAGATGGAGAGGAAGGGCCCCTAAATAAATCTCCACCTCAGGCTCTGAAACAATAGGGATCGTTCCAGGTCGCTATAGTCCTGAATTCCCAGTCTTTTAAGGAGTTATTTTCTTTAGCTATCACTGTGACATTTTCAAGTTATCTAGCGCGCGTGCACACACACACACACACACACACACACACACACACACACACACACACACACACACACACACACAGACACAAAGAAATGAGCAGCTTCTGTTGGAGCCTCCTGAAATTCATAAAGTTAAGCACTGACCATCTGCTGGAGTAGTTTGTGTTTATGTGTGTGTGTGTGTGTATATGTGTGCGTCTTTGTGAAAAGTTTTATGGCAAGAAAACTCTACAAAACTTTACCGCAAAGTTTCAAAAGAAGGCTGTACTACCTAAAAATTGGGACTCAATATGTAACGAAGCAAAGCAATTCACTACATCCTTACTGCACATGTTTATTTAAAATAATAATAATAATAACTTAGATTTTTGTACAGTGCTTTTCAAGAGGCCCGAGGATGCTTCACAGAAGATTAAAAATGAACAGAAATATCTAAATGCACAAAAAAAGCTAGAGGTTGAAGGTTTTGTTGAACAAATTAATTTTGAGTAGTCTTTTTTTGTTTCTTGGAGGCCTCCACAGACAGGGCATTACAAAGTTCATATGGGGCGGTGGGGGCCACCATGCTGAAGGGTCTTTCTCGAAAGGTATTTACGAGTAAAGGTACAAAGAGGCCTTATGATTAGTGCAGAAAGTCCCTAGAAAGTTACCTAACTTGTATTGTTTTTGTAATAAACCACCCCATGATTCAATAATAGCCTACCAATAGGTTTCCTTTATATCGCCCAGTCTTCTTGCTACATCATCCCGCCAGACATGCTTGTTATTTGAGAGAAAGTGTCATAAATGTCACGGAAAGATATTATTAGGGGCCTGACAGATGATTTTATTTTACTACTGAGAACGTTTAACCACGCAGTGAGGTTAACAAGATAAGATGATATTCAGACTCAATGTTCCTGGGTATGAAAAAAAAAGAAACCCACATGAAAAAGATAAAAGGGTTGCATTGTTTGTACCAGTGAGACATGAAATCCACAGAGCCATGAGTTTTAAGGCTTAAAGATGACAAAATACCTCGCAGTAATACATAAAGCTTACTTCACAACAGTAAGGTAAACAGTGGGAAAATAGCTGGATGCCAGAGCCGTGTTTGCCTTATTCGTTATGTATAATGAATAAGGCAAATATCATAACCAAAGCTTCCAAGGTTTAGCTTAAGCTCAGTGAGCAGATCAAAAATTTATAGATGATCTGGAAACCATGAACAACTATACAAGAGCCAATCCATCTGGTACACAAAGAGATATTTCAGAGGATTATTGAAAATCTTGACATAAAGGCAGCATGATTCATTCTCTGGAAAGGATTCACAACCACTTACCCAACTAGCAAGAGGGAGTGTACATCCTTAACATGTTGCCAATCTATCACAGGGTTAACACAGAGGCAGACAGACGGTGCACACTCAAAATCAAACCTACAGTCAATTTAAATTTTCAATTTAAAAATGCCAAAATGGTAATCTCAATATAAATATTCCTGGACATGTTAAGGGAAAACATACAAACTCTACACAGAACTCTGAGTGGCAGAACCAAACCAACCCCTGTGCCATTTAATTACACTTAATAAAGTTTAGTTGTTAGGGATATTTCAGTCCTGACCAAGGTTGATCAAAACGTCCTTTTACATCACAGTGAAGAGTGAAATGCGGGGGACCATGAGTCAGCTGGCACAGAGGGAGACTTCTACATTTAAAAATGTCTTCCTTTAAAAAAAAAAAAAAATTATCTTAGTGCCACAACATGCTTTGTTGGTTATTTGGTCATTTGTTTGCAGAACCCCCCAAAATAACTAGAAGAACACAATAAATCATAAATCAGAAAACTCTTATGAACTAATAACAACACACTGTCTTCATCTTAAAGGGAGTTTTGCATGTAGGTCTCATCAAATCTTTACTATATAAAATAAAGGTGTGATGATGGATTGTCTTTATATAGATAAATTAATTAAATAGAATAAACTAATAAGGAATATGTTTACTGAGATAACAGATCAAGTGAGGCTGAAGACTTTATACAATTTGACTTACTTTTTGAAACTGGAGCCACTGTAACCTGCTGACCATTAAAACTAATGGAATTTTAAAACATTTTGCCTGTGACTTCACTTTTCAGCTATAGCCATCTTTTTTATGCATCTGTTTTTATGTGGTGGTTCTGGTTTTAGCGAGCGCTGCAGTGCCATTGTCCCCACTAAGCAGGTATGACATGACTCAGCGGGCAAAAAAAAAGCTCCCTGCGTCCCGCAGAGAGCCTCAAAACAGAACAGAGAGCAGAGCTCGCTTGTTGAACTGCAGCTTCCCGTCGTCAGTTCTCTAAATTCATCTGCTGCAGGTACACAAGACACATCGCCCTCAGCTTAATAGAAAATGTGTGAATTATTTCAAACTCATTTCACCTGATTCTTTACTCACCTTGAGTTTTAATCAGATTTGAATGCAAACAGAACGCAGTTAGCCTGAGTGAGATATAGATCTTGTCTGACAGTCTTTAAATTATCACCACAAGGCCACTTACATACCACATATAAAATGTGCCAAAACAGCAACAGATTGCTGCTTTATGCAGTTCCATTTAAACAAGTTCTCACTGACTCATTTTTTAAACATACAGTATATACATGATGGCTGAGATTTATGACATTCGCTTTGCACAAGTATGCAGCCTTAGCTTTCCAAGTTTTAATGGGTTTCATATTCCCACCTGCCAAAACTATTTTAGTGTCTGTATATATATGTAGCTGTGATAGAAAATGAATAAAATTGAAACTACTGCTGCCAGCAGTAACCTAATAAATCCCACCACAAGGAGCAAATTGACATTTGTATAAAGAGAGCGTGACACAACATTACTTTTTCGGTCTAAAGACTTACAGGTATTATAATTCTAAATTTCTGACCTTTTTATCAGAACATGCTGTGCTGAGATTTTTATGACGCAGAAACTCTTCAGTAGCAGACACTGCTGATATAAGTGTATTATATTTAGCCTGAAATTCTGTGTAGTGTTCTATTAGAGATGTTCACCCAAAAGAAACAGCACTGACTTTGTGTTTTGTTACAGAGCTGAGTTCGACTTGTCAAGTAAAATAATGTATTGTACTTATAACGATGTATGCTTTCCTTACGTTGGCTTATGTCTTATATATTAGATATAGATAGATATATTATATTAGGCTTATATATTAGATCAGCAAAATAAAGAACTAAAATCTCACAAACTCAAGCTGTGGTAGAATAAAAAAATCCAGGGTAAATTCTACCAATGATGCATTTATGCTGTAACGAGACAATCCTAGGACAGCATATTACTAAGATCCTGATTTTGTGTGACGGCACTACCTAACAAACTAGACTGGCAAGTTTGCAGTTGCAGGCACCATTCCCCGTTGACCCCTAATGCCGTCCACTCGGTTTTAAAAAATAATGAACATAATATCATGATATCAGTACTGTCTCCGTGTTGGGGATGATAAAAAAGTGACTGCTGTTGTGCCACATGCGCAAAAGTGTCCAATTCTCTTGCTTTAAGGACAATTATGGATGGATCATAAACTCAAGAGACTTTTATAACCAGCTGGAAGCAACAATCTTACTTCAGCTCTTGTTCATGTTTGGCCAAAACTCTGATTATTTTCCTTACAGGTGACTCTTCGGTAGTTTGAGAGGAAAACGAGTTCTGTGTGCAGAAAAATCCATTTGACCATATATAACATTTTATTTTCTCTTTTCATAAAGCACCTTTAGGCCTTTCCTATTTCCTATTTTCTGTTTGATTAGTTTGGGGAATGTGAGATTTCCAGACACATAGAGCAGGTGTCGCACCTCTATTTTTTTCACACATTATTCATGTTTAGAGCATTCATACTTGAGAGACAAATACAACACACATGTTGAAAGTGGCACTTCCCCTTCTTCTGTAATTGTAGTAGAGGTGCAGTAGGGTTAAGATGTTCATTATTTAGATTTTATTGCTCGTACCTGGGGAAAAAATGCACAAGGTGTCATCACAAAGTTGGCCTGTAAAAGTGGAAAAATTTTATTTAACGACTGAAGTAATAAAAAACAAAAATTAACAGCAAAGTTGTAACAACACAGCAGACTGCCCAAGTGCCTGTTTTTGGTACTGGGGTACCTCAAAAATTAAAGTTGTATTAGAGGGTCAGTCACATGGATTAGAGTTCACCTCCCATATGCTCCTATTAACCCAAATGTTCTCAATCCAATCCACAGCCTAACCCAGGAACCCAGCATTAATCAAAGTGGAAGGCACACACACAGGGAATTTCAGTATATAAGGTTGTATTTGAGAGCCACAGCAAATCCAAGCTAACCAAAGGTAACTCCTTTCCAGGGAAGTTCAAACACAAATATTCACAAAAATAATGAACACTTACTCTTAGTACTACTACCAAAACAACTACTACTAATAATAATATTAATTCCAAAAACCCAGAGAAACTGAGACAAGTTAGAATTGTTTTGCAATAAACCTCTACACTACACCGGAAAGAAATTAGATACTTTTTATACTGTTAAACATTTTAAATGTTTAAAGCGTCTCAGCACATGTATGTGTAGTGAGTCGATGTAGCTGGTATTTAAGTAGGCAAATCTTTAAGTCTTTTAAGTCGGCACAGCATCTTGAGGAAATTATGACTAAAAATAAATAGTACAAGGGTGAAAGAATGTCACCCACTTGGAGCTTTTAATTAAAAATAAATAACAATAAACCTTTAGTTTGGTTTATTATGTGTCTGTGAAATTTCCTGCCTTAAGGTTGCAAGCAATACTTAAACACAGGGGCATACAGTGACTTTTACAGAAAGGCAAACGCAGATGAAAACACCCAATTATCTGTGAAGGCTTTCATGTGATGAAAGAGTTATGAAAAGTTTCTTCACAATATGCTCCAACTTATTTACATCAAGCACCGACAAAGGTGGTTATTAAGAGATTACTTAGCAGTTGATATTACACATCAGTGTGATTTGCTTGTTTCACATGCATCTGTGCATATATTTAAGTGGAAGTTATACACATTATCCACAATGCACATTAATCAGAAGAGGCCTCAGGTTTGTCTGTTTCCCATCATAAAAGGCTGGAACTGTAAAACCTAAGAAAATAAAGGAAACTTGTAGTCAAGCTAGACTCCAGAGAAAACAGCTATCTGCAGCCACCAGATGACAGTAATTTACAGGATGTATGCAAACAGGGGACATAAGAATCTGTATGTGACAGAATACTCTGGAAGTAGTGAGTTGCCTTTTTCTTTGGCATGTTTAAATTTTATAAATATTTTTGGATTTCACCGGACAAGCATTGCTTGTTTTGCTTGCCCTAATGGAACGCTCATGCCTAAACATCAAACATGTACTTCATTTGTCTCAATGAGAGGACACACATATGGAAAGTGTTTTTGCTCAATTAGCAGGCGTCTCTTCCCTGCTCTAGTTGTAATCATCACAATGAGAAATGATAATGGAACTTGACAGATTGTTGGATGCCGTGTTTGAATCTGATTCAGACTAACTCACCATGCATATACAACGAGCTGTACGCCTGCCATCAAAGACAGAGCAGCCAATCACATGCCAGAATTGTGTTGACTCATCTGTATTGATACTGTGTGAGAATGTCATGCCTGTTTCACTTGAAAAGGACAGGCTCCTATCTGCTTTTAGCACATTGCTATGACTCTTGTGCTATATGTTACAACGGAAGAGATAAGAACAACTCCCACAATAGTTCAGAGCTTCTGTAGCTGACAAGTCCTTGTAACTTGGTCTGGCTATCTAAAATTAAGGGGTAAAATTCCACACTGGCTTGTCATCATCGTTTATCTGCAACAGAAGGGCATCACTCTGAGCAAGGTCCTGGAGCTCTGTGTAGCTGCAGACATCAGTGACTTAGTAAAAGCACAGCTGTGAGTCAGAGGTGTGATGTCAGCATAAAGTGCCATATGGAGCGAGGGAGAAGAGCATGTCCCCGAGCCGCTGAAGTAAACGAGGAAAAATAAACTCATTAATGGAGTAAATAAAGTCTCCAATGACAGCAGCTAATGGGTTAATGTAATTTTATTATGCTAATAAATCTCAAAGAGATCCTATGCTGTACATGTATACCGCTGATAATGACTCACCGGAATGGATTTGAGAATTAGACCAAAAGAACGAGATGCCAATATTACTTTGCATTCTAAGTGCCTCACTGACTTGGATTCATCTGTATGGATTTCCTGTGCAGTTTTCCTCCAGACAGCAAATTACTGTAACGTGGCGAGATTTCATTAGTTTCATTATAAATGGTGATAGTGAACAAAAATCAATGATGTAAGCCTCGGTCAGCTTATTTATGACACAAAGTGGGATCAAGTTACATTTCAGGGGAGTATACTGTGATATGAATAAACAGTTGTCTGTGCTCACATGTGAATACCAAGTTTTATTTCATGAGATTAGCGTAGGCTATGTCCTTTCAAACATCAGTCGGACTATCTTCACTTTACCAAAAAATTGAACAGCATTAAAAAATGTTTCTTAGTCATCAAACATTCATAATATTTTGTACTTATTTGCACATATAAAATGTCGAGAATAAGAAAATGGAGACTGTGCAGTCATCCTGTGTGCATGTATATGTTGCTGAATATACAGCTCCCAGTATGAATGGCAAATGCAGGCACACAGCTTTAATTAACATGAATTAACATAATGGAATTGCCTCAGAAACTCCGTAATCCTCTGGACCAAAGTGACGGCTAAACAGAGAAGCACTGAGACAAGACTCAAAGCTGTTGGGAGAAAGAGAGAGAGAGGGGAAAAAGTGGTATTATTATGGCCTCTCAAAAAAAAGGAAAAAAAAAAAGGAAAGAGCTATATGGAAGGAGATCATGAAGCAGTTTAGTGCCAGCGCATCCTCCCAGAGAAGCTAGGAAGAAAGGTAAAAGAAAGTGGTTTGATTTAGAAGTGCTCAGTAAATGGTGCATTGCAGCCGAAAGGAAAGAGAAAGGATGTGAGGGTCTGAGGAGAAGACCGTGGGCGTGCTCTCCCAAACTGCTGCCTCATTGGGGACGTGTCAGTTCCTGGCAGTGATCCAGTTGAGGACCGTGGCATTACGTTTAGTGCTGAAGCTATACAGCTGCTGAGCTGACTGCTGCAGAGGGACGGGCCTTTACTAGATTGTGGGTTCACTCCTCTATTCTCATTTTCTTCTTGCTACATCTGAGACTCTTAAGCTTTTATGGCCTAATTGGAGCCAAACACCATCATTGGCCTATTAACTTAAATGTATTGTAGTTAGTTTTGTATCACACTTAAACACATAAGGACCTACATTAGGTGAGGTATAAATATTTAAAACTATCAGGTGACACTGATGATTGTGTGATTTGGATGAACAGTATGTCTGTGGAGTGACGGAGAGTTGTTTATACAGAGTAATATGGTTTCCTAATATAGAGCCTCTGTTTCTTTGACCTGCTGGTTGGGGGCTGCTCAAAGCACACATGAAGTTTATTCAAGGATTTGCCATCCTATGATGTCAAATACTGCCCTTCTGTCAAATGCAGAGTTATGACTTTCAGTTTGCTGATCTTTAAAACAGAACCATTATTTCCAGGCATGGCCAGTGCATGAAATTAACCAGAGTACGATGTTGGAGGCTTCTTAATTCAGATAAAACTGAGGTTATTGTACTCGGCCCTGAAAATCTTAGAAATATGGTATCTAACCAGATTCATACTCTGGATGGCATTACCTTGGCCTCCAGTAACGCTGTGAGGAACCTTGGAGTCATTTTTGACCAGGACATGTCCTTCAACGCACATATTAAACAAATATGTAAGACTGCTTTCTTCCATTTGCGCAACATCTCTAAAATTAGAAATATCCTGTCTCAGAGTGACGCTGAAAAACTAGTTCATGCATTTATTACTTCCAGGCTGGACTACTGTAATTCATTATTATCAGGATGTCCAAAAAACTCACTGAAAAGCCTTCAGCTAATCCAAAATGCTGCAGCAAGAGTACTGACAGGGACTAGAAGGAGAGAGCATATTTCTCCTGTTTTGGCTTCCCTTCATTGGCTTCCTGTTAAGTCCAGAATTGAATTCAAAATCCTGCTCCTCACATACAAGGTCTTAAATAATCAGGCCCCATCTTATCTTAATGACCTTGTAGTACCATATCACCCTATTAGAGCACTTCGCTCTCGCTCTGCAGGCCTACTTGTTGTTCCTAGAGTATTTAAAAGTAGAATGGGAGGCAGAGCCTTCAGTTTTCAGGCCCCTCTTCTGTGGAACCAGCTTCCAGTTTGGATCCGGGAGACAGAAACTATCTCTACTTTTAAGATTAGGCTTAAAACTTTCCTTTTTGCTAAAGCATATAGTTAGGGCTGGACCAGGTGACCCTGAATCCTCCCTTAGTTATGCTGCAATAGACGTAGGCTGCCGGGGGATTCCCATGATGCATTGAGTTTTTCCTTTCCAGTCACCTTTCTCACTCACTATGTATTAATAGACCTCTCTGCATTGAATCATATCTGTTATTAACCTCTGTCTCTCTTCCACAGCATGTCTTTTATCCTGTCTTCCTTCTCTCACCCCAACCGGTCGCAGCAGATGGCTGCCCCTCCCTGAGCCTGGTTCTGCCGGAGGTTTCTTCCTGTTAAAAGGGAGTTTTTCCTTCCCACTGTCGCCAAAGTGCTTGCTTATAGGGGGTCATATGATTGTTGGGTTTTTCTCTGTATCTATGAAGCGCCTTGAGGCGACTTTTTGTTGTGATTTGGCGCTATATAAATAAAATTGAATTGAATTGAATTGAATTGAATGATGGGAACTGGGAATCTGGGAACTTGCACTTGGGACACCTTGCGTGGATGTGTAAGGTGTAGATGGCTTTGAAGCAGCTGTGTCTGTGCTCTAGGATGACAGTGGGCTGGTTTATTTGGTCAAATATTGAATTTTGAGGCAGAAAAGACGAAAGATGTTCTTAACTTGTACTCATTGGTGTCCTCTCTAAAATAGGGGTTATATATAGGGGTTGATCAAAGGCAGAAGAAAACAAAGATTATTCCAGATTTTACAGCAAAATTTAATTTATTTCTGAAGAACAAAGTTTTGCCACAATTGGCAAATCATCAGTGAATGTCCTTAATAACTCTAAAGTAGTCCAGACCGAGGTCACTGTAGGAAGAAAAAGGATACTGTGGGAAAGAAGCCAATATTCAGAGAATAAAGTTATAATTTGACTGTTAGACTATTTGCATGGAGACAAACTCAGTCAGTCCTCCAGCCTAAACTGAAATGTTGCTACACAAACAAGCTTGATTAAATGAACAGTGCAATTCTTTGTTATGCAGTCATGGCTGGAACATCAAAGTTTTGCTGTGTAGGTGGACACGCTGATGATCATGTTACAAACAAAAGAACATCAAAACAAATTGTGCAGAAACTATGTTTGAAGTCCACAACGGCAGTCTGAGGTTCGTGGATTGAACAGCCCTCACATTCACCTGGGTCTTGTTTATCCCCGCCTGATGAGAAGTGAAGCGGTGTCACTCTCACTTCCGCGCACAAACTGTCTGAAGTACTTGAGTATAATTGCCAATAAACAGCACCTTGTGAAATGGACTGAATTCATTTTTCTTGCCTCTTCAACCATTGTCCTCTGGCCTCTCCTTATTTCTTGATCTGAAGAACTCATCCACTCTCGCTTCAGGAGCTTTTCTGCTTTATCTCATGGATTACATGCTGCTGCATAACCTCAAAACCATGTCCTTCATCAGATCTCTGTCTTACAGTTTTAAAGTTTGACAGTGTGCACTTTGGTTCCTGGAAAAATTCCAAAGTAGGGTAAAATTGCCTTCAGTCAAAATGACTCTTTTCAAATGTGTGAGTAAGATCATTATGAATGCACTTTTAACATAAAAATACACTAAATAAATGAATAAAAATGTCCCTGCCAGAAAAAAAGGAAGAACTCTGTGACATGAGAATAGATTTTGACATTTTTGGGAGCGGCAGCAATTCTGTAAGAATCTCTTAACCACAGTGCCGGATTTGTCTTCTGTGTGTTTGCGTGTGTGGCACTTATTATTTCTGGAAGTTGTTGATAATTACCATCAGCGCTCCAGGGAGGGTGATTATTTCATCACAATTTTATTGTAATAAAAACAGCATTTTTGGAAAAAAAAAAAAAAAGTGTTCACTGTAATTTGCTATTGTTATGCAAAATCTTCTCCCAAATATGTCTGTGTGCATTTTGCTTACTGCAAATACTGAGCCCTGTGGAAAACACACAGATGGGAGATTTTTTGTGTGTTTGTGTGTAATATTTCTTACATAAATTAGGCTCTCAAGCAAATAAACCTGCCATGGGAAGAAAAAGATGCTACTTAGTTATTAAATACAGAATCTCTCAGTATTTTTCCTATAAAGTGGAACAATGCAATGTGTTCAGTTTTTAAAATACATATAAGTACAGTTATTATAGATGTGGCAATGCTAGTGGAAAGCAACATCTGGAAGAAGGAACATAACACCAGAGACTGAAGCACCAGCTATAAAAACAAGAAAATACACAAATAAATCTGTAAAAAATGTGTTTAAAAAATTAAAAATAACCAACTTCACTCAACTGAATTCAGATTTGTTTTATACCCAAATCTGACCCAGAACACTAAAACCTTTTTTTCTGTTTAGGGAATGCAAGTAAAAAACTGAAATTTGGCACATGTATCAGAAAATATTGAACTATAATAGCTATACATTTGGTTTATTATTTTATGGCTTATATGATGTAAAATGGGGTCTAGGGTTATGGTCATCTTTTTACCCCTTCTTAAACTGTGTGAAAAACTACTGTGGTAACAATGATGTATCATTTCATGCTATCAGGCTGATTGTGAAAGCTAATTAGTACTCTGACATGCTCAGAGTACCACCAATCACTGGGAAAAAAGTAGATGATGTTTAGCTAGTTAGCTAGCTTACATAAATTATTGTTTGTTTTCTACTATGACTAAAAGTAAACACAGTAATTAGCCACCCTGCCATTTTGCTAACTGCAATAGGGATACTGACTGAGCTAATCACCCTGCATATTCATCTGCACATGCACATATGTTTGCATGTTTAAGAATGTGCAGGATTGTTTACCGTGGAGGTGGAAAATGCAAAGTTAGGAGCCATATTAACAGGGAAAAGGGGCTGTAATAAACTAGAATTATCCTTTAAGTCGGGTCTTTCAGTTGAATGATTTTCAACTACTGGCAGCCCTGATGTTGCACAGTGAGACTGATCATGCCGAGTACCAGTGGATTACATGCATGCATCATTTCCTTCTAATCCCCTGTGCATATTGAGAACTGTAGCAACTGCTACAGAGGAATAATTACAGAATCCAAAAACTCTGAACTGCTTTTGCTGAAAAATGTAGATGTAAGTTATATCAGAAACAGTATCTCCTTTAATGATACTCCTTTCCTCCTCCTCCTCCTTTCATGGTTTCTTTTAATGGCAACATTTTACTGGGGGAGAGCTAGTTAAAATCAGTATTATAGTATAAATAGCTTTCTCTATAAAATCTATATTTTTCGTTATGAATATTTCTATTCATGGCAGCTCAAATTGGAGCAAGCAGTGTCTTTCTTGAAAGCAGCAGCAGCAGTATATTTTTATGTTGGTCTTAACTAACTAGGTGCATTCCCTTAGGTCTTAAAGTAAGACTTTGGTGTGATAAGAAAAAGTGCAGAAGAGACACTTGCACTGCAGAAGTTGGAGCGATAACTTTTTCCCACAGAGAAATAAAGGATTTCATAAATTAGAGCACAATGAAGCTGCTATGTGCGCATGCACCTCCTTAAAAGACTTGCCTGTGGGATAAACGAAAAGGGAGCAAGTTTTTTTTTTTTTGTTTTCTACATCTCTGACAGCTACAACTGCTCTAACAAGCAGAGTTGTTTACCAGCCCCGAGGAAGGCCTTCTCAATACATAGGAAGGACAATTTTGGTCCCAAAGCTTGGCCTGTGAGCACATGCTTGACTGTGAGGTGTCTGATGTAGCGTATCAAATACAGGCAAGGCCCTGGGGGTCTGGAATCGGCATGCTGCCACTTTAGGCACCTGTCCAAATGCCTGGCACACACTCAGATAGTTTAGAGGTGCTCCTCACTTGAAAGGAGATGATAACTGGTGCCAAGAAGCAACCTGCAACAGAGATGAAAACCCCAACACATTCAGTGAGATTCAGCCTATATGTGACATAAAGCTGGGGAGGGGTGGCGAGAAACCCCTAGAAATCACAAGCAGAACAAGTCTCATCACTTAGTGTGACTGTTTGCTTTGGATCCATGTAAGCTTACATGCACCGCTTTCATGTTTTTCAACTCTAATAGATGTTCACTGTCTAAGTCTGGACTGAGCAGAGTTCTCCCTTTTGATAATCTGCCAGCTGAAGTGTGTCAAAAACAAACAAAAATAGCTTCTCATACAAAAGCAACAAATTCTGAAAAGTGAAGCCAATGCAGAGTACCAAAACCTGCAGTTCCTCTAATGACCACTTGAGGAGGGCTTCAAAGGCAAGTCAATTCCATCTTTACAGGATTTGAAAAATATGTTTACAGCCATTTATGGAGGTGGATTTTTGACCCCCCCCCCGCCGCTATTTTACGCACTCCTTGCCAGTTTGTTAGTTTGACCTGTACTTTCAAACTCAAGAAAAGTGAATACAACTTTTATTTTCATGAAGTTTATGTCTTATGCTATGTGTCTCAGGATCACAGCCCAGACTTGCTTGCCAGCAACTTCCAGCTAAAACTAACACCAGCCAGATAAGCCACAACAGTCTCCCACCTGCCAGCTCCATGCACATCTTCTCTGCCTGCCCCGTATACCAGCCAATAAAACTCCAACGATCTCTCAATTTAGCCTCCAACTTTTTTTTTTGCAGCATTTCAGGCCAAGGTCTACTCCAAAATTCAATACTTTGAAATAAAACCTATCTTGCTTGCTACCTCACTGCCTGTACTTTACTTGTGGTTCCCTTAGTCAGTGAGATACAAAGAACTGACCTAAAAAGAAAACTGTTTACAGTAATACAACACATTTACTCTTATAAATGTGTTGCATTACATAGTTAGATAATAGTACATAATTATCACTTTTAAAATGTTTTCCCTTAGTTTTATCAGTAAGAAGCAGCAGTGCAATTACAGAATCTCTTGTAAATAAAGAATGATGTCTCAGGAAATGGGTAAGAGGGAGTTTTCACAACTGGAATAGGATTGGAGATTCTTCCAGATAGTAAAGGAGAAATGCAAAGTGCCCAAGGTGAGATTAAAAAAAGGTTTTGTAATATTTGCAAACTGACTCTGAAACCTTACTTGTTGGTATCATGAGCAGGAGATTTACATGGGCTACTGACAAGCAGGCGAGGGTCCCACGGAAAGAGATTCAGCAGAGAGTGGGCAGACTGGTGTTTTTCAGTTTAGCCATTTTCTTTATTAGTGCAGTGACTGAGGTGGCCAGAGGGCTCAGGTAAGGGAAAGCATCCGTGAAACTCCTTAAGGTAACAGGAATAGAAGAACACACATGCAACTGGAGAAAAGGAAATCAGGGTTACAGGATGAAAAGCATGAGAACACGTATGAGACATAGGAGACCCAATTCCAACCATAATGACAGCAATGACCTGATGATGAGTAGAAGCACAAGTCATTGAGGTAATGTAGAACAGGTGCTGGGGAGAGAAAACCAAGGAAAAAAAAACACTGGACCAGTGATGAAAACCCAAAATCCACAACTCTTTCTGAGAGGGAGAGAAACAAAAACTACAGAAAGAGAAGAGAGCATCCCAAACCTGCCAGGACCCCAACTTACAAAACCCAGTAGTCAAAGTTTTTTAGACTGTCTATAATACTTTTTTTTTTTGGAACAAATAATTTGTAGTTGGTGGAAACTGGGCACCTTCAGTGTAAATGAACATGTGCAACATGTCCTGCTGATTGCAAATATTCTCTGGAAATAATCAGAAGTATATTTGAGGAGTGTGTGATCCAGTCTTATTATATTGAGGTCCCATGGAGAGTATATGCTTACTAACTCTGTGTGCAATCTAGCCCAAAAGAGAAAAAAAGAGGCAAAAATCATATATTCTGATAGCATATGGTTACTGTTATTAGTATGATGACAGACCTCATGGAGATAAAGTAAATAAATAATGTTATTCGCTCTACTTACAACTCACATTTGTAGACCACCTGTGCCACTGGCTTGGCCATCTGTTCCGAAGTAAGACTTAGAAGATGATTGACAATTTGTCAGGTTGAAATTTTGGGAAATCATAACAAAAAAGATGTTGACTTTGATTTCAGCCGCTAATGCATAAATATGCATGAATCTGTCGAACTTTGTGTAGCAGCATAACTAAAAAGGAGGAATAATGAATGTTAATACTTTAAACATAAAAGTGGGACTCATAATATTTAGAATTCAGACATCCCGCGGAAGCTTTGAACCCCAAATCAAAACGCCCATAAAAACTTGTGCTTCCTCTTTAAGTGCCAGTATCACCGTGGGTGGTCTGTGAGAACGTTGCCTTGGTTTCCTTTGCATGCTGCCATCAACTCCCTGGTGTCCAAAAACCGCTCAAGTCCTGCATGTGAGACTTTTAAAATGGGTAGAATCTGAACTTCAAAATAATGAAAAATACAAAATAAAAAAAAAAAAAAACATGTTACATTAAAAGTACATGAAAGTGCATTGTCACATTTCTTTTCATGTTCGAGTAAAGAAAAAAGAAATTCCTGTAAAGTGGTTGTGAAGAGGAGACAAATTCAGCCTGGGTGTGTAGTCTGGAAGATGAGTGGATGACGGGGTGGGTGCAGTTTTCTCTGTGGTGGGGTCGGGTGGGCTGTCCCGGGCTCTGTGGGGCCGGGCGGCGCTGCTGACCTGGGCCCCCTTGCCCTGGTGGGTTGCAGAGTATGGGGGTGCCTACTGGGGTCAGCGGGGGAGCTGGCCCCAGGGAGGGGCCACTTGCCCCTCCCTTCCTTCCCTCCCCATCTCCAGCTGCCTCCCTCTTCCCGCTCCACCACAATCACCCACACATGCAGGGCCTTAGGGTAAAGGTGTGTCACCAGGGTGCAGGGGAGGCATCTGTCCCCTTCTGGCTGCCTGTGCCTCAATTTTATCCCACAACTTAGACATTCACATTACTCACACTCTCATAACACATACATATAGGACCTTGGGGGTGGGCACGCTACACGGCATCCAGAAGACCATCAGGGTGTACAACCTCACCCCTGGCGCTGTTGCCCACCTCTCAATTTTAAATACACGTAGACATCGAGGGCTATCGGGAGGGGCTATGCGCTTACCTGCTGCTCTCTGGCAGGTAGCTCCATGCCCTCCTGGGTTTTAAATGCACCTTAGAACACACATGCATCATATAAATACAAACGCACTCGCACACACGGGTGCTCACACACGGGTGCTCACACACACAAACTACACCCTTTTTGGCTCCTACCTCAAAGCACACAGTGTGCTGTCGATCTTACGTGCTGCACAATAATATTCAATATTTAGTATTTACTGTTATATTCACATACATCATCGCAATGATGTTGTTTATTATATTGCTCTTTTTTTGCTTGTTTTCTCTTTTTTCTTTCTCAACAGGTGATCCAGGTGATTGATATATGTATTTTTTATCTGTTTGTTTTGTTGGTTTTTGTTTTTTGCCCTTTATCACCGTTCCTCTTCCCCGCTGTTTTTCTTTCCCTCTTTCTTTCTCCCTTTTCTTTCCCCCAGTCATGTCTGTCCCGCGTGTAGCAAGTGAAAATAAAATAAAATACACAATAAAAGCAAAGGTGAATCAAATAGACCAATATGGCAAGGCTGGTAAATCCGTTGGGCATCTTTCTTTGCCTTTAGACAATAATTCTGATGGCAAAAGAACCAAACGGGACAGGTGAAAAAAAAAAAGAAAAAAAAAGAGTAGACAAATTGCATGTTATAAAACTCACCGCCACACCAAAGATAAGCCAGGATTTCCTCCATGAGTTCATGTGCAGAGACACCAGGTGGAAAATGAAATCACTTCAGTTGAATCTACCATGGCGATCTGATGGCCATGCTGTATTCAGTCTCTGAGACAAAGTGACAGGATCACACAGGGGTGACTGTGAGTCAGCCTGAAAAGAAGGGTTTGTCTTTTCAAACATTTTAAAGTTAGGTTTAGCATGATGAGCATATTTTTTACTATATTTATGTAGTAAATGAATGCTTTATGTTTGATTGTACTACTGTACTACTTGTTGGACAAATCAATTTAATGAGCATGAACACAACTAACTGTAAGTCAGTAAGAGATTCTTAATATCACTTTGAATCCAGTTGTGTTGAGCCAAAGCTAGCAGTTTTTTCACATGGAGTTTAGGATTTGGTTAACTGCACCAACTGCATGGAATACTGGCCCACGGTTGGGCTCCCAAATGTGAGCCAAATTGGGAGAACTTTGGCAAACACTCCACAAGCCAAAGTGCCAAACCTGTATACTTAACATTTGGCAGTCAGGAGTAGATCACTAAAGGGCCAACTGTACTCGAGTTGCCTATAGCTTATTAGTTAGAGGCAACTTCAATGATTGGATGAAGGCAGAGACAGACATTAAAGCAATTAAAGCATCAATCAATAGAGCTTTAATGAAATAAAGCTTTGAGGGTTCACAGCCTGCCTCTGACAAGTCTTACCATCTCGACAGACTCTAACTTGAACATGTGTGTGTAACAGAATCCCATACTACTACTTTCAAGCCTGTAGCAGACAGAAAAATATGTGAGAAAGATTTACATTTAGAGCCATATTTACTGGACTTTGCTGTATTTGCTTAAAAACACATTTGCTTTACAGCCTCCATTGCACACCAGACCACAGAATCCAGAGTTAGATGTTCATAGTTTTAGTGAAATATCCTATAATGGAGTTATAATTTAATTTTTCTCACAGTTAGCCATTTTATTTTGTCACAACTAAAAAGCTTGTGATAGAAAAATTGCCCTCAGCTTAATCACTCTAACTAGGCCCCTTTAGCAGGCACTGTCTGCATTTCTGACTGACTGACCTTCCTTGTGCACCTGCCTTTAATCAAACACTGATTCTGATTAGCACCCGGCTGCTTGCCAATGAACAGGTGAAAAAAAGAGATTAGTCTGAGAAAATATAATAACCAAACATGGAGGAACTCTCATTCACTCAGAGCTGACATGCTGAAGACAAAATATTGTATAATTCCCTAAAGTCTGTATGTAAAACATGCCCTTAGCCAACTTGATGCCACACTTTGTTTTGAGAACAATGATGTTAAGACTTAAACTCTACTTAAAGTAGTGACCTGAGAATCATGAGGTAGAGCCATCTAAGTCATATCCTATTTAATCTTCCATTTTTATGCTAATGAGGGGTATCACCTATAATCTTCTATATATTTAGTAACCTTCATCTATGACGAAACTGAAGTCCACAATAAGTGACTGTCCCTGCTGGTAATTAGAATAAAATGAGGTTTAAGAACACTTTCTCCCTGGGTTTTCAGACCTGCACAGTATCCTTCTTTTTATACAGTTTGTGTTTGTCTATTGATGCCTGATGCTGAATGTCTGGATATTCAGTTTTTCTAATTAGGTAAAGAATAAATATGGCCCGAGTGAGGGGCTGGAGGAAGGGCTCTATGTTAAAATGTTGTCTACTTTGAAGCAAATGCTGGATGAATGGTGACTTTTAATGTTACAGTACAGTAGGTAACTATCATTAGCAGGCTGCATTAGTAAGCATGATTGGTCAAAACCAAAGAATGAGTGAAACATTTCAAAGGATGCAAGTAATCAATGTTACAATATTTTACTATTATGATGTGTTGCAGTTAATGCATCAGAGCAAATAATACTTTTGTGTATAATTTGACTGACTAAGGGAACTACAAGAAGAGATAATAGTGCAATAGTAAGCAAGATAGCTTTTATTTCACATTATTGAATCATAGAATGAAGCTTTGCCTGAAATGGTTCAGGGAAGGTTGGAGGCAAGGGCTGAGTTGAGGGAGCCAGGGTGTAGAACTGGCTGATAGATGCAGTGTGGAAAGGAGGGCGAGCGGCGAAGCTGAGCATGGAGTTGGCAGACAAAGCGCTGAGATGACTGAGCTGGGTGGTGTTAAGTTTAGCTAGAAGTTGCTGGCACTCAGGGGTGAGCTGCGATCCTGAGACACAATGTAGAGCAGAGTTTTTGAGCAATAAACTTAACAGAAAAGAAAAATAATAACATGGATTCATGATTCGAAAGCTGGCAAAAGAACACAGTGTGCTGTACACATCAAACCAACAGCAGGCAAGAAGTGGGAAAAAAAAATGCTAGAGTGGATATGCAGCAGGGGCTGATGTGTGGATGGACATTAGGCTTGCAGGCTGACTAGCACAAGGAAAAGTTTACCCAGGCAGATATACACAAAAATAAACGTTATAGTGAATTTCCCTAGTCTCCAGTCTTTTTATACCTGCTTTATTTTTTCCACTGAACAATGGTTTATACACATTTCTATGAGGATAAGATTCCACCCATTTGTATTCACAGTTGCCATTGGGCCTCTGTAATTTGCATTAATGGAATTATTCTTTCTCAAATCTCCCCCCTATATTTTCAATATCTGAAGACCCACATGCAGTGCAGGGCAACCTGCCACTGCATGTAGTGAATAAAATTTGAACTTGAACTTGAACATGAAACCTCAAACCAAAAATTTCTAGTACACCACACTCTAGTGCCACAGACAATATCCTCCTAATTTCTTCTAATCTTAGAGTCTCAGTTTTAATAATCATCCAGCATGGAGACACGTTTCTGTAAAAGGAATGAGAGAATGTTATTCTTGATGACATGTCTAATGAATCCCTGACTCGAGACAATAGCAGCTCGTGTACAAGATTAGGTCCTTCAGTTTGGGGCTAGGATCTGTTCTAGCATAGATGAGTCATACAGCAAATGCAATAATCTTGCAGCAGCTCCTCGATGTGTGATTTGGTCTTGCCCTCCACTTTCCAGTTCCTGCTTCACTGGAAATCCCTGAGCCCACTGGATGACTAACATATTTCACTTTCGTCTTTACAAGGAAACCAAATATTTCGTTGTCTGCGCATTCAGGTCATGGTAGTCTAAGAAGCTTTGAAAGAAGGCAACTGCATTTATTTAAGTTTCCTGAAGATGTTTTACCTCTCATCCAAGAGATGAAAAAAATCCTTAGCTCAGTTCTGAACTAAGGATTTTTTAATTATTTTTTTTATCTTCAGTTCATAACTGAAAAAGTTTCTTGGATGAGAGGTGAAACATCTGTACAAATATTGTGTTATCACAATAAACTAGCAAATGTAAAACTTACATTATTTGCAAATGTGAAATCAGTTGCAGTAGTTGTAAATAACATTCTCACCAGTCAATGCTACAAAGGAAATTGTAACCAGCCCCACACAGAATGGCCACCAATTACAAAAAATAGCAAGAAAGTACACCACAAAATTAAATAGCTGTGATGGTGGAAAATATCAAAAGTGTATATAGAAAGACAGATGGATAGATATAGTAGTAAAAATAATAATAAAAAAAAACTGTCTATAAAAACAATAAAAGAATAAAATCCCACACTCCTGTCTTTCTAGCTATTGCACATTCCCCTTCTGCTGCTCTGAGAGCAGCAACCTTATAGTGCCGTCACCCCTCTAGGAAAACAAACCAAAAACTGTACTTAAGTCTGTTTGTGAGTGGCTTGGGTGAGTTGGGTCCTTGATGGTGATAACCTTCTGACTTGCCTTATTTTATGCTGTAGTCCAGCTTCTGTACCACACACATACAATAGGTGAGCACGCTCTTGTTACAGCAGCGATAGAAGGCCACTAGTATCTCCTGAGAAATATGATTTTTCCAGATTAATCTCACGAAGTACAGACTCTGCTGTGCCTTCTTCGTCACCTCTGTAGCATTGGGACTCTAGGTCAAGTCCTCCACCACCTGTACCACTAGGAACTGCAAGGAAAAAAAGTCTTCATGGGTTATCACTGATGAAGAATTGCTGTATGCTTGTCCTATTCATCCTGAAATCTATTACCAACTCCTTGGTGTTGGAGATGTTTAGAGCTAGGTAATTGTCCTTGCACCACATAGAAAGCTGACTCATCCTGTCTAGAGACAAGTCCATCCAATGTCATGTAATCTGCAAACTTTATGATGGTGTTGTTAGGATGGGTGGAGGCATAATCATAGGTGTAGAGGGAGTAGAGTAGGGGGCTCGGCACGCAGCCTTGAGGGGAGTCGCTGATGACTGGGGAGGTGTTTAAGCTTACTCTAACTCTTTGGGATGGGCCAGTCAAGAAGTCGAGGATCCAGTGGCATGTAGGTGCTGAAAGACCCAGGTCTGTCAGCTTGGACATCAGTCTGTAAAGGAGGAGAGTATTAAAGGCTGAGCTATAATCCACGACGAGTATTCTCACAGAACACTCCTGCTGCTCTGGATGGGATGCAGCAGCACGGACAGCTATGGTGACAGCATCCTCTGTGGATCTGTTGGCTCTGTTGACAAACTGGTGTTTGTCCTGGGATAGTGGCAGGATGGCTTGGATGTGACTTCAAAATAGTTTTTCAAAGCATTTCATAATGATGGGTATAAGTGCTACCGGACGATAATCCTTCAAACTTGTTGCACTGTGCTTAGATACTATATGTAAGCAGTAAAATAAGACTCAAGTTGGAAATTAATCCCAGTTCAGGTCTTAAATTTTAATCTGAAATGATCCCTATCTCTATAAGAAATGATCTGGAAACCTCCCAGGAACTGTTTGCTTGTTTTGAAGGATTGTTGGTTTCCCAGTTGGCAAGATGTTTGAAGATTAGCTGTAACCAAACTGCTAGACTTTCAGTTGTGCTATCAGGGATGAAAGGTTGGTGGCAGACCCTTGGATAGATTAGTGTCTTCCTAATGGTGTACTATTTCCTTTTACATCTCTACAACATGGTTTCTCTTTAGCCTCATTCAGATGCGAGTTTTGTCCACTTTTTTTTGACCAATCAATTTACCTGTGAGTCAGTTAACTTTATTATTTGCCTGAATTGTCTAGCATCAAGCATTTCCCTAACTAGGATTGTGAGGAAAAGGGAGAGAGCGGTGTAACTCTGGTCATGTATATAACCCTAAATGTCTGTCACAAGAGGTTAGGGTTAAATTTGTGTTTTCCATCTGTCTTG
The DNA here is from genome assembly GCF_051167445.1 of Perissodus microlepis. Classification (NCBI taxonomy): domain Eukaryota; kingdom Metazoa; phylum Chordata; class Actinopteri; order Cichliformes; family Cichlidae; genus Perissodus; species Perissodus microlepis. The sequence goes on along the minus strand of NC_140479.1, from coordinate 14,006,148 downwards.
CAGAAATATACAGCAACACGTAATATTATTACTATTGTTTTGCATCTTTTTTTTGGGTGGGGGGGGGTACTTTGCTATAGTAACAGTAATGTTAAAATCTGTGGTAGATCTAACAAGTTGAGAATATTTTAATTGTGGGAAGAAGTTAAACACTACCATATTGCTTTATTTATTTATTAGCTGCACATTAGAGATCACAACAGATAAAATATAGAGCATGACCTCTTGCAAATCAGAACCTTTTAGCTGATTTCAAGACCAGGTGCATGAGTGGCAGTGATGATAACCTCAACAGCTTTCGTGTCAGGCAGTCTATCCTCTTCAGACTAGCCACTTCAATCACTGGGCTTTCACTCTCAAGGAGCAGTGGGATGGTCTAGATCACGGCTAACAGCCTACTCCTTTGGAAAAAGTGAGCAGGCTTTAGAGCACAGGTTTCTGGATGACTAAGCTGTGACGAAAATCAGCTCCCCACGTTGGGTGCCAACTGGAGGCTGCAGAAAGACCCTCTGCTGGTTGTTAAGTGCTCTCTCTGGAGAAGAAGTGAAGGTGGATCGCAACTCCAGGGTGCTGATGTGCCTGGAGCCCTGCCGGTTTTTAGTCCTGAATATGAGCCACGTGGGACCTGAATGCTGATCGGTATGCAGGTGATGCATGAGCTGAGCATTACAGAGAAAGTGAGTGTGTGTGCGTGTGTGTGTGTGTGTGTGTGTGTGTGTGTGTGTGTGTGTGTGTGTGAGAGCGAAGAGGTGATGAAGCGGGGAGAACATTGCTCAATCATACCCCAGCACGTGCATCAAGACAGCAACGGGGAGCCTGAAACAACTGTGAGGGAAATCAAAGAATAAGGAAAATAGCAGATAGTCTGCAAGAAAGAGAAGAGAGAGGCATGGGATGAGAAACATAGTTTTCTATTGTATAGTGCAGAACTTTGAAAAGGTAGGATAAAAAAGAAAAACAAAAATTAAAATAAAATTTTAATACATTTGGACTGTCTGCCATGACATGTTTAACAATCCAATTGTGATTGTTGTGTGTGAGCTTGCTGCCAGCTAATACATACAATAGATAAACTTTATTTATTGAGTTATATGCATGCTTCTTTCACCATAACATACATGCATATAGATCAAATAAAATTTAGAACTGGTTTAACATAACAACTGAAGCTAGGTGGAAACGGCTATCATGTCTTTCGCTTTAAACCCCCCATGTTCTTATAAACTTAAATCTTTTCTACATGGAAATTGTTAGAAACTCCAGTTTAGCTTAAGTGAACTTTGGCCCACAAATATGTACCTATCTTGATGAACTATGGATGCACAGTAAAAGACGCCATCGTCCAAGCACCTAAAACTGTAGGTCTTCTAATGGTCACATGAAGCTGCTCCAGAAGTGAGTCAATCTAACGCCTCCTTTAACTCCTTTTAGCTTAATCCACAGGAATTAAGTCAAGGGAGTTACAGTGGGGCACTAAATGGAAGTTAAATCTTGTAACAAGATAATTGTTTCTTGTGAACATAAAATGTTATCAACTTTGCAACTTAATTGGATTTTGTTTCACTTACTAAAATGTGATCTTGATGTAATATATCTTGTTATACAACAAAACTAATTGAAAATGTGAATTGAACCAGTGGTTACACTGACGCTTGTCTTACATGAACGCTGGTAGAAAATGTAACTACTTGATAACTGTATATGCAACTATATGAATTAAGTGACCTCTTTGGTAGGTCAGGTTTTTCCTTCTGGTAAGACAGCAGATATTAGGAGAAGTTCAGACAGGCAAAAAAACTCATTTTAAATCTAGCTATTCTGGAGTTTCCAGTTACCTGGACAGTGAGCCAAATTCTGATCTAAAACTGATCTCAAGGATCTATTTTGTCTCCGTTTTACTAAGGAACAGATAACTGCATGACCAGAGATTTACTCTTATTTTAGTGTTTGGTAGGGCAGATAATTACACAATCACATACATCCATCTGCCAAATGGCACTCACTACAAACTGGACACAGAAACATATTTTATTTCATGTGCATGCTTCATTACTTTAGTTTGCTTCTTTTGAGGGAATGTTTTGCATAACAGTTGGTTTCAGCGTAGCATCTGAACTGCAGCTGTTGTGTCTTTAATACACTTTAAAGAAAAAAATAAATAAAAAATTTCTGCTATAACAGAAGTTCAGTCCCCATGCTTGTGTCGTTCCTAATTCTTCTAGACGTTATACACAGGGCAAGACACACTGTAGACAAGTTGTCTCTTGCAAGGTTTAATATAAAAGTATTTCATTATAAATTATGCTGCATTACCCAGTTTTTCTTTTTTAGCAATTTTCCATCATTGATATAACCAGGATGGGCAAAATAATACACCATGTGATGGTATTCAGGATTTTTTCCCACTCCAAATGTTTTAAAACCTTTTTTTTAAAAAAAAAAAAAACAGGAATGAAATAATGTATTTAACGAGACTGTCCTGCTCCAAGATGTGGCACATTTACCCAGCATGTTTTTAAAAGTAGGAAAATCCACAAAAACATTGTGAGAACATGCACCCTAACTACATACAAGGGTTTTACCTAGATTAAAATCCAGAGCCTTCTCTAAAACCATTTCAAGCTAAAAACTGACCATTAAAATGTGTACAAATAAAGGATCTATAACTCAACTGTTATGTTAGGCAGCAGATTGTGGACAGCACTCTCTGTTGCTGTAATTGTGGCATAACAGTGAATCATCCAGCACACTGCAGTAATGGACTGCTAGCATAGTCCGTATGTGCTGTATGCATGGTGGTAGCCATGAGTACCATACACTTTGAATTTTAGCATGTAACTGTACAAGTGTTTAGCTGTTATATGTCTTTATTTGTTCATTTAATTTGTTTACATATGCAATTTTTCAATGCATGATGCTAGTTATGTCTTGTCCGAGATTCAAATAGCAGTTAGCATGAGGCAAGCTAGCTGCCTCTTTTTTTTTTTTTTTTTTTAGTATATATCATTATGGCTATGAACTGAAATGAGTATCTTCTCTTTCAAGAAAGTACATTGCCTTTGAGATATTTTCATAAAGTCACTTGACTGCACAACAGCAAAAATCGAACTTGAAAACTTGAACTTTTAAGCACAACTAATAACCAACGTCAAACAGCAGACCCAATATTCAGTTGAGGGAGGGGAGTGCTAAAGCCTGAAATGTCTGTTAATGCAACCTTAGACCTTCTAGCATTAATTGTACCTAATAAACTGTAAATTACGTTAGTCTTATAGCCATTTATCTTGTCCTGTTGTCAGTTATCGCTTTGCCCATGCTCTTGTTTTCCATTATTTATAATTCTTTCACAAATCTATAGCTATATTAGGAGACACGAAAGCGCTAAAATATAATTGCAGCCCTGATTGCTGTGACGTGATGAAATGGCTCCATTAATGAATGTACTGAGGAGAATGTGGAAGACAAACTTGGAAGTAGTTTCTGCATATGACATCAAATTAAACATGCTGCTGCTTTTTAGGCACTTGAGTAACAGCTGGTCGCTCTCATTACTGTGTATGGAAAGATAATGTGCAATAAGAAAACACTAATGTTTCTCCTTTACTTTAAATACTAAACAGGCTCTATTGCAGCATTGGTTACCTGCTCTAAGTAGGGCACATTAAATTGTGGTGATTGCCCATCAGTTATGGTATCTTTGATTTTGTACACACACACACACACACACACACACACACACACACACACACACACACACACACACACACGCATGATGCAAAGTAACCACATGTCAACTTCAGCTGTTCCAGTCTGGAATGAAATGAAGGAATGGATCAAACGGAGGGACTGAATGATGCACCTGGCCCATCAGACTATGCAGACACAGATGTGCCCCAAATACCTAATGCAAACCATTCCAGCATCATATTATCTAGAAAAACCCTCCTTAGTTTGGGTTTTCTCTTTTTTTTTCCCTCTCCCTTTTACTGCCTTCACCTCTTTCTCACATGCTGACAATCCTAAAAACACAAACTCAACTGACACTCATACAGGCACATAATATGACCAACTGTCACACCCACGCTCCCTCCAGTTCAAAAACCTATTGCAATTATCTGCCATCAGGAGCAATGCAAGACCTTTAGGAAGTGATCCCTGTCTGAGAAGCACAACCGTGCCTGTGTGAGTCTGGAGACAGCTGTGAGTCCACATTATATTAACCCCTTTGCCAGTGTCAAGATGGGCTGCTGGCGAGTGAAGGCTTTCCCTATCTGAAGGGCCGGTTTTTTTAATTGTTTATATCTAGCAGCTCCTGTGGAACAGCTGCTGCTTGACCCTGCAAACACACAAAAGCCTACACAGAGAACACCTTGTAGTTAGTGTTCAATATTTGTTGATTTCTCACATTTTTCCTCTTCACATGTCTTAGTCTATGATACAGTATACAAACACTTTAAAAATGAGATGCATGGACAATATTTATTTAGTAAGGAATGTTGTGCTGACATGACAAGAGGGAGGGAAGGAAAAGGAAAGAAAATCTGTCGTTACATAAGGTTAAGCTAAGGAAAGTTAGCAAATCACAAACTTAGAAGTCTATGAACAACACTTTGCAACTCACTTCCACCCAGCTCCTCTTTATTTTTTTAATCTTTAATTTCGATATGTCATATCCATTATCATCTATCCCTATATAAAGCTGGGATCTTTCTACTTGTTTGCTTTTCATGTCATACTAAGAGTCAAGACAGAAATTTTCTGCCTGGAACTGCAATCTTGTCATGCACGTTAAAGACCTCTATCAATAGCTAGAGGCTATCTTAAGAGTCATATTTCATTGCATGAAAGTATTATATCCACTTGAATTGGTTTATAACATAGTCCATCTGTATTAAGATATCAGGAAATGACCGTTGAAGTCTTCCAGCAGGAGAGACGACATCAAACAGCATCTTTCTGAAAAATAAAACATTATTTGTCCTCAACAGCGACAGGTTTTAAATTAGATTTTAATTTTAACGAGTGTTTCTAATGGTAGTGTTTCATTTTGTTTTTCTATTCAGATATACAGTGTCTTTGGGATCAATGTCATGTTGACAAATTAATGCATTGCTAATCAGATGCTTTCCAGATGGTGTCTGACGGTACTTTTCCGTGTGCATAATTCCATCAATTTTGACAAGATTCCCAACATCACTGACTGAAACACAGCCCCAAACCTGAGCCTCTGCTCTGTTTCACAGATTACTTTAAATGCTTCCTGTTGTTTAGAGTCATCACTCCATAAGACCCGTTGCCACTTATTTTCAGTCCACTTCTTGTGTAATTTGGCAAACTCCAGCTTTTTCTCCCTGTTTCCCCTTCCTTAGGATTGGATTCTTGAGAGCTATTCTTTCATTGAAGCCAGCAGATGCATCTCTCAGGTATTGTGCCAGGTCATTGCTGTATTTTTTCCTATTTCTTAAGGACATTACTCTTAGATACCATTCATCTGCTGTAGATAATTCTTTGAGGTCTGCCAATTCTTCTTTTGTGCCCCACTTGTCCAGTTTTCTCAGTTTTTTTAAGGGAACACTGCTGAGATATGCCAAGGTTTCCAAACTGTGTCAAACTGCGTAATCTTTTTTGAAGCATTTTCTCCACATTGAACTAAATAAACTGGAAAAATTACATGTTTTTGCCACAGGCTGCGATTAATAAAGTGCCTACAGATACAGTTTAAAATGATTTCCTTTTTAAATTGTCTGGCATATGCAGAATCGACACTGGCTCATCCCTTGAGTTAGGTGCCTTTTAAAAGCTTGGGTGAATGTCATTGTTAAGTGTTAGAGGAAGCAAAAAAAGCATTTCAGGTAAAAGGACTGAACTGAGAATGAGGAAAAAGTGGGCGGTGTCCCAAGAAAAAAAATTGAAAGACCTCCAAAAATCCATGAGCCACACTATAAAAATCATTCACAGATTTTTCACATTATCTGCAGTTATTTTCCAAATGACAAGGAACAAATCTTCAGATTTCTTTAGATTTCACAAACTTTAAATGGTAAATCAAATATGCTGGAAGCACAGTGCACTTTTCAGGTTTACTTTTTATACCTTTGCCATGTACACAATCATCAGCAGACCTTAAAGAAATCGAACTTGAGCTTCCATATTTACTTCAAACTTTGCTATTGTAATCAATAAACTTCCTTTGCAAAAAGCACTCTCGTGACTGCCCATATGGAAAAGATATATAAAAATCTTATAAATGGACTGATTCTTATATAGTTTGTATCTGTCTTTTGTGAAACTTGTATGAAAAGCATACAAGAGTAAAAACAGATATAAGATCCCTTTAAAAATCATATAAATGAAACTTGTATGTTTTGGATACTTACTAAAACAATATATGAAAGTAATGAGAAAGTGGCTACTTTCATGACTAAATCATATAAACCTTATATGCTATGTAAGCCTTATATGATTCACTATATGAAGTAGGCCACATCTTATGCAAGTCTTTTATAAGTTTTTACTATTTCTTTTCCATATGGGTGGGTTGCCTACTAAGGGGTGTGCAGGCAACCAACTTCACTTTATAACTTCAGAATCTTAGATTTTATTTAGTATATATTATATATTAGGTATTTGCTAACTTTGAACATAGCTTTGAAGCTGCTTTAATGATTTTCAGGCTTGTTTTTTTGGTATCTGAGGGCGGCCAAACAAGCTGTAAACACAACATTGACCTAGCATCATGTGTCATGGTCTGCGGTGGGTGGCTGGAATTTCCGTAAGGCTCCTGAACTTACCTGGGATCCGCCCCTGGGCAGGGCCAACTCCTCCAGCTCGTGCAAGCCTGGAGCCTATTGCAGGCAATCAAGTCAGAGGGATTTAAGCCACACGTTGATATTCATTCACTGCCAGTTCGTCATCAACCCATGTTGGTAACAGGCCTTTATGCTTTAAGTTCTTGCTGTGATTTATCTTGTTAACAAGACTTTCTTGTGCTGCAGTTGCTGGATTCACCTTGGCTCACGCTCCACCTCCGGACTCAGGATACCAAGCAATCATTTTGAAAATCTCTCTGTGCCTCACCTGCCTGCCCTCCTGCCATCACACTCCATCTGAAGCCCCGGATCTCAGGTCAGCCTTTCCACGCCACTCAGCCTCCCCTGGATTCTCATCACCCCCCTCTCAACTACTGCAATGTGACTGTTCCCTGCTCAGCTCCACTCTGCATCTCAGGCCCCGTTGTGGTTTTCGTGCTTGTTTGTGCCCCGCTGGGTTATGCATTGTTTCCCTGCGGCCCTACAATAAAGCTCTGAAGCCAGCGGTAATTTGGATGCTAACGATCAGCAACACTTTTATTTATCATCTGACCAACCTCCTGCCCTCCACCTTGCCAGCCACCTGCAGCGGTACACATGCGGCACTTTCGCCTGCAACCAATCCCAATGATTTGTCAGCCATGTGCAGCCGAGTGAGGTCTAATCTCCTGTATCTGACAGCTGACAACAGTGACTAAGTGCCCAAACACTGGTTATCGACTGTTTCCCCAGGGCAGCCACCACTGATGAACTGGAAAAGGTAACAATGTTGTCCTCCAGGGTGAGCAGCTCTGGTCCACCCTCCCATCCACAGTTGCCACTGGTCACACTGGTGACTCAAAGAAAGTGGGCGACAAGTCATTTGCCATATTGCCCACTTGATCTTTTCATGATACATAATTAACACACCCATACAATCCCTGAAGGGGAATTCCCCTGATTGCAAAAAAAGAGAGACAGCGCTTCAAAGAGATTCATTTTAATATTCTTCAGTTACAAATGTGATGGTTTCTACATTTTGAATGAAAAGAACTGTTTTATTTTTATTCTGCAACTAAGAGGATATTTGCACATAAAGACTTAAAAAAAATTATTAAACCCTTGCGTTCCTCCTTTTGTCTGCTAGGTGGCAATGTGGCCTGTGGGGGTGGGGAGGGGCGCTTTTAAGCAAAGAGGACCATCCTTGGTCAGTTAAAAAAAGATTAGAGGGCTAATCCTGATTTAACGGGTGTTATTATCCTCTGTTTAGGAGAATCTGTTTCCTCCTAGTTTGTCTCATGAAACTGATGCATATAGTCCATAAAATCTTTGAATGATAACTGGCCTTATTTAATTAGAGAACCTATAAAGCTTAAAAGGTGTTGCCATCTGGTTGAAACTAAAACTGGACCACCTACGAGGACATTTTTACAGTGCTATATTTGTTCAAATAATTTAATTACAATAATCCCATTCTCTTTGGTAATGAAACTCTTTGAGCAGGGAGTGGATGGGATGCTGTGATTGCAGTGTAATTGAGAACAAATTGATTTTCCTCACCTTGCATTAGGCTGTATTGATTGACCACAGTTTTGTTGTAGGTTTCAAGGAAATCAAAGTGGTCAGTAACCAGGGGTAAACTCACACTGCTGAGCCCCACTTTAACAGAGAGTATTTGACTCCAGAATGCTGTTCAGACTTGAACGCTGTGAGAGGCGCATGACGTGATAACACTCGAGTCATCGGGAGCCAGCTCATACCGGATGACACTTTTTACTTGGCACATGTCCTGGTGCATTTTTGCATGAGGCAGAACAGATGGAAGTGTTCCATCGTGGCCATTACAAATATGTACCTTCATTTCAGAGAATGCATGTTTCTGCTGAAGCGTGACACTCAATTGCATCATTATTACAAGGCTTTGCAACTTTCTTGCAAATGCAAGAAGAAAAAAAAAAGTTTATTACACGCAAATGTGCACCCCACGTTTCCATGTCATCGCATCCAATTTTCTTGACAAGCGGTTCAAATATGACCACCCACTTCACTACAGTGGGTAATAAATCAGGCCCAAGCGCCATCTGTCTTTAAAAAGGGGGCTTCCTCCATCTTGATGCAGGCGTTCACGGTCAGTTATGGCTGTTCACGGTCACTAACCCGCTCCTACAACATGCTGTAGCGTAGCCTGTGGAGGACTTTATCGACAAGTGTACTCATAAGTCAGGCTGCTGGTGTTTCATAGACCGTCATCTGTTATCACTTCATCCATCTCCTCTATGGAGCACTGTGGGTGACCTGCAGATAAATCGCGTGTGGGGCCTTGTGACTGTCTCCAAGGACAAAATTAGATCGGTATGTACCTGTCAGCCTCATGAAATATGGAATTGGCCAATTCTTACTTGCAGTGGGCTAAGCCAGGGGCTTATCTTCAAACCTTAAGGACAACTGCTCAACAGCAGGCCAGATTTGTGGCTTCTAGACAGCATATCAGCTATATTTCTGTAATTAGCTGAGCAGGATTGTACATACAATAACAGCATCTGCATAACAAATGCTTGTGCATGCTTTTCAATTCACTCTCAAGAGGAGACTACCTGGGTTATTTGAATATAGCAGGAGTCAACTGTGGACATAGAGGAGAGCTGCTGGCACACATCCCAGGTTTACATAGCCCCCGGCAGATTCTGCTAGAGGGGAGTGGTGTTTGTTTACTTTAAACCGCTCCATACCGAGGCCTCCACACTGATTCACTGCAATATGATTTGGCGTGCTGGTGTGCATACTGCAATCAGCAAACAGCGCGGTGTGATGCCCTCCTTTTGATGGCTGTCTTTTCATATGTCTCTCTTCCTCTGTCTCCCTCCTGACCACTGCAGAGCTCAGGGATGAGGAGGCAAGCATTCGTGGTTGAAACCAATACATCTCTGCATCCATCCACATGTCAGGGAAGTCATTACCACTGCAAACCTGTGAAACTGCCAGGCTCTAGGGAAAGACTTCCCACTTTCCGATCTTCGTGTTTTCTGGGTCTCCACCAAATCCCAGCTGATATGGTCGAGGCCTCTGAACTTGCAACCCTGCGCAGCAGAGGCCGCATATGGCTACACCCTTGAAGGCAGGATTTTAATGAGATGGTTTATTGTGCCCACGCATGACTGCCATTAGCACAGAGCATAGAAAGTGTCTCATAAATAAACGCTCGGGGGCCATTCTCTGAGGAAAGACAGCGAATCTCTGGGCTCACCTGTGAACCTGAAATTAATGGAAGAGAACAGCAGCAGATACAACATATTCTACAGTGATCCTGGGGGCTCTACGCGAGACTGTTGAACCAAGAATGCATCAATACTATGACCTATTTGAATTTAATTAAAAAAAAACAAACAGATTTTATTAACTTACAAAAGGATAGTTTTTATTCTAGGTCCAACTGCCAGTTATGTACAAGTGATAAAGCCATTTCAAAAACAATTATGATATATCAACACTTATTTAGTATTTTAAGCATACAATCAAATCTCTTTTTCTGAGGCCTCTTCAGCTAGACCTTCTGGACATTGTGTGTCTGTGTGGAAGAAAACACACCATGTCCTGAATTTCATGAGCTGGTTTATTGCGCAACATTTATATTTTAAAAATATGGAATAATTTTACTCTACATTTTGCAACTAGTCTCTGTATAGTTTTAGATTAGATGTAAGCTCTCACTTTACACTTCTATCTAATGGAACAGAGACCTAACAATGACCTAACAGAGTAGCAAGCTTTCTGGTTTGAAATGGTGCCAGCATCTGGTGTTTGTCATCATTTGCAGCCATGTGTAGCCATATGTTATGTGTATCATCCAAAAGTGAAAGAAGTGATATATTAGAGAAGCAAATTAAAAGCCTGTCTCCTCAGTGGTTTATTGCTTCCTAGCTTCTAAAATATGGACATTTTTAGAAAAAAACAAAAAAATGATAATAATAATTATTTTTTAATCAATACTGGCACTGGAGTGGACTCCCAAGGAAGGAATAACAAAAATCTGTTGGCAACCACTGTAGAGGAAAATTAAATGACCCCAAAATGACTTCTAATAAATAAATAAAATAAATAAATAAACAAATAAGAAATGAAAAAGGTTGGAATGTCTATGCCTACTCTGCTCCTTAACAAAGCCGGCATTGAGCAATGCTAGCTAATTACAGTTTGCTTGTTACCTTTAGCAATTAAGGTTGGGTAATGTTGGTCAAGTCCTATCCAGTTAATTGATTTGCACAAGTATAAGACTGACATGAGGGTACTGATCTTATACCTGGCATGTTTTGCTTTAATGTTGCTCTTTTAAATGATACAATATGACAACAGTTCATGCTTACATTCACACCTACAGTGTAACCCAACACTCATGTTCTTGGATTGCAAGAGGAAGCTGGAGTACCCCGTGAGAAACCACACAGGGACTTGAAAAATATACAAACGGCACATTTAAAGGGCCCAACTGGCCTCTAGATTCAAATCAAGGACCTTCTTGCTGTACTAACTGCCATATCACCCCGCTACCCTAGGTGAATTTAAAGATGATTTTTAGAAGAAACATCAAGCTGTTTATACTCTGAAAAGAACTGGAATTCAGAGTATTGATCTAAGTTTTAGTCCGTGCAAAACTTCACAATTTAAATATACATAATTTCTGGTGTAAATGAAACTGACACTAATTTATTATATATTTTGGTAAACTAAACCCCCCCCCAAAAAACAGCCTGATTTCTACTGCAGAATATAGATGGGAAGGCAGTCTATCCACTTAAAAGTAACTTATGTGGAGGATCAACTCAACTGAGGCAGTCATTTTTTTTTCTTTTTTATTGTAATGAGAGAGAGAGAAAGTATTCAACATTTTACACGCATCAATGCTGTACATTAAAGCAACGATAACCTGCTCTCAACGATCCTCCCAAAACGCAAAGCTCATTCAACCAAGCAGACAGTCAAAAGGGAATGGCTTTATCCAGACATGGTTTTGCCTAAAAGGTGTCCCTGACCAGGAATGAAGTGGCAAATTGATGTTCTTGAACAACATCAAGCTGTTAATGGAACTACCCACTCCTGAAACAGTGCAATTGGCAGCAGAGGAGTGCAATCAGTTATTATTCTCATCGAGATGATACTAACAGTTTAGAGCCTACATGATGTAACAAAATGTGTGGCCAATAAGCACGGGAAAGCAGCTGAATTAAAACTGTTCCATCACAGAGGTGATATAGAAAAACTTTCCCTCAGAAAATGACCCCTCTCCAAAAAATGACGCTGTGTGAATAACCATGCTGTTCCTGGTATTCCCAGCATTCCCAGGGCTTGAAAGCAGTGGTGAAGGGGTGTTTTTTAACATTGGTGCCAAAATATTACTGTGCAGTCAATACTCCCTTCCAGTGTAGGTTTTGGTGATTGAAAGTAACCAACAAGTGAAAGCGAAGCTAAAACTGATTGAAAACTCATTTTGAACAATAAAGGTTCAAAAAAGACTAATAATAAGGCAGAACTTTATAACTATAACTCACACTTTTTAAATATACCATGATCTTTTATGTACTCTAAGCAGGGAAAGCAGCAAAGGGGGGAAAGTAAATAAAAGGGGGCACAAATGAGACTCAAACTTTTAGTCTTTTAGTTAAAAGCTTGGCATGTTTCAACATTAAATTATAAATGTTTATTTTTACAATACCGCGCAACAGTTCTTGTGCAATTTGGCATACCTCTGCCTTTTCTCCCGTTCCCCTTCCTTAAGAATGGATTCTTGACAGCGACTTCCACTGAGACCTTTTCTCAGGAGGCTTCAGTGAAAAATTGAATCAACTCAGTTCTTTGCTGAATGTTTTCTCTGCTTCTTAAGAACATGACTTTCAGATGTTGATCACACATGACGCTTCTTTTGTCCTCTGCTTGTCCAGTTTGCTCAAAACGTTTAATGGCACAAAGCTAAGACATTCAGAGTTTTAACTAAAAGTGCTTTAAAAATCACCGAGTTGGTGATGAAATATTATTTTAAGCTGATCAAACTGTGTTATCTGCCATTTTTTATGGATTAAGCTAAAAAAAATCAGAAACAAATGTATTTTTGTGACACACTGCTGTCTGTTATATCTAAACAAACAATGGTTGACCCCTTGAGTTTAATACCTTCAGAAACTAATTTCAAGAAATTACAAATTACAAGGATGTTAAACATAAGGAAGTGAGCGGTGACAAAACATTTACATGGTACTGTAACTTTAAATAAAAATGTTTTCATCTTTTCTCTCAGCGAATGACCAGTATGACCAGTATTAATTGGAGTTAAACCCCGGCAACGATTTTCAATTTTGGTTTCATCTCCAGTCTCAATCATTTGTTGTTGAATCACTTCTCTGCTGGCTATTTTAGGTTTTGCAAAGATGTCATGTTCCCCTTTCTTTAAGGTCATAAACAGTGAACTCATCTGCTGATCTCTGGTGACACAATGTCCAATTTCCCAGGACTTTGGATGCAGCCAGTACATCCAGATAGTGACAGCAGATAAGTAATATAATGTTATAGCTATGTTCAAGATATATCTATTTATAGATAATAGTTCATATGTATACACAGGATTTCATGTGTGATTTTATGTAAAAAAAAAACACATATGGAAGAATCTTTCTGTGCATAGCACACAGTATTATAGCATCAGTGCCAGAGGTGTGATGGTGTTGATGCGGTCAAGGGGAATCTGTGAAAAGCCAGAGGCAAGCTTTTCTGCTGCTTCACTGAACATGCCATTGCCTTATACCGTGTCTAAATGAACGCAAAAGGGAATTGGTCCAGCTGACGCCTAAACTATAGTTTTAGAGCCATTAGGAGAGCAAACTTAACATCACTGGGGAATGCTAAGTGCTCCAGACACAGAGGTCACCAAAGACAACATGAATGAAATCTGTAAAGCTCCAAACACTTTACCATGAGTCACTCAGGTGACCAGAAATGCAATTTATGCAGCTGGTGATGTTTGACCTTCTCATTTCATTGAAATTTGATCTTATAGTTATGTCTTCATTACCTGGATTATGACTTAATTGGCATGTTTAGTCAGGGTGCACTGTTACAACCCCTAAATAAGTAGCATAGATTCTATGTTAGACTAATTGCCTTTCTGTGTGGAGTTTACACATTCATCTGTCCATCTAGAGAACTACTTTTAAGAAATACACCATCCTAACATCTTACAGGTTATTGTAGCTCAGAAAGTCTTAGCTTTCAAAGGATCTTGGAGTTAAAGACAGAGCTTACTTGACTGTAGATAAATCAGCACATTGACAGGTCGGTGCTATTCCAAGAACTAGCGTGAGCTCCATAGTCATAGAGAAATATGAGAAAGTGGTTGGGCACAGAGAAAATCAGGTAGGTCATATCTATCCAAAACTGACTGAGGATGTGAAATGCATATGTCATGGTTTATTTTGGTTCAGAATTTTTCAGTCTTAGTGGTGGGCAGTTCTAGTGGTGGACAATTAATTAACTTTTCCGGAAGTCTGTACCACTAAACTTAAAAAGAGATCCATCCATTTTCTCGTGGTTATCCGAGTTCAGGTTGTCTGAGCAGAGAAGCCCAGACTTCCCTCACCCCAGCCACTTCTTCAAGCTCATCTGGGGGGGCACACCAAAATATTCCCAAGCCAGCTGAGGTGCAGGACCTAGTGAGTCCTGCACCTGCCCCAGGACCTCCTCCCGGTAGAACATGCCAAAGATACCTCACTAGGAAGGATCCATGTGACACTGGCAGCAGCTCTACTACATGTCCTTAAAGGCTGAGTCTCCCACCCCATCTATTTGAAGGAAAATTGCCGCTTTTCCATCAAATAAATGCCACTTGTATATGTCTGTGAAGGTTCTCAGTCATCCAGGTCATCATAGTCAAAGGAGCTTGCAAAGAAAAGCGTCTGGACTTCTTTAAGTTACTTGAAGACGTTTCACCTCTCATCCGAGAAGCTTCTTCAGTTCTAAGGTCAAATGGTGGAGAGTCCCAGATATAAACCTAGTGGGAGTATCCCCCCACAGAGGGACAAAAGGACCCCCTGATGATCCTCTAATCGCCTGAGCCAAGGTTTGAAACTGGGTGTGGGTCCCAATCAGCCAGAGTTTCGGGTGTGTTCATTGTTAAACCTGGCCCCACCTTATCATGCGAATTCCTGAGGTCAGATGGCCCAGGATGTGAGTGGGCGTTAAGGCGTCTGGGAAGGGATCTCAAAACTGGATTATAGATGGCAGAGAGTTGGTGTCGTAAACCCCCGCCTCTGTTCAAAGATGGTCGCTCTTTCGAGGATGCCAATGTTCACATTTTGGACAGAGAGGACAGATGGTTTGAAAGAGGAGTGAAAGAAGCCATCTATGTCCACTGTGAGCGACCATCTTTGAACAGAGGCGGGGATTTACGACACCAACTCTCTGCCATCTATAATCCAGTTTTGAGATCCCTTCCCAGACGCCTTAACGCCCACTCACATCCTGGGCCATCTGACCTCAGGAATTCGCATGATAAGGTGGGGCCAGGTTTAACAATGAACACACCCGAAACTCTGGCTGATTGGGACCCACACCCAGTTTCACACCTTGGCTCAGGCGATTAGAGGATCATCAGGGGGTCCTTTTGTCCCTCTGTGGGGGGATACTCCCACTAGGTTTATATCTGGGACTCTCCACCATTTGACCTTAGAACTGAAGAAGCTTCTCGGATGAGAGGTGAAACGTCTTCAAGTAACTTAAAGAAGTCCAGACGCTTTTTTTTGCAAGCTCCTTTGGCCACTTGTATATGCGATCATGATCTTTAGGTCATTACTCAGAGCTCATGACCATACCTGAGGGTAGGAACGTAGATTGACCGGATGCCGCACCAATCCGTCTATCAGTCTTGTGTTGAGATATTGGGCAGAATTAAGTCCAGTTTATTGGTTTAGGCCTCCACAACAGTTCCACTTTCCCCTTGGGAAAATCAATTAAGTTTCAGTTGTATAAGGCTGTTAAAGATACAAAGAACAAACTTAACAGCAGCTCATATTATTCGCATGGTTACACAGACAAATGTTAGATCAGCAGGATTAATCATTCAGAATTCAACAAACATGTTTATTAACATTAAAAATGACACATAGCTTAGCAGGGCAGCCACAACACCACATACTTACACACCCTGGTGTGCCCACACGAACAACAGAAAGAATCACAGACCCTTTTCCATAACATGTAAAAGTTAGACTATACAAACACTATTCTGATTAAATAACATTTAAGCAAGCTGCAGACTTCTACAGTCTAGTGTTATGTGTTATCAATGAATGGTTAGAGCCAGAAACCACAGTTGAGCCTTTCAGCAACTTTCCACTTTTGCACAATACTAGATCTTTACTTTCCTAAATGCATGTCACAAATCCCGGTGCTCTGGGATTGTTGGAGGACCGGCTAAGGTGGATGGTTAAGGGAAAAGGATAAAATGAACATGTCATTACTGCTTGACAGTGACACATTTTGAGGAGAAACTGATGCAGGAGTAGGTGCTTTGGGAATGATGGAGGCTGAACTCTAGCTGAATTCTTTTCCTTCTGCTACTGACAACATCCTCTAGACAAACTTTAACAGATTGCCATGCCTTTATCTCAGCCTACAATAAAATCAGATGGCGGATCATCAGCTTCTATTTCTCTGTGCAAGACTTGCGTGTGCGTGAAAAGGGAAATGCTGCTCAGAGTCTGACAGTTACAAAATGTGCTGCCACTCAGAAAATCTGACACATGAGCAAGGTGCTCACCTGCCATTCTGAGCAACCTGGGGTTTAGTATCTTGTCCAAGGATCTATCTGAACATGGAAGAGCTAAAAACAAACTTTACCTTTAATGGACAACTTACTCTACTACTTGATCCCACTCCTGAGTAAGCGGAAAGTGCCAGGATCACTCTTCACCAGTGCTGAACAACAAAAAGGATAAAGATGATATGGATGTTGATTTTATAATCTTGAGTATCATGTGAGTAGTTGATTGACAAATAAGGTGCTTTCACAAAGTGACACATACATAAAAAAAACACATGAGATGTAGTTGCTAATATCCAAATGATTGAATGCACTGCAGAAATGACGTGAACAAAGATGTTTTATTTAGCATTAATTGCTGTTTCTAAGCAATTTATGATATAAAAGATGATGTCCTGTTCTAACTGTTGGCCAGCATCTTGCAGCACATGGTCTCTGAATATTAATTTTGGAAGTCAATGCAAGCAGTGAGTATTTGTGTGAGAAGCAATCTTTGAAGTCATTCCAGAAACACAACAGGGAGCTGGAGCACATGGCTCCTCAAACAAAGGCAGGAGCACAGACTATAATATTCTTCTACTTTGTAGGCTCTCCGCATCTGTAGTTATTACTTTATCCTAGTTGGATGAACTTGAAACGAATCTTAAGTCAACACGAATTTAGCCGTTTATTCACCCTCCTGTGGGAAAAAGGAGCAGGGAAGTGCTGGAGACTGGCATTAACATTGCAAATGTCTTTGTTCCAATTGGCTTATGATCTGTATGCGCGGGTTGTGCTACACGCTCTCTTAAATAAACAAATGTGTAAATCTTTAGCTGCCTGTGAGATATCATGAATATTTGATTCGATCACCTTTTAAAGTATACCTAGCTGTTACCTTTGACCTCGACTTTGAGTTAGGAGGCAGTTATTTACTTCAGCTTGATATGCTGCAGGCTTGTGATGCGATATGGCTGACTACATGGTGTGGTTCACAAATCTTTAAGGGACCCAAAAGGTACTGAGCGCTTGCATAGCAAGGTCACGTACAGAAGCTTCTACCACAGCTTTATTAAGACACAGAATGCATGCCATCACTGAGGTTCCTCATGATAGAGATGACTTGAAGAAAAAACAGGCCTGCAAACTTTGCTGAGCATGCTGGATATTGCTCTGGAAATCTCCCACACGACTCTTTCAATATGTATTAAAACAGTGTGGCCTGAGAATCAGGCACATGAACACGCACATGATGATTTCATCAGAATTCTCTTTGAGTTTCACTTTGATCTAAACAACCCTGGGGCTGGCTGGGCTTTTCTGATTTGTGTTGGGAATGGTTGCATATCTTACCCTAAGTAGAGTTCCATTTATTCTGCTTTGAATAAACTCGGGCACATTTGGTTAGTAGAAAAAAGGTGTTTTAAAAGTGTTACAGAAAACATCCTCTCTGCTTCTAGTGCTGAAGAAGTCGACACCGTTGGAGCTTAACGATTATTGACCAGTTGCCCACACATCACATGTACTGAAGTTACTGGAGAGATGACTTTTAGCCCAGCTGATCATAGATGAAAATATCTCTCTACCTTTTGCAGTTTGGATATAGACCAAATCTAGAAGAATAGAATAGAATAGAATAGAATTCAACTTTATTGTCATTGCACATGCACAGGTACAGGGCAACGAAATGCAGTTTGCATCCATCCAGAAGTGCTTTAGTGATATAGATATATTACAATATATATTAGCAATAATATAGATATGTAAGTATATTACAGAAATGGGTCTATTATGGTATGTTATAATGTACACGGTATGAAGTATGTTGTGAATATTCTATAACTATAGGTATGTACAGGCTGTAGTGAGTACAAGCTATGTACAGGCTATGAACAGGATATAAATATGAAAAACTATACAGAATATGAAATAAATAACTTTACAGAAATCTGAGATATACAGTTATAGGGTTAAAAATTATCGTATGTACAGAATGATTATTTACAGAGCTATACAGTAGTGCAGTTAAGATAAATTAGATATGTGGATAAGTGGATGATGGAACCATCTACATCCTGCAGAGAGCGTAGTAGCGGCACTTCATTGATTTCTCAAGTGCATTTGACACTATCCAGCCACTGCTGCTGAGGGAGAAGTTACAGGAAATGCACAGCCACCATCTTATGGATTACTGAGCACCCAACAAGCAGGCCTCAGTGTGTAAGATCCACAAGAGACTGTGCTGTCTCCATTCCTATTCGCCTTGTACCTCAGGCTTTCAGTGTAACTCAGGTCATGCCACCTCCAAGTACACTCTAAGTCCAGAGCACTAGTGGCTGATTTTGTGGAATGGTTCTGAATGCAAATGGGTCAAGAGAAATGGTGACAGACTTCACCTGGGTATCTACAACAGACTGAGATTGAAGACCAAGGCAGATGTTTTACTCACAAAGGGAGTGAGCATTTGTTAAGTAAGTCACAGTAAGACCTTTAGGTGTGTGCAATGACAGAGATTTTCTATCACTAATTTGTGGCAAGTGCAGCATTCTTTGCTGGGGTCTGCTGTGAGAGCAACATTGGAGCTGGTGACACTCTGTGGTTGGCTGCAAAAAGGACACTTTTTGACAAATTTTACTACGGGAGGAGGTCACTGAACAAACTGTTATCCATCATGGATAATCCTAACCACTCTCTGCACCACTTCCTAGACAGATAGTGTGTTAGAGTAGGCGCTCCGCTAATTCAGCTCCCCTGCCACAAAGACAGATATAAGATATCTTTCATACTTTATGCAATAACTCATTAAAATCCAATAAATCTGCCAGAGAGTCATCTGCTCTTTTATTTTAATGTTTTAGAGACATTTTAGATTGTGTCGCATGGTGATTTTCCAATCTTTTGACATCATATTATTCTGCATATAAAGAATTTGCTAGATATAGGATAAATAAGATATTTGTTTCTTATTTTTGGTAATGGTCATCACAGTTTAAATAGTTGGCAGTGCTATAAATGATGAATTAACAATTTCTAACTAAGCTATTACGTAAGGTACAAACTACAGAGCAGACACTGAGCAGATGGAGCTACAGAATACTTTCACTTAAATATTATGGGGTTTCTTCATTTAAAATAAAATATGGTTGAAGTTATCACAGAATAGTGTATACGTCAAAGACCTTCACAAACAAGTTTAAACCCCGCAGACAAAGTGTCCATCATATTAAACTGGTAATGGTAGGAAAGTGTACCTGGGATATTTAAGAGTTCAGAAATTATTTAGTTGTCCCTCAAGTTCAGCTTTTTCTGATTTGTAGTAAGTTAGTTTGCTGTGGTCAGATCGAGCATCCAGACTAGTTACATCATCTGATGCTGTGCTTTCAAACAGGTGAAATTAAAGAAGTGTATGGTCTCTTCCTCCAATGCAATGAAAGCTCAGAGCAGCTCCCATATCAAAGAATCTCATATCAAAGTGCATTTCTATGGAATCTCAAAACCCCAGCCTCTTTAAACAGGGATGTTATTGCATTAAATCATTAAATCCCAGGATTCTCTGGCCTGTTTCTTTCATTTCAGCTGAGTTCACCTATGTGAAAGTGCAGCACTTGACTCTTTCCTTATAAAATTTCAGGAGTGTTATGGTCCCAGCCATATTTTGAATCAGTGTGTCTGGATTGTGTTTCATATATGTTGTGTAACTTTAAGTGCTTCTGCAGGTCCTCCTTCTGATTGGGGAGCTGTCTTGGGCTGGCGTTGAGATGGCAGCTGCTGATTGGTGCCCACTATCAACTGTCCATCTTAAAACCCCCGTCTCCAGCAGTTGTTGGAAATGAACCTGGCTTGACACTGACTTCCAGACACCTCAGTGACATTTTCCTGCATCACCTGTTTATATGATGATCACTTTTTGGTGTTTACACTTATTTTGAACCTCTGTGAAATGTTAACTATTGTTTTCTGATAACCTTTTATATGTTTTATTTTAAATACATTAAAAGGGGTTGCTGTAGCTCAGGAGGTAGACCAGGTTATCGATGAGTTGATCCCTGGCTGCTCCAGTTTCAGTTTGTATGGCTGAGTATTCTTAGGGCAAGATACTGAACCCCAAGTTGTTCTGCTATGTGTTCAGAGAGCAACTTGGGATACAATATGTTAGATATGTGTTAAATATAACTGGTTAATACTTGATGTACAGTAAGTTTATTTAAAAATTGTGAGTCATTTATAATGTATAAAATCCTGTTATCAAGAATAAACAATTTTTGAGTTTATAAATTCAAAACAAACAATAATCATAAATTATTTCCCAGAAACAAACAAACAAAAACAATATGAACTAAGATTTCAAAACTGAGGCCAAAATGAAGAAAAATGAACTCGGATGATATCAGATGAGAAATTATTTGGAAATTGTTTTTTGGGAAATTAAAAAAACAAACAAACAAACAAAACTCCACTGCTTTCACCCCAATCAGTGATTCTGATGTTATTGCATCTCTCAACTGAAGTTCAGCCAGATTCAGTTCAATTCAATTTAACAGAAATTAAGAAGGACATAAAGCACAACAAATGCACAGCAAATGTGGTACTAAACAGCTTGTTTATTTGCAAATGTGCCAAACACAAATCTCTGCTTGTGGAACCAAACACAGATTTGAGAGAAGGACAGAATGAACAAAAAACACAGCTTCACTGAAGTGGTGCAATAATGTAAAAGTTATTGTCCATGCAAAATACAAACTAAGCAAGAGCAAACAGAATCCAAAAACCAGCAAGGAGAACATAAAGAACTTTATGCTCTCCTTCCTGCAAGATGTCATGGTAAAAGATAAAAGAAGAGCAGGGATTACAGACACACACAGGGTCGTTAGGGAAAGTTGACACAGGATAATAATGAGAGGAAGGTGAACACAGTCAAGATAATCATGCAAGATAACAAGATATACTTGTAAGTAAAAACTAAATGGAAACCACTGGAGAAAAAACAAAGCAAAATAGAATGTGAATAACAATAACAGAAACAGGAAAAGTCAGAGACAAAGATTAAATTAACATGCAGGGAAATACACAGAAGCAAAACACAGGGAAAAAAAAAATCTGATGCAAACCGTGACTGGAAAACAGAGTTAACAACTCAAAAGACTAAGGAAATGCAAGAAAATGAAAATATAAACAGTAAACAAACTAAAATCCAAATGGAGAATATTTAAGTCCATAAACTATAAACTCATTGTTCAAAAACCCAGAAAATCCCCCCAAAATACTAAAATTATTTGTATTTTTTGGGGACATTACTTGCAGAGCCATAAGCAGCTTGATCGGTGTCTTTTTGTTTAACCATGCAATAAAAATAAAGTCAAAGTCATCTTTATTCCCAAAAACCATGTGTACAGGTCATACACAGCCCTCAGTGTGTAAAACAATATAAAGATAAAAATAAAATAAGCGTCTTATGTACAACACAATACAATACAATCTTAAAACTGACTTGACTACAGCGACCACCAGGGTGGGGTTAGCATTGTGTCAGTGGGGTTCTTTGACTGAAATTTCTAAATATTTGTTCTTTAGAGATAAATATATGTCATTCTTGACTTTCATTCAAGTCCCAGTTTGTTTTAACAAAACAATTGCTGCAGTTAGTAAGGCTGCATGAGCAAAAACTCAGCATTGGAGGGTTTTATGTTCCACTTAATTTTAAGGCTGCTTGATTTGGAACAGAGCTTAATGTGAGTGACCCTTCAAATTAGTGCATAAATAGAGTATTAGGAGCCAGAATGGCCCCAAAAGGCAAGTGACAGAATGACAAAGAGGAGTTTATATGCTGGGGAGAGCTATTAACTAACTGGGAACAGGTGCAGTTTTAAAAAGTGGATGGAAAAGTAGCAAAGAAAGGAAGGGAAACTGACAAGAAAGACAGAAACTGAAACCAGGGATTAAAAAAAGAAAACAAAACCACAACAGAATACGCTTCTATTGAAAAATCACAAGACATTATTGATAATAATTATTGTAATAGTTCCGCTTTAAAATCCAGACATGATGTATTTGTTTTTAATAGGCCCATCTTCACAGAAATCTGGATCAGTTCTATTTTTTGGTTATAGTAATCTAGTTTAAGACTAATAACTCATTTCCACTTGTAGTCTTATGACATAACTCACTGTGAAATATATTTACAAGTCAAGTATATATACCATGTGTCAAAAACTGTTCACTGTTGCTTGTATTAAAGGTGAATCTTGCCATACTCTACAATTTCTAAAGGTGTAACTTGCAACCTGGGCTAAATGCACAAACTTAATTCACAGCTCTGTCAGGAGGAGATGAAGAAATTCCAAACCTTTGTAACCTGCATTCAAAGTGTCTATGCAGATGGCGAGGTGGGGAAATAAAACGAACATCGTTACCTTTCCATCATCATCCCCTGTGTTTGCTGTTTTTTTCCCCCATTGATTATGCATGAAGCCTGAATATAAGGCATACTTTGGGGTTGTGTCAATTTTTCTGTGGGAGTAGTTAGCACTGTTATGGAACACGCTGAGTGGGAGCAATAGAGGATTTAATAATTGATTGCTACTAAAAGACAGACACGGTTATACATTATTCAAATTGATGCTTATTTTCTACAGTAAATGCAACAGAAGAGAATCAAGATGCATGTTTTGTTTAGCAATTTTAAAAAGGAGGCTGGTGCTGCTGGTGTCCCCTGAAGTGACATGCTCAGTGTCAAGTGCCTGCTTCTGAAAGCAAAACATCTAACTGTTCCACAAGCCTGGTATGTGCCACTATGATGTCACTGATTTTCAAGGTTCAAAATTATTGGTCACCACAATGTTTGTTGGAGGCCATAAGAGGGCGGAGCACCAAGCTGTCAGCTAATGCTAGCAAGTTTGGTTGGATGCTAATGACTGCTAATTAAAAATAAGTAACACACTGATAAAATGCTGGAAGTTCACTGACAAAAACTGAAGCACTGATTTTTTTGGGTGGGCTTTGATATACAGCAGGCAGCATTGTTTGTCAGATAATTCCATTAAAAGTTCTCCAGAAGTCACCAACAATACAAACATGTTTGCCAAGTCTAATTTATTGACTCAACTGAGCAGCAGTCAGTGTGATTAAAACTCAAGTCAGTTTGGCTAAATGCCAAACTGTAATCGTATGCATCAGTAATAATTAAATAAACAAGGTTATGAACATGATTTCAATACTCTAAAGTTGGGCTTTTAACAAGAAACTCTGCAGGGAGTGAAGTACTATTGGAGCAATCCTCGTGTGGCCACCAGCGGAACTGCAGTTTTTGGCAATTACTTTATTCTTTGACCCGAAGAGTTTCAAGATTCAACTTTATTTTCATATACACTTACTTTGAGAGTTCCCTTCACACGACTAAATAAACAACTAACTAAAATAAAGAATAAACTTAACTGTGGGCATAAAAAATACGAAATAAAGTAAAACAAGTGCTTATTTAGCATTTGTAGCTTATGTAGCTTATGTGTGGGTGTAGTCAGTATTTAAAGTGCAAGTAGTTATGCAACATTGTCACAGTGGTGATATATTCAGAATATGCAATATTAAAATTGTTTATATTGTATAAAGTTATATTTTATTGTGTATAAATGTTCAAAATGGCAAGTTTACAGGTCAAAGATAATCACAGTTACCAAGAAGTTATCAACAAGAGTTTGCTGCTTGCTGTTGGCCAAAGAAATCCCAGCATCCCCTCTTTCTATTGTTTTTTGTTTTTTGCAGTGACTGAATGTCAAAACATGTCATTTTAGTTCGTTTCTGTCTTTCATTCTTTTCATTGCGTTTGTTTTTCTTTCATTAATGTAATTTTGTTATCACATCTTCTTCACATCTTATGAGCTACATTTTTTTTGTAATGTAAATGTAAATGGCACTCATAAAATGAAACATCAAAGTACACAAGCAAATTTCAGAATAAACTGAAGTGAGGACAGGTCTCAGAGCTGCTCATGGCCTGTTTATGCTTGAATGGGCGCATTTATTACTGCCTGCTTTCCTGTGAACTTTCCAGGGATACATTAAAAAAAAACCCAAAAGCACAACAGCAGTTGAGGAGCTAAATGTCTGCATTGTTGTCAAAACCAGAGTCACATCTGTTTCAGAGAGAGTACAGCACACGACTGCAAATGCAGAGGTAAAAGAGAGAGGTCAGCAGTTTGACGTTTGTCTCTGTCTGTTTTCATCCTCAGATGTCATAACAATGTGATGGATGTCATTTGTTCTGCCAGCACCAGTCCCAGAATGCTTTTTTTTTTATTATTTCCCTGGAAAAGTCAGATGAACAGCAGGTTTAACTGGTGCAATTCATATGAAAAGTGAATGATGTGGCATTCAAATCACAGTTGTTCCTCCAGAGCATCTTGCCTTTAGGACTACTTTGAGATGTAACATGTTTCTGTTTTTGCTTTCATTTTATAATTTCAGTCCTGTAATAAACTATCAAGGTTACAGTTGCTAATAAGTTGCTATTTGCATTACAGTAGTTCTTCAGTTTTCAGCAAAATGTGTGGAAAAAATAAAAATGATAACAAGTTGAACCTTTCCTCTGTAAATTCTTGTGGAGGGAGAAGAAAACCAGTAACATGATCTGCAACTTTTTTTTAGATTACTTTGTCTAGGCAAAAGAGCAAGAACTTTACAGTGAAACAACTGTACACAAAACAGTTACGAAACTTGTTATTTGTTATTATCTGGGTGATCACCCCATTTCAAGGTGACAACAAAAGAGCACATTTTTCAAACACCTTCAAATGATCGCTTGATTAATTTTAGACATAATTGCAGCTTGCAGCTTTTTAAGGATTTTTCTTTTCAGGGGCAGGTTTACACTTACTGTCTTAAAGACAATAAAGTGCCTTATTGTCCATATAGATCACTTTGCTTTCAGGGTGCAGGATTATTTGTAGATCTTAGAGGTTCAAAAAGTAGAGTGGGAGGCAGAGCTATCAAGCGACAAACACCCTCTGTACATTTAAGATTAGGCTTCAAACTGTCCTCTTTGATGAAGCTTTTCACTTTTGCTAGATCAGGTAATCCTGGCCCATTCCTTAGTTATGCTGCTACAGGCCTAATGTGCTAGCACCGCTTGTTCACTCCTCTCTTTTTTGTGCTTATATATTACCAATGCACCTAAATGGTAAACGGACTGAATCTTATATAGTGCTTTTCTACTCTCCCGGAGTACTCAAACCACTCTATACAACATGCCACATTTACCCAGTCACACCCAATCTCACAAGCACTTTCTCTCACAAGCACTTTCTCTCACTCTTGTGAGCTGTCTAACTACATTCACACACATTCATACTCCGACGGATGCATTGCACTGCAACTTGGGGTTAGTATCTTGCCCAAGGATACTTGACATGCAGACTGGAGGAGCCAGGGACCGAACCACCAACCTTCCGATCAGTAGGTAGGTGACCTGCTCTACCTCCTGAGCTACAGCCACCCCCAAGCAGCTGTAGCTGTGAATAACTATTATCGTATTTGTCAAAAAAGTTTGAGTAACGTCTTTCATCATGTGGTTCCCATGGAGACCTTAAAATATAAAGTGCCTCGAGTCGACTGTGTGAGGAGTTATTATATAAAGGAAATGGGATTGGTTAGAATCCTTTTTTAGGAAAATGTGTTCACTTGCAAACCGTGAATCATGTGGTAGCAGTGTAATGCAAACATTCTTGGAGAAACAGGAAAACGGTGTGTGTTGACAAGGAACATCATAAAAGTGGTAAAAGGTGATTTCAGTGACTTTGACCATGACACATTTGTTTGTGACAGACTGCTGATCTCCAAAATGTCAGCATATAGAACTGACAGAAAGGGTACAGTACCTTTGATAACCGCTTCTTGCTGCTGTGCTGAGCAGAGACATCTCAGAATGCAGAACACATCCAACCTTGATGGGGATTGGCTGCAACTCCGACAGGGTTCCATTCCTGACAGCCAAGAACAGAAATGTGAGGCTGCAGTGACACAAGCTCAAAGCTGGACAGTTAGAGAATACACAAACATCACCTGGTCTGGTAAATCTCTTCTCATCTGTCATCATTTAACATGAACAGCTTGACGCAATAGAGCCAACCTGATTTTGTCTTAAGACTCAGGTCGATTGATTACTATGTAATCCTTCTTATCCTATGTCACAAAGCAAAAGCAACCCCCAACCTTATAGTAATTTGAATTGGAAAGCTCAACAAACATTACAATGATAACACATAGACATGCTTTAGTGAACATGAATAAAACTGCTGTTGAGTCTCAAGTTCCTTAAACGAGAAGCATAAACACCAGAACAAAGAAAGTAACACTAATAAAAATGTGCCATATTGGCACCGGCAGTGGCAAAGTCAAACACAGGTGCTATCATACCGGGTAACGGTTCTCGCTCCCACTGTTCTTGAGAACACTGGTGATTTTGTGGTTAAAAAGCAGCTGAAAACTCTTTTCTAAACTTACTTTTGGAAAGCGTTTTCACTTTGACTGTGAAACATTTTGTGATGTGTAACTAGTTGTTTGGAAAGGTGTTATATGCATTAAATGTTACTCACCTATTATTAACATTAACTTATCATTAACAGTTAGGGACAATTTAATGTTTCAGTTGTACTTCAATGATGATGTACCTCCTTTCAGAATACATCAAGCATGCACAGATAACAGGTAATAACAGACTGTCAATAAAAATATATTACCTTAATCCTTCCTGTTGTTTGCACCATTTTGTCATGGTCTGGGTGAGTGGCTGTGTTTTTCTAACAGCACTAGGTTTCCTCCCCCTGGGTGGAGCCTCATGTGCCCGCCTATTCTCCACACCTGTTGGTAATTCAGCTGGGAGTATGTAAGACCGGTGCTCTCAACGAGTCATTGCCAGAACGTCTGCTAACCTTAGTGCCGGGTTTTCAAGTTCACCGAAGTTTTTCGGTGTTCATTTTGTAGTTTACTCGGGCTAATTCTCTTCTCTTGTGTCACAGTACCTCTCGGACCATTACTCATCTGTGCATTGTGTCACCTACCGGTTGTATAGGAATTTCTTTTACTTATGTATTAATCACATTATTTTATTGTATAATGCCTTGGTACCACTGGATTTTAACATGTCTGACACCCATACTGTAAGACAAATGGTGGGGGTGTAGTAAGGAAGTTGGGGGAAGCAGACCACTCCACAAGGGAGTGTGAACCTTAAGGTGTGTAACAGCTGTGTATTGCCTTTTGTTCCTGGAGAAGGTATTTAACTGAGAGCCATGTTAGGCTCAGAGGTCATGTAGGCTCTCCACAAGCTTGGTTTTCTGTTCTTTGTGTGTTTGGATTAAAGAATGTTAGCTACCGCTCGTCTGCAGGCTTTATTTAAATGGAAAACTTCCACAACACGGTGCTCCATTCTGGTTACCAGCTGCACCTGCCTGCCCTCCGGCTTTCCCCTCTGGACTTGGAACTCCCTGGACTCTGGACACTCTGGATCATAGCCACACAGACACTCAGCCTGAAACCGCCAGGTGTTTTCCCCCCACATTTCCTCCGAACTGCTCACAAGTAAGGCAGAGACTCATTACCACCTGTTCACTCATCCTCCCCCCGACACCTGTCTCCTCTGTTTCAGAACCTCAGAACCCAGCACCTCGTGTCTAGATCACCTGCCTGTGCAGTACAATAGTTACATTTCATAGTTTCCTGTCTTTGTGTGATTGTAAATAAATATATTCTTTTGGGAAAGCCACTCAGCCTCTGCCTGTGTCTGCATTTTGTCATGGCTGGATAGCCCGTACAACAGGCCGGACTCAATGTTAAATAATTGAAAACTACGAAAAACTTGACGTAGTATAGCATTCCTACTGACACTAAACATTCTGTCTCTGAAGAGAAGTGACTAATAATAGCCAGTAGTGAACACTGGTTGATGGAAGGATGTTGATAATGTTCCCAGGCAGAACAAAAGTCACATCAGGTCTTACAAAGTCAGATATAGATCACATTATAACAAAGACTGTTGTTTCTAGCTATTTACTGTTCTGTACATATAAATTCTATTTCACTTGTGCCATGGTGAACTTAATGCATCAAACACACTTGCAATTATCCCCTCCCATCATACACTCAGGACCATTCCTCTGCAGATGAGCAGTGAATTAGCTTGTTTGGGTAAGTGGAAGACTTCCAAGTAGATGGTAAAAAATAATTCTTGAACACAAACTTTCTCCTATTAGAATGTCTAACATTGATATTCAATTCAATTCAATTTTCAATTCAATTCAATTTTATTTATATAGCGCCAAATCACAACAAAAGTCGCCTCAAGGCGCTTCATAGATACAGAGAAAAACCCAACAATCATATGACCCCCTATGAGCAAGCACTTTGGCGACAGTGGGAAGGAAAAACTCCCTTTTAACAGGAAGAAACCTCCGGCAGAACCAGGCTCAGGGAGGGGCGGCCATCTGCTGCGACCGGTTGGGGTGAGAGAAGGAAGACAGGATAAAAGACATGCTGTGGAAGAGAGACAGAGGTTAATAACAGATATGATTCAATGCAGAGAGGTCTATTAATACATAGTGAGTGAGAACGGTGACTGGAAAGGAAAAACTCAATGCATCATGGGAATCCCCCGGCAGCCTACGTCTATTGCAGCATAACTAAGGGAGGATTCAGGGTCACCTGGTCCAGCCCTAACTATATGCTTTAGCAAAAAGGAAAGTTTTAAGCCTAATCTTAAAAGTAGAGATAGTTTCTGTCTCCCGAATCCAAACTGGAAGCTGGTTCCACAGAAGAGGGGCCTGAAAACTGAAGGCTCTGCCTCCCATTCTACTTTTAAATACTCTAGGAACAACAAGTAGGCCTGCAGAGCGAGAGCAAAGTGCTCTAATAGGGTGATATGGTACTACAAGGTCATTAAGATAAGATGGGGCCTGATTATTTAAGACCTTGTATGTGAGGAGCAGGATTTTGAATTCAATTCTGGACTTAACAGAAAGCCAATGAAGGGAAGCCAAAACAGGAGAAATATGCTCTCTCCTTCTAGTCCCTGTCAGTACTCTTGCTGCAGCATTTTGGATTAGCTGAAGGCTTTTCAGTGAGTTTGTTGGACATCCTGATAATAATGAATTACAGTAGTCCAACCTGGAAGTAATAAATGCATGAACTAGTTTTTCAGCATCACTCTGAGACAGGATATTTCTAATTTTAGAGATGTTGCGCAAATGGAAGAAAGCAGTCTTACATATTTGTTTAATATGTGCGTTGAAGGACATGTCCTGGTCAAAAATGACTCCAAGGTTCCTCACAGCGTTACTGGAGGCCAAGGTAATGCCATCCAGAGTATGAATCTGGTTAGATACCATATTTCTAAGATTTTCAGGGCCGAGTACAATAACCTCAGTTTTATCTGAATTAAGAAGCAGAAAGTTAGCGGCCATCCAGGTCTTTATGTCTTTAAGACATTCCTGCAGTTTAACTAATTGGTGTGTGTTATCTGGCTTCATGGACAGATAGAGCTGGGTGTCATCTGCATAGCAGTGAAAATGTATGCTATGTCTTCTAATGATGCTGCCTAAGGGAAGCATGTATAATGTAAACAGAATTGGTCCTAGCACTGAACCCTGTGGAACTCCATAATTAACCTCAGTGTGTGAAGAGGACTCTCCATTTACATGCACAAATTGGAGTCTATTAGATAGATATGATACAAACCACTGCAGTGCAGTACCTGTAATACCTACAGCATGTTCTAATAGGATATTATGGTCAACAGTATCGAACGCTGCACTGAGGTCTAGCAGGACAAGCACAGAGATGAGTCCACTGTCAGAGGCCATAAGAAGATCATTCGTAACCTTCACTAAAGCTGTTTCTGTGCTGTGATGAGCTCTGAAACCTGACTGAAACTCTTCAAATAAACCATTCCTCTGCAGATGATCTGTTAGCTGTTTGACAACTACTCTTTCAAGGATTTTTGATATGAAAGGAAGGTTGGAGATTGGCCTATAATTAGCTAAGACTGCTGGGTCTAGAGATGGCTTTTTGAGTAAAGGTTTAACTACAGCCAGCTTGAAGGCCTGTGGTACATAGCCGATTATTAGAGATAGGTTGATCATATTTAAGATCGAAGAATTAATTAATGGCAGGACTTCTTTGAGCAGTTTTGTAGGAATGGGGTCTAAAAGACACGTTGATGGTTTGGAGGAAGTAATTATTGAAGTTAACTCAGAAAGATCAATTGGAGAAAAAGAGTCTAACTTAACATCAATGGTACTAAGAGTAGCTGTAGATAATATTACATCTGTGGGATGATTACTGGTAATTTTTTCTCTAATGATAAAAATTTTATTTGTGAAGAAGTTCATGAAGTCATTACTAGTTAACGTTAAAGGGATGGTTGGCTCAACAGAGCTCTGACTCTTTGTCAGCCTGGCTACAGTGCTGAAGAGAAACCTGGGGTTGTTCTTATTTTCTTCAATCAGTGATGAATAGTAAGATGTTCTGGCTTTGCGGAGGGCTTTCTTATAAAGCAGCAAACTATTTCTCCAGGCTAAATGATGATCCTCTAAATTTGTGACACGCCATTTCCTCTCCAGATTACGAGTCATCTGCTTTAGGGTACGTGTTTGAGAATTATACCACGGAGTCAGGTACTTCTGATTAGAGACCTTAGTTTTCACTGGAGCTACAGTATCCAGAGTCGTACGTAGTGAGGAGGTGAAATTATTAACAAGATAATCGACCTCTGTTGGGGTAGCGTTCAGATAGCTGCTCTGCTCTGTGTTGGTACAGGGCATTGAAGATGATAACAGTGGGTGGATTATATTCTTAAACTTAGTTACAGCGCTTTCAGAAAGACATCTACTTTGATAAAATCTACTCTCCACCGCTGTGTAATCAATTATTGTAAATGTAAATGTTATCAGGAAATGATCAGACAGGAGAGGGTTTTCAGGAAACACTGTTAAATGTTCAGTTTCTATGCCATATGTTAAAACAAGATCTAGAGTGTGATTAAAGTGGTGGGTGGGTTCTTTTACATTTTGAGAGAAGCCAATTGAGTCTAATAACAGACTAAATGCCATGTTGAGGCTGTCATTTTTAGCATCTACATGGATGTTAAAATCACCCACAATAATTATTTCATTTGAGCTCAGAACTAAATTAGATATAAAGTCTGAGAAATCAGACAGAAACTCTGTGTAAGGCCCAGGTGGACGATAGATGATAACAAGTAAGACTGGTTTCTGAGTTTCACAGCTGGGGTGGACAATGTTAAGCATCAGGCTTTCAAATGAATTAAAAGTCTGTCTTGGTCTTTCATTAATTAATAGGCTGGTGTGAAAAATTGCTGCCACACCGCCCCCTCGGCCTGTGCTTCGAGGTTTGTGGTAGTTAGAATGACTCGGGGGTGTTGATTCATTTAAACTAACATAATCATCCTGCTGCAACCAGGTTTCTGTAAGGCAGAGTAAATCAATTTGTTGATCAATTATTAAGTCATGTACTAACAGAGACTTGGAGGAGAGAGACCTAATATTTAATAATCCACATTTCACTGTTTTACTCTTTGGTTCAGATGTGGATACTGTACTGTTCTTTCTTTGTAATTGTTTATGTTTAAGTTGTTTGTTGCTGGTTTTTAGTTTGTTTTTTGTCTTTTTGGAAGCTGACACAGTTTCTATGGAGATGGGTTTTTGGGGGGGTAGCAGGAGGAGAGAAGCTGCAGAGAGGCGTGTAAGACTGCAACTCTGCTTCCTGGTCCCAACTCTGGATAGTCATATTTTGGGGGGTTTAATAAATTTGTCCATATTTCTAGAAATGAGAGCTGCTCCATCCAAAGTGGGATGGATGCCGTCTCTCCTAACAAGACCAGGTTTCCTCCAGAAGGTTTGCCAATTATCTATGAAGCCCACATCGTTTCTGGGACACCACTCAGACAGCCAGCAATTTAAGGAGAACATGCGGCTAAACATGTCACTCCTGGTCTGATTGGGGAGGGGACCAGAGAAAACTACAGAGTCCGACATTGTTTTAGCAAAGTTGCACATCGATTCAATATTGATTTTAGTGACCTCCGATTGGCGTAACCGGGTGTCATTATTGCCGACGTGAATTATGATTTTACTGAATTTACGTTTACCCTTAGCCAGCAGTTTTAAATTTCCTTCAATGTCGCCTGCTCTGGCCCCTGGAAGACAATTGACTATGGTTGCCGGTGTCTCTAGCTTCACATGTCTGAGAACAGAATCACCAATTACCAGAGTTTGACCCCCGGCGGGTGTGTCACCGAGTGGGGAAAAACGGTTAGACACATGAACGGGTTGGTGGTGTACCTGGGGCTTCTGTTTAGGACTATGCTTCCTCCTCACCGTGACCCAGCCGCCCTCTTTCCCCAGCTGCTTGGGGTCTGCCGGGGAACAGCTAGCGGGGCCTACGCTATCTTCGGCTGCACCAGCTACAGGGGCCTGGCTAGCTACGGGTGAATGAAGGGTGCGAAGCCGAGTCTCCAATTCAGTAATCCTGGCCTCCAGAGCTGCAAATATGCTACATTTGTTACAGATATCATTACTGCTAAAGGAGGCCGAGGAGTAACTAAACATCTGACACAATGAGCAAGAAAGTGCAGGAGGGACAGGTGAAGTAGCCATGGTGCTAACGAGTCGGCTACGAGCTAAGCTAAGCTAGCGAAACAGTACAGAGACAGTGAGTGAATACTTTGGCTATAAATTAGGTAGTGAGTACACAGAAAGTGTGCTTCGGATGAAGCACGTGAAGATTATACTATGAAAGAAGAATGTATTTAAAAGTTGTTAATTAAATTGCTAAGCAAATAAGCTACTCAGAAACACCACTGTGTTTGAGCAGGAACAGGAAGTGATACTCTACCGCAGAGCGAGCGAACACCAAATGACAGCGCTGCTATGTTAGTGACATTGAAGATGTAACTTGAATAGATAGTTTGGTAAGTTTAGAGAGGTTGGTTTAACTTTCACTTTGAAACTATTTTTCAATCACGACTAGTCGCTAAAAAAAGGCAGACAGCCTGCTTGCCTTTTCATGTCTTTGTTGGTGAAAACTGCTGTGTGCGCTGAAGGCATGGGGAAGAGCGCAGAAAATACAGGTGAGACAATCAAATAAAGGTGAGATAACCAAATGTTATGGTGAGTGGGTAATGTTATGGGTACACTTTAAGCTCATCTGCAGCCATATGACGATACTATCAGCCATTGGCGATGCTGCAGGGGGACAACAGGATGATTGAACTGCAGTATGGAACAAATCATCCAACCATACTTCTTCATATGACCACATGCTGTATATCTTACTGCTAAACACATACAGTGCTGCTTGATAATTCTCTTTATTATGAATTATTTAGCGCAGAAGATCCCAGGAAGCTTTCCTGAGGTTAAATTTAAACTAATGTAATAATAATACAGCTATTCACAACATATTTTGAGTTTAATATTTTGTCACATATGGCAAAATTTGCTTCAATTAGTTCTCTCACTTAAATTCTTATCCGAAGGTTAACTTGCCTTTCATTAATATATGTGTTACCTGAGCCCCTGTTACACAGACTGAATGCATGTTCAGTTTTGTTCTGCACTCTTAGATAACATTTGCAGTCTACACCTCAGCATTATTTTAAAGCTGCTGTTCAGAGTCTGCTGCTCTGAGGTAGCGCACACTCCACTCCAGGTAAGTGAAGAGGCTTCCCCAGCATCAGTAATCCTCCAGTCAATCCACCAGGGGGTTAGACTGGTAGAGAGAGGAAACAGAGGCAAAAAAGGAGTCGTTCCATGGGATTAACATTCATTAGAATCTTCAGCTCTTCAGTAGGGCTGCATACTGACTGCATTTTAAACAGATTCCTGCCAAATGCCACAGTTTCCCCCGGTTGTAATAGAGGGATCTATTTTCAATATTTTCCCCCAATTGCTCAGGATTAGTCCCAGAGAACGATACCGCTGCTTCTCTCCAATTATTGTCTCATTACACAGAGCTTCTGTGACCTCTGCTGATGAACCAGATTAATCAGCTCTACTTAGGTCACTGCTACCAGGTGGTGGTGCTTGTATTATTATAATGCTGACCTTCCTTAGCAGACAGTTGCTCTGTGAGCTAAAGCGGCCTCTCTTGGTATGTAGTCCCTGCCTGGACAAGGCTGCTCTCTGAATGAATATTATGCCTGTTTAAAGGCTTTAATCATCATTTGAGCCTTAGATCCTAAAAATCTATTACATGCCCTTCAAGATTCAAAGTTAATTGCATCCTAAAACAATCTGCTCTAAAGTCAGGACTTTCTCACATTATTTATTCACAGTTAAATTGCACATGGGGCATGAAAGCAGGAACGCTGAGCTGAAGTGAAAGCAGTTGTGAGATGCTGAGAATTAGTTGTTAACAGATTAATTACTGTTAATGACAGAAGCAAAAAAGACATAAAAAAAAGCAGTGCAGAAGTTCATGGATATTAGAAATATTTTGTAAATTCCCTGTAGCGCTGAGTTAGATCACTAGGCAGGCATCTTACGAGAGCAAAGACTGTACATAAAATATGGAGGCGGCCACCCTGACATCTCACATTGGCTTCCAGCATGTTGAGTTGTTTTTGTATCTTATTTAAACCTAAGTTATAAGATAATTCCTTGCAGTGCACACTTGTGACGTTACAACGATAACAAATAAAAAATGCAAAACGCTTTTTCAAGCTAGATCACTATAATAAGAGCAGCAGTAAAATTGTTAACAAGACCTTTTTTATGTGAGGAAAGAAGGTTCCATTTACTGATGAATCCCAGTTAAAGATAACTGGGATTCAGAGCAATAACAGAACAAACAACAAGCAGAAGCAGCAATCCACCCTCTGATTGGCTGATAAAGGGCTATTGTCTTACTGTAGTTTGAATCCTTTTCCACAAAAGTGCAAACTAAACATTTTTTTTTCCACATTTATTGCACCTCTTTTTTTATCTTTGTCTCTTAAATGTCCCCCACGGAGTCTCCACTATCTATCAAACAGTGAGACAGACAACTTTATATACGGTGAGTTACTTTGTGAGGAGAAAAGGTCAATGACCTTCACGCCTAGTGGGGAAAGCCTAGCCAGTAAAGAAAAGGGGTAAAGGATGATCACCGCTGTGCATGTGTCTGAGTGTATGAGTGGGTAGGGTGGCGGTGGACAGGTCTAGACTAAATTCTCATTGTCAGAAAATCAATGCTGGCCTGTCACTCAAAAGACCCATTTGGATTGTAGCTCTTCCTTTGGTGAGACGTAATGTCAACATTTGCCTTGCATTCTGTGTGACGGTCATGAATTTTTAAACACCAGACTTCAAACATCCATCTACACGCTGGATACAAAAATGAATTTGGAATCTCTTCCTTTCATCTATTGTACTGGAAGTGAAAATAGGCGTCTGAGTCACTGTTGCCATAGTGTGATTGAACAGAAGGTTGCTGGTTTTATTTAGAAAGCTCACATGCAGTATTATTATTTTTTTCATTAGATTATTCTGGAGGCCCCCCTAATAACCCACTAGTCAACATCTTCTACAAAGTGCAAGGCGACCAAGCATTCTTCATCTTCCGACATTACAAGAAAACTTTAATTTTAGCAACAAAAGACTTGTCTGAACCAGCTTCCGTGTACCAAATCCAAAACACAAGTCAGCGAACTTTGTAGATAGAGGTTTGATGTATGAAATTTAAGGAATGGCAGACAGCTGCATTTATCAACCGCTCTGTTCAGGGCTGATAATAAAGATCTACGTGCTTCTGAATTTCCATACAACTTCAATCATCAGGCATATGTTCTGGTACTGAACTATTGAATCCCCTTCTTTTATGATATCTACTGATAATCGTAAAGGGCGTCCAAATATTCTTTCAGATGCCGTTCCAAACTGCCAAGAAAAAATGTAGAAAATGCTAGTGTGCACAAACAGAATGGCAATGTTTCGCCCAGAGTGGGAGGACTAAGTCAGTAATGACATAAAACAGTGCCCTGTATGGCCTAAGCGATAAAGCCTCTTCAGAATGCCAGATTGCTCACTGTGCCCACACACATCCCCATCCCAATCACTCCATAACTGCCACAGAGCCAGAATGACGGACCGTGTGTTTCTATAATCATGTAAAAAATGTTGAGTGTGCTTTGAGATTGTGTTTTCTGTATTTTATAGATGTAATTAGTCATTCTTTGAGCCAAGTTTTTTTGTTTCCTTTTGTTTGTTTATTTGTTTGTTTTTCAAATTGAACTGTATTCTAACTGAATGAAGCATTGGGACATTAATGTAGTTACTGTAATTATAGCATAATGATAATTATGATAATTACAATTATAATAATTACATGTAAGTTTTTAATTTATAATTATATTCTTATAGCAAGAGAGGAGGAAGAGAGGGAATCTAGTCGGGAGACACTTTTTGTGTGTTTTAACACTTGAACTAACACACGACTTTTAAAAGTTATGTAATTCTATTAAAATAAAAGCCCATTGTCTCATGTTCCACAACTTTTCCTAAAATGGATTTATTCATCACATAATTAATTTTGGACTGTGTAGAAAAAAATAAATTCATCATTTATATGAACAATTATATCTAAAATTGCCACCGGAGTCCTTTTGAACCCAATATAAAAGATTCTGTGTAAATGTGCTCAACATTTGCAGCATGCTTGACTGAGTAGCTACAAATATTGTTTACACACATTTCAATATGAAGACTGATTTAACACAAGCCAGAGCTAGTGTGATGTGACTGTGAGATAAATATATAGTTAAAGAATGCAGGATTACTGCAGGATTGTGAGAGATTGAGGAATATTGAGCCAGGACAGAGCTGGTCAGAGTGGAGGAGTTCATGACTGGACATGTGGAGTTGCTGGCTGTGCACAGCAGCAGGGGAACTGAAGTTGAATTGCGAGTCCAAATTGTGGCGTGTTAATCCGAGCAAATAAGAAGTGAAATCCAGAGCAGAGCAGGACTGAGGAGTAGAGCTGAGAAAGGCAGCAGACTGATGCTGAAATTACGATTCAGCAGCAGTACAGTGCTGGCAGTCCTTGGATGGCCCGTCAACCTGTAGAGAGCATCTGCTGTTGATGGAGTCAGTGTACAATATGTGGTACAACTGGTCTGCAGAGTACTTTTGCTTATGCCAGTCTTGGTCCATCAGACATCCACTGATAAGAGTGAAGGTATAATATAAAAGGAGGTGAACAGAAGCAGAGTTTTAAAAACTTTTAAAAAAATCTTTTAGGGTTTTTTTCCACACCTCTTTCATTGAACTCAGCTGTTTCTTCCTTCCCTATTCTGGCCTATTTATCAACCAATGGCATTAGAACTCACAACATCATCCGCAACCACCGACATGCAGTTGAGATTTGGAAGACTGAGAACCACATTTGGTGAAACCCCTTCTTGGTATTCTGTTTGTAGAGAAATACATACACAAACAGACACAATCACGCTATCATCAATTATACAGGAGGCAGCGCAGTGTGGACTATGAGGGAACGGTTGTAGGTCTGGTGAAAGAAAAGATGTGGAAGAGATGATAAACATTCTTGGATCTTTTCTAGTAATTTATTTATTGAAATGTGTTTATTTTCTTATAACATCTATGTCAGGTCAGTTTTAAGATGTAAGCAATGACTTGGTAAATCTGTTTAACCACAGCGCTCTGTTTTCATATCCAAAATTCATTTTTTTAACTTTTCTGTAATGTTCTTCTTCTACAATAATCAAATTCTTTAGATATGTTGGATATCGTGTTAGTTGTTGTGCCCTTTATTTGTTTGTGGATTCTGCACTACATTTTCATTTTATAATTTGCAATGAAATAATCAAACTCAGGAGAGAAAGGACATGCACAGTACTAATGCCAATTTCCTCTATTGCAAATAAAAAAAATTATCTCCCCATCCTGTTAATCCTTAGTAATTTGATATTTTAAAAACTTAAAAAAACAAACAAAAACGTTTTACTTTTGTTGTTGTGATGTTATCCCAGTCTCAAGACTAGAACATCACTTACCATTGGTTTGTGGAGTTCTATGTGTGTGGAGCATGCACACTTTTCTATCAAGTCTATTTTTTCAAATCAAATAGACTAAATCCATTTTTAGTCTCAAACTGTAAGCTTTTTCTGCTGTAAAGTTTGCAGTTTAAAATAGGAGTTAATAGGGATAAACTTGTCCCTGGATCTGGAATCCAGTGGCCATTCAAGGAACTGCAGTTTTTGGCACATCCGAACAAACACGGTGTCTGGCATCCAGTCCCTATAATCAATCAGTACGCTGAGATGGGATACTGGCTGAAAACATAACCAACAGAAAGTTGCTCATGGGTGACTTAATTTTGATTACAGTACACTTTCTTCTTGATTTTTTCTGTATATGGTCCTTGTATACTGCATAGTGATCTAAAAAATAAATATTAAAAACAAAGTTGGCTCCAAAAATTAAGCTAACATTTTTCCTCTGCCCAGTAGTGCTGTTTCTCAATCTAGTTTATTTTTACCCTGCTTTACCCATTTTTAGAAAGCTCTGATGATGGGATATTGTGCTTTCTCTTGAATATAATATAATGACACTAAATGGCACTCATCCTGTGGTGCTCAAAGCAACAGAAATAAAGATCTTGTTGAGCAGTTTAATTTGGGAACTATTTTTTTCTGTTTAACCACACTCACCAACTGTGCACAGGAAGTGTGTTTCTACCTGTGACACAAGGCTTATGCTTTGAATGTTTGCGCTGCAGTGTTAGCTAGCTTCCTTTTGCATTTAATGCAGTTATGTTTTATTGAGTCATTTATTTCTGATGTTACACACTGTAACTATGTTACTGTAACTATGTGTAACATGGTTACGGTTGGAGAGCTGATCTTTCTATATTTTGCACTTGGTTATATATGGTGTTTATATGATATTGCATCCATTAATGCAGGTGATTCTCTTTGTTGCTGGCAAATATAGTTACATTTGGAATGCTTTTTCTTCTGTTTTACAAAATAAACCACAGTTTATTGTTAATTTTTAATGGGGTGCAATGCACTTTGCAGAGTATATGGATGCTCACTGTGCTTGTGGCAATTTAGGATTTTTAAACAGAAAAGGGCAAAAAAGGCTAAATTTGGTTCCCATCTGTTAACAGTCTAAATTACAAGGTTGCCTGAGCTCAGCTGATTGTGACAGCAGCAACACAAGGAAAAGAGGTCATTTAGATACCCACAAGGCTGTGTTAAAGTCATTTGTTATGTGTCATTCTTTGCTGAGCTTAAAGTCATGAAGACACAATGTCACAGCGATGGTCTTGTGCAGCACACTGGGTGGCTGAAAGTGCTGGCAGAGTCAGAGTTTGCTTTCCACTGGTGCCATGTTAAAAATGGATACCCTCTGAGAACAGATGCTCTTTTTGGAGAATCAATACTGTTTTAGTCATCAGGAAAAGCTGCAGACATTGTGATATTTTTAAAAGACAAACAAAGACACATTATGATTCTTTGTTTATGCTTCCTAGCGGTGTTGCAACCCCAAGTCTCAGCTCAGTACGCTGAGTGACAGCCCCGCACAGTGAAGCAAGGCTTTGATTATGATGTTTCTTCCTATCCAAAGCACTTCTTCAGCCCTGTTTGTGCATGTCCTTGATACTCAAACCAAAATTGAAATACCATCAGTCATGTCTAAGCGTTGTGATTACTCTGCCATTGTTGATGTTTAGGCTTTAGTTTCAGAGCTGATGAAAATATTGTGCAATAATTTTACACACCATAGCTGCAGATTAGTTACTGTGCATTAATTTTCATGGTGGTTTATGAATGATAATTACTTGGCATATCAAGCTCAGAAAGGCATGCAAATTAGCAAAGTTCATTAGAGGCATTAGAAACACGTTACCCAATTATGGCATTCTGCTTGGCTATGTCAGTGACACGGACAAAGAAACTGGATGCACTACCTAGAGGCTTCTTTTCAAGCTGGTTAAAATCCGATAAAATAGCTAAGCGTCGCGTTATGAATCTGAAAGAATAGAGTAAGTGATGCTTAAATTTGTAGAGGTTTAAACTGAAGAACACATTTTTAAGTGATAAGTAAAATTATGTAAACCTGCCCCCCCCCCCCAAAATAAAAAATAAAAAATTAGACAAAGTTCAAATACAGTATAGCCCTGCCATAAACTAGAAGCCTATCCAGTGTATACCTTTAGCCCAGAGACACCCGGGATAGACTCTCAGGTGTCACTGCTAATAATATTTGGACAATTCCATTTTTTCTATTCTTTTCTTTTCTGTGGTTTCACACATTTAGACTTTCCGCTTCAGCATGAGTGATATTAATGATATAAGTAATAAATGTGCAGAAATTAATTTCATTTCTACTAAATTATTTTACAAAGATGCCTCAAAATACTACAGTGAAACTAAGACAGCAGTCTGACCCTGTGAGACAAATTCACAGTGTACAACCTCTAAAAATAGCAGCCGTACTGTAAGCAGTCCAGAGATGTAATAGAAGTTGCTTTTGAAGGGGACATCAACCTAATTTAAAAACAGTACAGTTTTTGATCTTTATAGGTCAATTCCCAAAACATTTTGATAATATCTCACAGTGAAGTCTGAATTTTCTCTGGGGTTAAGGCTTGCCTACCATTAGTCCTAAATACCATTACTCCTTCACTGCACCTAACCTCTTCTTTGTTGTGGGGCCTTACTCTCCCTTCTTTAGTCTATTTTTCAGCAGATGGACTTAAGGAACACATTAAAATCTTTCATCTTTATATCTCTAATCTTTCTGCTGTAAGATGCAACCTGTTCCCAGGAGTGTTGATGCATTTCTCTAACTGTGAGCACACAGAATGCTCCCGCAGACCCCCGCATTACTAATAAATGCTGGTTAATGTGTGTCGGCTCCACCGAGAGCCATACATGTCTCTCAAATCAGAAGAGAAGTATGTCACCATGTGTGGCAGTTTTTTCTTACTTAAATTTTTGTTCTTTATTGCATTAGTTTATAGAAATGTGTGCTAAAACTCGACTGGTTTCTTTTTTCTATGTATTTGTTATTTTACTTCATTCTTACCAGGTGTTTAGGTCTTGAAATCGGTTCTGAACACAAGAAAGCATGTTCTGCTAGATCCTGGAGATCACTGTTGACTTGCTGTGCCATGATGAAAAAGTTACACTTCATATGCAAATGATTTTCTGTTCATCTGCAAGAATTCTCCACAGTCTATCAACTTCATTTTCTAGTTTTCCTTTGAGCACCTGCTTTTTCAGAATGTACCAGCTGTACTAGCAAGCCAAATACATCTGATGTCTCCCTCATGTATGGTTCCTTTTTTCAGTCTCATTCTTTTCTTCATCACATGCACTGTTATTTCTTCACTCCTCATAAATCCCACCTTGATGCAAATGGCAAGTCTTAGCCATCAGTTAGCATTTAGATTTTGATAGCACACGTTTGAAGGTTTGCATATGCTTTATGTCTCTGACTTGGCAAAGTGAAACAAATACCTTAATTATGTTGATGTGCCAAAACATGTCTGTTTTCCTTGTAGCTGATTCAGCTATGGGGTTGTAGTACAGATCATGCTAGCTCAGTGTCACATTCTCACAACTTATATAGAACAAACATTTTTTAATGTTATTAGTAACACAATAGTATGAATGATTACTATTATTGTATCCTTTACATCTTACCCATAAGGTGGCATAAACAAAGTTTACCTAGACATGGTATAGCAATTGAAAGAATTGCTTCTTAAAGGCTTGCATGTGTTGAAGTCTACCATTAAGTTTTTCCAAGTATAAGGTCGATTACATTTACAGGATACATGAAATGAGATTTCTGCCAAGTCTGAGCTGTGTGCTTTAATCACTCCTTGTAGCTGAAATATAAATATAAGTGATTACTTGCAAGGTGTCAAGGCTATGTTGATTTAAACCTTTAATGTCTTAATTCAACTCAGCAGATACTCAGTTCGTGTCTAGGCTTCAAAATGATCATGAAACTGAAACATGATAAAATGAACAGTCTATAAATAAGCTTACTGATATTTGTTGAAGGAAAATAAAGAATTTATCTCTGTGAAATTACCATGAAATTTAAGGTTTATGGTAAAATAACTGTAAAATCAAGTCGGTGAACACTTTTTGTAGATTTTTGAGCGGATTTAAACTGTGAAATCAGGAAGTTAACAGGTGCTTGTAAGTGAAGTGAGAAATGCAAACTGATCTCAAGATGGATGTGCTACTGAATGAAAACGATAATACAGCATGAATGTGAACACGTACTCCATGACCAAGTATAAAGGATCTCTCAGCAAGAACCATGCAAGTTTAATTTAAAATGAGTTTTTACTTTTGCGTCTCCGTATCCAGCAAATGATAAGGGGAGGAACCAGAGAGATTTAAATGAACATTAGCTACGGTGAAGCTGGTAGCCTGCGGAGCTGAGGTACAGCTGCAGTGAGGAGGAGGGGAAATATGATGTTATACAGTACATAACCTTAAAACTACGGGAAAGAATCTGCTTTCCCTCATTTTCTTGTGTTTTGGTGCTGGATGGTCATATTAACCATGACATACATTTCAAATAAGGTAAATGTATGAGCAAGTAATCCCCATGAGCCGAAGGCTGAGGCTCCAGTTTTCTCTAATAACATAACTTGAGTTATTTTTGTCTACTCTCAGACCTTAATAATGTGAAAAAGAGGGAATTTCATTTCATCTCAGTCACAAAGATCTGGCTGTGAGCACAGAAGCGTTACCACCTGCTGTTCATGCTTTCTGTTTATGAATGTGTGAAGTGTGTGAAGAAAGTTGGCTTAAAGAGATGATGGCTAAAACGTTTGACATTATATTCTACTCGCTGCATAGTTGATCAGTGTCTTAGCATATTACCTGTTTTTTCTTCTTCTGTCAGCTTGAATTTGAAAATTTGGACAGCTGAATCACAATAGCTGACCTAGAAAAAGGGTACCTTTTTTGTTAATAATAAAATATTCATCAAAATATAATGACACATCAATATTTAAGAACCAACAGTCATCAGCTTGAGCAGCTAACATATAATAGCTAATAATCAACTGTGTGATAAAATAATCAGGATCAAATTTAAAGCTTTATAGTTTTCCTTATGTTTATGTAGACTGATAATGTAATTGACAGTAAAGAAAAAAAATATGAGTTCATTAAGTAATATTTATTTATAAATATTGATTTACTAATTGATTTACAGAAAAAAGCATTATGCTCATTAAACTAAAAATTAAAATGCACCAGACACCATATTGTCAACGCTGGCCAGTCAGTTCTTGTGTTCTTATGCCAGCTCAGGTTGCTCTACCTTCCACTGCACAATACAGAGGTGACCTGAGCAGCTCCACAACAAACATATTAAATTCCATCTAATTTAAATGTTTATTGGTTTCATCTGACTAAAGATTGTGCTGCCAATATTCATTAAGTTTAAAGTTGTATACCACCTGGGGTGCAACCTTTTCTTTCTTGGGCAGCAGCCATGAGCTGGATTTTGCAAAGACCTCTACAGAAACCTCTTATTGAAAAATTTTATACAAAACAATTAACACAATTTCCCACTGAAAAACAGACAAACAGCAAATTGTACATGGTGTCAGTTTTTCTGTTATTGGCAGTTTTGTTCTTCCTATATCTCGAGGACCAGACCTGCCAAAATAAAATGTCATGGATAATGTGTTATAAATAATAGAAGAATAAAAGCAGCTTGCCTCATGCAGGCCTTCAGCATGAAATTGTATAGTTTGGGTGAATATATTTAAAGCCCATGAGTGATTTCCACCTGCAGCTCTTTACTAGGTTTCCCAGATCTATGGAAAAAAACTGCCAAAATCTGTCAGGATGTACTCGGCCTTCCACAGGATTGATCTAAATAAAGCAGCAACATGTAGTCTCTTTTATTTATGCTGGGTGGTTGCACAGAGAGCAACACTTCTTTTTCAGGAACACTGCTC
Organism: Perissodus microlepis; assembly: GCF_051167445.1. Lineage (NCBI taxonomy): Eukaryota > Metazoa > Chordata > Actinopteri > Cichliformes > Cichlidae > Perissodus > Perissodus microlepis. The sequence continues at coordinate 13,961,565 of NC_140479.1, read as the reverse complement.
AGTTTCACACCTGAAAGCTGCCCAATAAACCTGTTGACCACTGGGTGAGGTCCACGCTCAAAGGCATCTCACCTCACTTCAGTGGTTAAGTGCTGATCTTTCACTATCCACATTTATCACTATCTCTATCCAGCCAATTGTTGGATTGAAGGAGAGACCTTCCAGGTACAAGCCGGTTTCTGCTGTTGAGATGCATAATATAAAAGCTGGATTCTAGTTACACCATACACATAAGGACATTAGTGAGTAAAATCTGACAAATATATTCAGCCATTTTGCTTAGAGGCAAAACATGATTTCCTCTATCAGAGTGCTCTGGGCTATACATTCACTATAACAGTCATCTGGAGGACTTTCTTTGTCAGCTGATGGAGGAACCCGAACAGTGTGTTGCAAAATGTATGTGATGGAAAATGTATTCTCAATGAGTTAAAACACCATGGATAGAGGAAAACAATATGGATCATTTTACAGCTAGCAGTTATTAGCAGTTACTAGTAATATTCAGGCCACAGAAACACTCCTTCACAGCTAGTGCAATCTCTCTACATTTCTTCTTACCACTCAGAGTAATTCTCTATCTACCTCCCAGAGTTGATATGGTCACATTGTGATCTCGGAAGTGTGAGCGTGCCAACATGTCCATGAAACCTAAAACTCGTAAAACTCTCAAAGTATGCCTACTGGATCTTAATCAGCTCACCGAGCTTGTCCATCTTATTTTCCAAGGGACCCCACATTCCCCATGATGACCACTGAAACAGAAAATTTATATTTCCTCTCTTAGCTTTCCTCAGCTCCAGCTGTGAAATCCTGTCATCTCCTCCATAGCACCTCTATATCTTGCTCAGGGCAGTAGAACTGTCAGCATGATGAGTTGGTGAAGACTCTGTTGCAAAGAGTATAATAAGATGGAAGAGCACAAGTAGACCTGCAAATTTTGACATTAAAAGGCAAAAAGTAGCCATTTGAAGACAATACAAAGATAATTGAAACTTCACTCTATTTGGTGATAAAACCAATAAACCACTTTCTTTTTAGACTGCAGAAATTGCTTTCAAAGTCAAGTTTCTTTTTTCTCTTATTTTGCCAGGACACTGGAGACTTAGTCATTTTATATTCTTCAGTCATTGTCCTACTTTCTGTTGTCCATTCTGTTTCTGTGACAATGGTTGCTACAGTCATCAACTCAGGCAAACCTGTCTTGGATAGTCAAAGTAAAATAAATTGCTACCAGTGCACCAGTGTAGGATTGTTGCCACATACAGCAGATTTCAAATCCAGGCCCACTTAGGTGATATTTACTGAGCTTCCTCATCTTAAAGTCAGCGGCTTCTATATCCTCCTTTGGCCAGCTTATTATCCCAGCAGGGTACCTGATCACAGGCAGGGCATAAATGTTGATAGCCTGGATCTTGTTCTTGCCTGACCCTCTGCAGGTACTTGGTGGTTGCAGCCTTCCTAGCAGCCTCTTCATGGTTTCCATTTGCCTGTGGGATCCCCAGGTACTCGTAGTTGTCAATGTCTTTAATGTTGCCTTCTGGTTGTGTGATCTCCTCAGTTCTGACTACCTTCCCTCTCTTTGTTGCTATCCGACTACTCTGCTCCAGTCCAAACAACATTCCGATGTCATTTCTCTAGATCCTCGTTGTATGAATCATTAAATCAATGTCTCGTTTGATCGATGCAGGTTGATGTCATCCATGTACAGGAGGTGGCTGATGATTGCCCCATTCCGTAGTCAGTAGGCAGTCTTGATGATTTCACTGAGGTGGTCCAGGCCTATGCAGAACAGCAGTGGGGACAGAGCATCTCCCTGGTAGATCCTGCACTTGATGGATGGTGCCTTGAGCTATTGGCTGGAAGTTAGCCTCTAGTGTTGTCCGCCACATCCCCATTGAGTTCCTGATGAATACTCTCAGGGTTGCCTGTTGATCTTGTACATTTCTAGGCATTCCAAGATCCAGGTGTGGCACATCGAGTCATAGGCATTCTTGTAATCAATCCAGGCAGTGCACAGGTTGGTCAGCCTACACTTGCAGTCTCAGCTGACTGCTCTGTCTAGCAGTAGCTGGTGTTTTGCACCTCTGGTATTCTTGCCAATTCCTTTCTGTACCCCGCTCATGTATTGAGCCATGTGCCTGTTCATCTTAGCTGCTATGATGTCTGACAGGAGCTTCCATGTGGTACTGGGGCAGGTTATTGGCTTGTAGCTGGATGGGACAGGTCCCTTCTGGTGTTCCTTGGGGATCAGGACTGTCCAGCTTTCGGTTAGCCAGAGGAACTAGCAATTGGTTCATTTGTGCTGCCAGACGTTCTGGGAGTGCAGTCAGCTTCTTCAGCCAGTATGCATGAGACAGGTCGGGGCCTGGTGCTGTCCAGCTCTTTATACCGGAGACCCTTTCTTGGATGTCTGCAACTGTGATGCTTACTGGACGGGTATTGAATATTCCACCAATCCCCAGTGGGAACTAGTGCAATTTTTTTCACTACTGTATCCTTAATATTAAAAACACTTCTATAACCTGGAACTTTAAACCTCTGGTGGATTTTTTTGGGATGTTGCATTCTTTTGTAATTATTATTTTTGAAGAACATAGTGAATACAATACTTTCTACTTCAAAACTGACAAAAAAAAAATCCTCCCACATTATCGGTATCATATATTATAGTTAAAGAAAATTACAGTTCAGTCTGATTATGTGCCTGAAAGTACCATAGATTGCATTTTCTCTTAGATTGCACTGAACTGATGCACAAAGCTGTTTTACTACTCTTTGCCTCCTTAAGACTCCAGTCTCCAGCTGGAGAAGATTGTAGCTTGATACTGATGAATGACTGACTTTGTGAACTGACTGTGGCTGGTGTGTGTCCAGTTGCCCACAAAAATAGCAATTAATTTCTATAGATGCTAAACATAGATGTAACTTCCAGAAGTGAAAAGTGAAGAAAGGAAAAAAGTGCATTAAATGTGCTTTCATTTCAAATACCAGCCGGTGACAATTTGCAAAAAAAACAACCCTCTTTCAATCAATGAACTCAAAAAACATTTTCCTGAGACATTTTTGGCCTCATTTGCTAGTTTCAGTGATACTGAATAAAATATTAAGTTCAGTTTGTACATCATGGTCAGTATAATTATCCAGATTGTGGTAATTGGTTAAAAACCTGTCAACCACAAATTGTTTGCCAATAAAAATCACCAAGATTGAGATGGAGAAAATTCTCAGATTCAAAGAATTTTCAGCATATAAATATAATACAATATCTCAAGGAGATATTATATTATATTATATAATATCTCAAGGAGATATTATATTATATTTATATTATAAGATAAACATCAGCAATCTAAAGAGCCCCACACTTGGACAAACTCCCTTTTATCCTCCATCAGAACCAGGCTCAGAGAGCGGAACCATTACAACTGGTTGAGGGATGAGGACAGAGACAAGAGAAAAAAGGGATGAAACAGAAAGACGAAGGACAAAGCACAAACTCTGTGAGAGAAAAGTCAAAAGTTAATGCCATACAGTAGTACAATATATAAACATATTGAGTGCAAAAACAGGAGTGGAGAAGAAACAGTGCATCATGGGAAGTCACCCAGCAGCCTGAGCCTACAGTGACAAACTCACCTTAGTGGTTTCTCTGACTGAATGATGAGTATTATGAATCAGCCGGTCTTTTCAGTGTGATTGAAAGCCATTCACACCTGAAACATATCCTACAGCTGGTATAAATTGTTGCACTCTGACTTTTATGAACATCAGGCCTTAAAATGAAATAGTCAGAAAGCTTAGCTTAAGAGTGTCTGTCAAGACATTTGATGGCTCACAATTTGCAAGTGGGTTTCCCACCTGAAAAGCCTGACTCAACTTTCGCATCCTACAAATGAATTCCTCCCTCACGTCACTCTGTGACAGAACCATCTAATTTAAGCAGAGTTATTGTTCTCATTAGGGAGTACAGTCGCTTCTCCCTGTTTATCTGCCCTACTACTGACCGCAGGTTAATGAATAATAATCAATAATAACACACTAATGATTGTGCTTGGAGGACTTAGCATGACAGCTACTCAGTCAAAGAGGAACACTGCACCCAAGGGCAGCAGAGACAGGGGAAAAGGAAAAACAGTATCCTCCTTTATCTTCAGGATCATCAAGGGTCCTCGAGCCAATTACATTATTCTTGAAGCATTATACACAATTGATTTGTGCCCTGCTGTGTGGGTACAGCCTTGCAGTTTTATGTGAGCAGTGGGTCTTGAGGATGACCATGAACGCATAGGAGCAATCTCTCTCTTTCAAGTTTCCTCTGATGAGCTGTGAAATATCTTCAAGGTATCAGGGAAAGTGGATGCAGCTGGAAAACACTTTCCCCCCCCCACCTTTCTGTGATTCCTGTGATAAAACATGTCAAAGCTAATGCACAGGAAGAGGATAAAATATTCATATTGTGTAGAAAAATAAATGTTTTCTTCCAGAAAAACTTCAGGCGTGAAATCTGAATATTAGCTCTGGGTGTTAACGTAGAGTTAATGTGTGGAAGAAATGTGAATTCACACAAGAAGATGCAGACAGACTGAAAACATCTGAGAAAAAAGGAAAACGGATAAGTAAAGCTGATTGACTTATTATTGTCAGCTGTTGCCTAAATCAGTTGGTTCTTATTACTCACCACAAAATAGTAAAAAAAACAAACCAACATTACAAATTGTACTCTCTTACATGGGTCTCCCTGACCAATATTTACTGCCTTAAAAATAAAGATGGCATGAAGTGATAACTAGCTATGGAAGAAGAAAGTCGCTTTTAAGTTTATTTCTCACTCAAACTCAATCCTGAAGACTTTCTCTCTGGCCCTGTGCATACATTTACACTAGATAAGATGTGTGTTTTGCTCCTTTGTTTTCTTGGGCAGCAGTATAACAGTGAAGACCTGCCCAGTCTGCAAGGCAGGCTACACCATGTATTTCAACAAGAACCCATGCTGTCAGACCTGCCTCAGTATCCGACCTCATCTCTTTGGTCTTCTCTCCACTGGCTACAAGCGCCCAGCGTGCACAAGCAGCCACTGAAGATGGCGATGATGACACCTAGGGAATTTGTGCAACCTTCAATTTTCTCTCATCTGTCCTTGATGGCAACTCTCAACACTTATGGTGTGCACAATATAATTTTGCTTCCAAGTGTCATATTTTTAGTTACCCCCACTCTGGTAGACAATTTAAAATAAATTGCATGCAGTACTAAAAATCTGATTGCACTTGACATTGAGGACACTGTTCTTCTATTTAGACTTAAAAACTTTCTGAATTATTGATTTTTCTTGTGTAGACAACTGAATCGTTTATGATAAAACAAATGGAATTTGAATTCCATTTTGTATTTACACAATTTTGTCAACATAAGATAGTTTAAGATTAAACTTTTAACTTTTGTTTCAGTGTTTTCTAGACAGGCCTGTATAAAACCCAAACATTTTGACACAGACAGTCGTTTTGTGTTGTACAAAGACATTTTATATGTATTCTGTATTCTGCGTGGAAAACTGCCTTAAGATCCATTATTGATTAGACAATTGCTTGACCCTCCTCCTTTTCTTTTCAAGAAATAGCTCCCATGTATTTTGGATGTTGTCACAATACCATTGTATTTTTGACAGCAGGACCCCCTCCTGTTTCTCCTGGTATGGCAATTTGTGATGACTAGTGTTTTGTGCTTCTCATAGAATTGCCTTTGTATAAATGTTTTGAGAATTAAATTAACAAACAGAGCAGAAAATTATGAATAGAACCTTTTCTCTTTATTGTTTTCAGCTGTCATTCATTTGTTAAGGTAAGCAGGGAGCATCTGCTAGATTTAAAGTCAAAAGTCTTTTCATTTAATCAAATAACACATTGAGGTTTAATGAAAATAGAAGAGCAGAAAAATAAACAACAGAAATATTCATTTGTGGAGCACAACCACACGTTAGCGTGGGAGTGTTCTGCAGTATTTTTCAGGAGGGGGGACCTCAGTACATTACGCAGCTGCCTGTGTGTTTTTATGTGCCAGTGACTAACATCTTCAGCAGAGTGCCAAGCTCCTACATGACAGGAAAAGCCACTGTATTTTTAGCTTCTGGTGCAAAATCAGATTCCCTCCCACCACTGCGCTCAGGTTCATGTCAGGCTGTTTGGAAAAAGACAGATGCATGCAGTGTAGCGTTAGAGTCATTTATGCAAATCCTTCTTAAAATTCACAAATGGCTATAACTGGATGTTAACTATACTGAGAATTCCTTTTTGTTTGTTTAAACTTGCTCCAAAACCAGAACCAGTATAATGAACTGACCGCAGTAGTGACTTTTATGCAACAATGAAAATTTGTTGTGGCATTCTGACAACTTCTTTGGATCCATCTACTTTGGTGTTACTCCCACACTGTGATGGTGTTTGACATGGGTCAGGAAAGGTGAGTCATCAGCTATAGAACTTCCAGTCTCCTTGTATTGTGCCAGTACATAAGAAGATTATATCCATCTCTCCATGTCCACACTTACTTACGCTGTCATTTCAGCGGAGGATTATCCTGATCTGCTTATGGGGAAAATAGGATTTTAGTTACTGTACTCTTCAAGTTGCTGGAACATGCAAAATGTCATTTTTGCGATAGTTTCATAATGAAGTCTTTAGTACAGACTTCATGCAGACAGATTTAAAACCATGGGCTCTGCTAGACATATAGTCTTTCTTGAGCTGTATATAAGAATAAGGGAGCCAACATTTTGTAAAAAATATAAAATTCAAATGACATTTTAAGAAGCCTGAGCATGGTGGTGTGTTGGTTAACACTGTTGCTTCACAGCAAGAAGGTCCCGAATCCTTTTTCAGTGCATACAGAAAGGCCCCGGCCAGATGGTGGAGTCGACACCATCTGGCCGGGGCTTTTCTGTGTGGAGTTTAGATGTTCTCCCCGTGTTCTCCCTGGTACTCCCGGCTTCCTCCCAAAGTCCAAAGACATGCAGTTAATAGTAGAGTGCCAAGGTTAATTGGTGATGCTAAATTACCCGTAGGTGTAAATGTGAGTGTGCCCCCCGAATCCCTTATAAGGATAAGTGGAAGCAAATGGATGGATGGAGAAGGCTAGGTACTAAAGAGTAAAATAGTCCTCAAGCGCAATTTTAAAATAAAGGAAACTATTGTGTGAATCCATAATTATGAATAAAGTAAAATTTTACTTTTTAGAATAATGTATTAATCCCTAAGGAAATTATGTGGTTACAGTTGCGCCAAGACAATAAGAACAGTAACAGACTGAGCTAAATTAAATAATACAATGTATTACAAAGTACCAAGATGTAAGAAAAAAGCTCTAATATGTACAAATAGCTCAATTACAAATATCCAAAATAAAAGAAAGTATAAAAGAATAAAATTGAGAAAAGCTTAGAACATCAAAGAATTGAATTAGTAAATGACTAAGGGGAGACGGTATGGAGGCAATTTAATGAACACACAGACACACACACACACACACGTACATTTTTATATCTTAGTGAAGACATCTCACTGAAATAATGCTTCCCCTAGCTACTTACCTTAACCATCAGCCTAATTCTAACCATAACCTAATTGTAACCCTGACACTAAAACCAGATTTTAAGCCTCAAACTCGTGGGGATGGGCATTTTGCCCCCATAACTGACTGTTGGTCCCCACAAGTATAGTAGCGTGCCAATTTTCTGTCCTCACAAAGATGTCTAAACAGGTACACACACTTGTTGCATCTTAGATCTTTACACTGAGTGATATAGTTGCATACCCTTGGAAAAATAATATTTTGTTTTTCAGTACAATGAAGCAAAGTGGTGGATTATTTAACCAACACGACAGGTCCTTGTTCAGACCCCCGGGAGATGCCACAGTTTACAGAGAGGAAAAGATGAGGTCACAAAATTTCAGATTAGTTATATAAGAACTAAATCACTGCAGAAACATCCTAGGTATGCCATCCTGGTGATGCAGCCTCTCAATCAGAATTTTATATTTCAGTGGTACCAAAAGTGCACTTACGTGAAGCAGTAAAAGACTGAACATTCACCAGTGTCAGCAGTTCCTAAAAGATCATTTAAAGTTCATTTGGGGACTCTGTTAAGAATAGTCTCAGTACTGTGGTTAAACTTTTCATAGATGTTGTGACTTATAACTTCAAAAGGTTTTGCTGTGAGAGGTAACTTTGAAATCAGTCTGTAATTGTTGGAGCTGGATGGACTGATTTTATTGGATGCACCGTTCAAGCTTGTACAGCCCTGTGCTTTCATACAAACATATTACATGAAAAACTACTCTGCACCAGAGTTTGAACATAATTCTTTTTAAATAACTGGTGATGATAACACATATTTAGACTCCTTACTTTATTTAATCCTGGTTTTAATCTTAGTTGAAAAGCTTTTGCATCAAAATATGAACTTGTCAAAAAATTAAAGGAACAATTAGAAAAGAAATTATATCTCCATAGGTTAAAAAAGAAATAAATAAATAAAATAAAATCCTGGATATCTTTACTGGATAATGTGTTAGAGATTAAAGATGCCACATTGCTTGATAGAAGTGAAAATTATCAACCTACAGAAGACATCCCCAAATCCTTTTTTTCTGTTATGTGGCAGATTAGATTATTTTTTCAATGCTGTTCCAATGAAGCAAACCCAAATGTACTCAGTAGTTTGTATGGACCCCATGTACTTGTTTGCATGCCTGAAAATGTTGTGCCATGATCCTAATGAAACAAACAATGGTGTCCTAAGGTCCCAGATCTGGACCAGGGCATCACTGAGCTCCTGGGCAGTCTGTGGTACTCTCATCTGTGAAAAGCACAGGGTGCCAGTGGTGGACCTGCCAATTCTGGAGTTCTATGGCAAATGCCAATCGAGCTGCACAGTGCTAGGCAGTGAGCACAAGGTCCACTAGAGGCTAGTCTCATTAGGTCTGTTTCACGCCAGTGACCTGCTGGAGGTACCAGTTCTGTTGAGGATTATGGATTGTGCTACAGCCTGTCCGTCCCTCCCAGAATAACTACCTGGCTCCTTGAATCCCCTACATGCCTTGAAACCTGCTGGGGAACACTGGAAACCTTTTGGCAATGTACATCCCCGTAGCGTTGTGCTATGGGCTCATGCTAACAGTAGTGATACTGACCATAGTCAAATGCAAAACTATTGAACAAAAGGAAGCCAGAAAAGATCAGGATGGAATAAATGTCAGTGGCCTCCACCTGTAAAACCATTCCTGTTTGTCTCACTTTTACCCCTCTAACTGACTTGCTATACTCTGTTTAAAAAGTGTTCCTTTAATTTAGTTAAGCAGGGTAAAGTACCTGAAATGGAAGCATTCATTATGCCTAAAATATATTACTGGATCAAATCATTCACTCCTTAATGTGTCTATCAATGTAATATTGCAGCAAGAGACGACTTTAAATAATGAGTTTTACCCATAAAAACAAAGCATAAAATATTAGTAGATTTGTATTTTTTTAATTTTCAAAATAGTACTAATGGTTAAAATAAATGGCACAGAGTGTGAATAATATTTGGCCCCATAATAGAGTGAAGATAAATATACAGATATAGATTTTGTACATTAAAAATGTAAATTGCAAAATGTACTTCATTAAATGTACGTTTTGTTACTGATGCTTTCCCTGCATTAAATGAATGAGACTAACTCTCGATACCACATAAGCATTTTATCAGAATCTTCTAGATTGCTGGGAAATCCTAAAGAAATATTCATCCCACTTAAACATAGCTAAAAATACCTAAACGCTTTCTTTAAAGCACAAGTAGTATTATGGCCACATTAGAAAAAAAACACAGATTATTTTGAGAGTAGAGTTGAAACTTTGAGGTTTAGCTTGAAATACTATTTTGAGAAAAACAGTCAAAACAATATTTTGAGAGAAAATATGCAATGTGGAGATTAACACACCCTACAAAACACTTTGTGTAAATTAGTTAATGCTTCAGAATCTGTTTAAGTAACAAAGAAATTATTTCTCATTTAGCACATAAACACAGAGTGGTGATAAGCACCAGGACGTCACAACACACACACACTGTAAGAGAGCTGATGAAGTTGTTTCACTAATTCATCTACAAGAGGCATTTTGTAACATGTTTAGAAGCCATGACAGGTGTTTGACTTTAACCTCCTAGGACCTGGTGTCCACAAATGTGGACATCACATTTTGGGTTATTTAGACCAAAATACTCAATTTTGCTCTACAAGGGCCTGATATCCACTTACGAGGACATTATACTGCTACCGTTCTATCAAAATTTTAAACGAATATCCTCATATGTGGCTCTTATTTTTCTTAAAAACAAAAATAAGGTAAAAAAATAAATAAATAAATCTGGTAATTCTTTGTTTTTACATTCATCAGGCCCCAATCAGCCCAAATATCAAAGAGAAATTAAAAATGCATGCCGTGGAACAGTTCGGGTCTTAGGAGGTTAAATGACATCTCCATATTTAAACAGTTTTCTCAAAGCAGTATTTCGAGTTTAATATAAAAATCATGGTAGTAACAGTGGATACAGTTGAGTAATATAATATAAGCGGGCAGCACGGTGGTTAGCACTGTTGCCACACAGCAAGAAGTTCAATTCCACCATCAGGCCGGGGTCTTTCTGTGTGGAGTTTGCATGTTCTCCCCGTGTTTGTGTGGGTTCCCCCCGGGTACTCCGGCTTCCTCCCACCGTCCAAAGACATGCAGCTTGTGGGGATAGGTTAATTGATTAATCCAAATTGCCCACAGGTGTGAATCTGTGAGTGAATGTGAGCGCGAATGGTTGTCTGTCTCTGTGTGTTAGCCGTGCGACAGACTGGCGACCTGTCCAGGGTGTACACCGCCTCTCGCCCTATGACAGCTGGAATAGTCTCCAGCACTCCCCGCGACCCTGAAAAAGGATAAGCAGAAGCGAATGGATGGATGGATGGGATAATAAAGTCCCCAAAACTGGGGGTAACAATGTGGAAATATAGCTTGGTAACAAAGTGGTAATAGTAGGGTAACGAGGAAGACACAAGAACGTTATAATGTGGTTAAAGTTATTAATATGCAATTACCTGTGGTAATTTCTGTGTAAAAAGCTCAAAATAGAGCTGCAAAATGCAAAACTGTCCATTTATTTTAAATAGAATAATAATTACCTATTGAAGCAAACTTAATGTGTGATTATTACCTGGATTATTACCTGTTTTCCCCTTATTACCTAGCTGTAACAGAAAGTGCGACCATATTTTTTTTATCATGTGTTTATTTTTCAGTGAAGCAGCCTTTTTTTTTCTCTCTTTTAATTACACTGTGCTTTTGAACACACAGGCATTATTTCCAGAACTTACATATTTAAAGATGATAGTAATATTTAGCACTTTAACTAGCAAATTGCTCCTTACCGTCTTGACATCCTCCACCTGCTCTGCTAAGGGGAAAAGTGCTTAAATGCTGAGAAGCAGCCTAGGGGCTAAATCTGTATTCATCTTTCTCTAACCTCATGGATCTGCAAACCCCTCAACATCTGCTTTATCCAGATCCCTTTAGCTTGAACGATATCTCCAACTAATTACAACATCTTCAGGAACTAAAGCCAATGATGAGAAAAGCAGGTGTGCAGAGCTGGAAGGCTGTGCTAACCAGGATTTCAGAAAGAAAGAAAAGAACATTCATTCACCTTGTAATTGGTTGAGCAAGGAGGCACATGGTTAGACTGAGTACAGAATAAGACCCTGTAAATACTGTAATTACCTTTATTTATAACACACCTTAGGAATGTACTGCTAACATTTAAAAGAAGGCAGTTAAGCTTTTATCCCTTTTCTTTGGGGACCTTTGTAACTACATGTGAATTTGACCTATAACATGTTTGAACCTTTTCTGCTCAAAATGTGTAAAAGTATTGGATAAAAGCTGCCTTTCACTGACTGACTTCTTGTCCATCCTCCATTGGTTTTAATTTGTATGAACACCCATCCCCCAACCCGAGGATCACCACACCATAACCTAATAGACCTACACCTTAGTTCACAGATTCACTTTGTCTAGGGTTATTTCTGGGATTTCGCACAACCCAGGATTCAAATCATGAATACATAATGGGCTTGGATTTACAGTATTATAAATGAAATGTGCTCTATTTGGAAGCAGCTGGGCCTCCTCCCCTTTCGACAGGTTGTGTGTGAGACTTTAAATCATTAAACTGTAAATTTTAAACTCTTATTGATCCCTTTACCCCTAGTCCTGAAGTGTATATTAATTTTCTTACTCTTCTTATAAAAACCACTACTGTGCATGGCAACACACCTTCTGGAAAAACTTCCCTACCTGCTTGCCCTCTAATGCTCAACTCCTTGTTAGCTCACCCCCTGAAATGAGGTTTCCTGTCCAGAGGCAATTCTAGAGTCTGTTGGGGCCCTTGGCTAAAATTCTTAGGGGGGCCCTCCATGTTATGCTAACAACATGTTATGACTCCTGGTCTCTTGACTAAGGAATGCCACATTCTCTTTTTTCCTTCTTTTTCACCTGGATAACTGCTTTTGTTGTTATCATTAAGATTGTTTAAAGAAAAATCTAGAAAAGGGACTTAATTAATTAATTGTTATTGTAGGTCTTATAGAGATGTGTTAAGTATATTTAACACAATTTTGTTTTGATCTTGACAAGAAATGATAATGAGGGCCCCCTAATAGTGTGTAACTTACTAATAACACTATGCTACTGCAAATGTCATTAGGGTAATCCATTAGGGTAAGCTCTCCTGTAGGCAAGTCATTTTATACTAGACGATTTCTTCACAATCCAAGTCCAAGATATTAAGATATTACTCTAGAAGAACTGGCAGACCTGAGACAGCTACAATTAATAATAATTAAAATAATAATAATAATAATAATAATAATAAAGAAAATAATAATAATCCAAAATAAATTAGATCGAGAGCAAAAGACCTCTGCTCTTGATTAATCTATTAAATAAAAATAAGTCAGTTATTATTATCACAATATTACTTAGTTTTGCTACTAACCAAGTAACTCACATTTAAAATAAATTATCCTTAAGTATATGGACTTTTACTTAGCCTCTCTAACTGACCACTAAGAGAGAAAAAAATGAAACAACAGATGACACTACTGGCAGTAGTTGGACAAGATTTATTTAATTTTAGTGGAGAGCAGTCATATTCCTAACATTTCTCCCCGAACTAAAGACTCTGCCTCCCTCTGCTTGCTCTTCAAACATTTATATACTGTGCTTTGAGGTAGTCATCATTTCATGACCTTTGCTTCTCTCCTTAAATACACACCAAATATACCAGGGACGTCTCAGAGGTCTCAACTCTACTCCTAACTTAGAGTTTGGTGATGAGATTCTTTCATGTCAGAGTGTAAGGTACATACAATGATAGGGTGGGATAGAATCTAACAAAGCTCAGCACCCTCAGGGAATCACTGGCTAGCATTACGGTCTTCCTGGGAAAAGTTAACTGCAAGCAAATAACCATTCTGTCTGCAGCCTTGGGTTAGCCTCAGGCTTGGTAGACTGAAACCAAGAAACCAACTGTGAACATGTTCTTTTAAATTGGAATTTCAGGTGTATAATTGGTTTAAAACAGCTGTGTCTAGACACATTAAGATTTGGGTTTTGAAGACAGTAAACTAATATGTAAAAGTCCTGTTTGTCAAATAAAATTAGAATAATACTTTTATGCCAAAATACCTCTCTTCACTTTTTCAGTTTTCTGTTAAAAACAAAGTTATTTTGACTGACTTAAACTTTTCAGTGAGTTATGGGTAGCAACAGCGCCTGTTTTACAAGATTAGATTATTAATAATCCAATGCATCTTTCCAAATTAGTAATACATTTTTTTCCTGAATTGGAGTAAGTGCATTTCTAAGTTATTGCAATAAAGCATTTTAATACTTGGCTTGAAACATCTGGTGAATTAAAAACATGAAAGTGGAAAAAGACATAATTGAAAAGTTGCAAACAGAACTATGAAAAACACTTGAAAACATCAGATCTGTGGGGAGCAACAAGGAAAGCTTGCTAAAAATAAAATGATTAAATTCTCTTAAATCTTCACAAAATGTGAGTAGAGCTCTTTATATAGCCCTCTATATGTACAACGAAATTATGGGCGCTCCACGCCAACAGTGCAGGAGTAAAATATAAAGTAAGATAAGATAGATAAGATATAGAGTAAGATATATAGTTAGAGAGGAGGAATAACTAGCAAAATACACCATGTTACTGTATCTGACGGCTCTCAAACTTAAATTCCTCTCTCCTTGTAATATTTCACTTACTAATTTTATATATTTTTTTAACTTTCTCAAATTTTAGTAATTTTCATTTACATGTGCATTTTATTTGTAGGTTTTAATGAAAAGCTGAGTAACATCCCTTGTTATCAGTAACCTTGAGTCCTGATGATGCACATTATCTTTATTCCTGTAGTGATCCCTGGCTGTTTAAAGAACACCACAGGAAACCTTGCATGCTGAGGTCCTTGTGAAAGGGCAAACCGTGCTGTATGCACAGCTGGCTTAACACCATACAGAAAAGTGGTAGTGGCATTGTGTAAGGACATTTCCCTTTTAGGTAGAATATACTAAATGTCATAGCGAAGGAACTAAATAATAAACATTAATAAACTCGAAGCTGCAGAGTATAGCTTTTGGCTATATCACAAGTTCATTATTAGAATTCTAGGTGGCCTTTTTCAGTGTACAGCACAGATGATGGAGTTCAAGGCCTATTTCTGAGAATGATTTGCATTTGAATGCCATCAATCATATAGTCTCTTTACTGCCTTCACAACAGGCCAGGCACATACTGAAAATAAACTAAAAGAGATACAGGAAAAGATAGTAAAGCTGAAATAAACTGCACTTTTTGGGGCTGTCCCCAATCAAAGATTTTTCAAGTCACCTAGCAATTACATGTTGCTCTTAATTTATTTATTTTTTCCAGGGAAACCTTAGAAATAAATAACATCACAATAACAGCACACAACACATCATACTGATACAAACACATGCACAAAGGTGTTTGCTCAGTTTTCTATTGGTTGTTCAGAACACATTTGGTGTGCAAAGTTAGATGCTCTACAGTTATGTCTGAAATGATATACCATATTTCATACAAACCAATTATGCTTGCAGATTTTGCAGCAGGTTGTAACTTTCCTGGGCATTTTCTTATATCGCGCTTAAACTTGAACTTTTGATTTCATGCCCAGTATATTAACAACTAATTACTAATTCAACCCAATCAGTAAGTCATTTAATTTGCTAAAGATTAGTTTGTACTCATTCCAACTTCACGTTACATTGAAATCTCAAAGCCACTGTATCGATATGCAAATAAGATCTTAATTTTCTCAAATAAGATGAAATACCACTGAGAATAGCAGTATCTACACTGCCATTATTTCCCTGATAAGAGATATACTAGGGCCAAATAGAGTGATGTTCATGGCGAGGGACACTGTGAGCAGGTCAGGTCAGTCATTCAGCAAGGGAGTAATGGCCGTTTTGTGCTTTGCCCTGACAATGGCAGTGATGATTATGGGTAGGCCCTCGAGCTACATGAATTCCCAGAGAAGTCGTGGACAACACTGTCACTTGGTCTGGTGGATAAGAGCTGACAAACACCAAACAGGATAAATGGCCTGCTCACCTTTTCAGTGGAGGTATCAAATAATACACATTCTTGACAAAATAGTTAGCTTTTTGTGGAAAGGAAAGATAGAAAGACATTTCCAAAACGTTTTAGGCTGTTGCATTTTAAAATTGTACTTTTTTTCATATGAACTTTATCAACAACTAACCAAAAAAGGAAGAAAAACAATAGTTTTATAATTTTATCTTCTCATTATACCGGTAATTGGTTTTTTTTTTTTGTTTTTTTTTGTTTTTTTAATCATTTGAGCATTACATGAAAAAAAGAAGTTTATTATGTATATGAATCTTCATGCTATACTTCTGCTTGGTAGTCATGAATATACAGACAAATGACCAAAGGAAAAGGACTCAGCTTGGCCTAGAAAATTATCTATGCACTGGCAGAACCACATTAGCATAAAGAGATAATTATAAGGTACAGTTGCTCAGGAAAAAAAGAAAAGAAAAAATACTAGCTGGTGAATTTAACAGAATGGGATTTTACATAATGAAAATTAAAAACTAACTAACCTACAGTTACTGTGGGTAAAGCATTGGTGCTTAAACCAAGAGGTAAACAGTACACATGAAATAACAAATTGGAGTTGGTTTAACCTAAAGGCAAACAGGAAAATTAACCTATTGAATGATATAAATAAGCACAGCATGTTAACCTCTTATTTTAGCACTGTGCAACTTTTGGTGCATTTCTAAAAAAAATTAGTTATGTCTTATCAATGTGTTGTAAGAAGGTGAAGTGAAGACTTTCAGTCGTCAGGAACTAATACACCGCCTGAACCCGAACTTTACTTAGGAACGGTACCAGTATTATAGTGTTCCAGTTGAGATTGGGAGACCACTGGGTACTCCATGGGCTATTATGGGGAACAGCAAGCAATGATTGTAACTGAATCCTGGACTCTTCCCTGATGCTTCAGTGGACTTACTGGTCCAGACATTACACCGCCAGGATGCCATCACCATCATCATTTCACAGAGTGCTGAGCCATCTGGAGAACAGAAACGGCTACATGAGGATGCTCTTTGTGGACCAGAGTTAAGTGTTTAACACCATAACACCAAACTACACCACCTTCAGATGCCCCCTGCCACCTGCTGATTAGCACTGGATGTATGCACCAAAGCATGCTGATGGAACCACTGCGGTTGGGCTCGTCTCTGATGGAGATGAGACAGCGCACAGAGCAGAGGTAGAGATCTTGTCCTGCTGGTGTTCAGAAAATAACCTGAAGCTAAACGTCCGTAAAACAAAAGAACTCATAATGGACTTCAGAAGGCACAGACAGGTCCACTCCCCTCTCATCATAAATGGAGAACGGGTGGGATCTGTCTCCACCTTCAGGTTTCTGGGCACTCACGTCTCCACTGATCTCACCTGGACCTACAACACAAACGCCCTGGTAAAGAAGGTCCAATAGTGGCTGCACTTTCACCGTGTCCTGAAGAATAATAACCTGGACCAGAAGCTGCCGCTGGCCTTGAGAGCTGGAGACCGTGTTCTGCTTCTGCCTGGATGTTTGGTACGCGAAGACCACAACTGAGAACAGGCAGGCTGCGCAGAGGGTAATAAACACTGGCTGCCCTTTGCCACCCCTGGAGGCCATCACCAGATCCTCCTGCCTCAGGAAAACCAGGGCAATCACAGGTGACCCCTTGCACCCCACCCACCACCTGTTTGACCCACTGGCCTGTAGCTAGTATATATTCCTCTTAGCTGTACATATTTCTCAGGTTTGTTATTTATTCCTGTTGTCTTACTATTTATATTTTATTCCTGCACAGTCGGAAGCACCCAACATTTCATTGTACATGTACATTGACCATAAAAGGCTATTCTATTTTATGAAAGATAGTTGAAGCAGTAATCAGCTGCAATTTTATTTCTGATTTTTCCAGAAATTATTCCATATCATAGCCACAGTAACTCCAATTATTCAATTGTTGGCTTCTGTTTTGCCCTCACCACTGATGTTCTTTTGGAGCCACTTTTGGACAAGATGGTAGAGTGTCTACAGTATCTACAGTCAGTAACTGTAGATACTGACTGGAGCACAGACTTCTTGGACTGCAAAGCAAGACGTGTTATTTAGCAAATAAATAATTCAAATATTTCAAAAGGCATCAACACAGCACAAACACAGCCAATATGTCCAGTTCAGTTATTCCAACAGGCTGAAGTGATGCATCACAAAGGGCTATCTGTGTCTCGTAGTACATGCTGTGAACCCTTGTCTTCTACTTATATGAAATTCTATATAATTAAATGTTTTTGTATATTGTAAGTAAAATATCAGTAATAGCATTTTTTTTTTTGTATTTTGTCATATCTGTTTTAAATTGATGTAAATATGTTAACATACATTCATTCTCATTACCTGGTCTACTATATATTTCCAGCTACACACCACTTTACTGTGGCTGTTTGCCTCAAACTGCTACCTGCCATGGCTGAAAACCATGCTGTCAGAATAATGATGGTATAGTAAAGCAATGATTCTCCCAGCTCTGAGTGAAACAATGTTAAAAAGGTGTAAGTAACTGCTGAGTCTCAGTAATTATAAAGTATATAACTAGTGAATACATTGTTATAACTAGTCTATAATATATATATCCTACAGTATTGTTTGGTTTGTTTGTGCTTTTGGTAAACTGATATACTTAATCATATTTTTTTTTAAAAAGTGTTAGATGCTGTTTAAATGCTAACAACTGTTGTTACATGGCTGCTAGGCTGTGCGATCTAATATAATTCAACTTTTGTGATTATAAATGGATTAAATGCTACAGGATGCCTTGATAGGTGCTATAGTTGCATATGCGCCAAAGATCAATGAGTTTAGCCTGTTGTTTCTAGGTGGTTGCTAGACAGAACCTCCAGGGTCTTATGATGTACCTGTGTACAGAGTTTTGTTGCAATATTGCTAATGATTATTAAATATTTAAGTAGTGTTCACTTGTAAATAATGACTCAAGCACATTTAGGAATATTAAATGTAATATCATAACTGTGCTAATTATAATCAGTCATATTTATCTGATATTAAAATCACTACTGTAAGTCGAAACTGGTAGAAAATAAACTAATTGTTTTGCATTTTGTACAAATAATTCACATAAAAAGAAAAAAGTTCCTCATTACTTGCTTCGACCCCACAGCCACCTATTTCATCTCAGGAACATTTGTGGACAGGATGAACAATAGATGAGTGCATTACGTATCTGCGAACACTGTGGAGTATGTATGAATCATATGTTGTGGTAATAAGTTGTTGTCAGTACGGCATAGCAGTATCTGAGAGCAGACAGGTTCTCTCACTCCATTGTCATCCTCGATGCCATGATGTGAAGCATTGTGTGGAAAATTGCCTGCACTGTGGCTGAGGGGAGGTGTATTGTCATGATGCATGCTTCTATAAAAGATGGAAAATAGGATTCAGTGTTGTTGACAATATGGAATGATTTTACAGCCATGTTTGTGGTAAAAGTAAGAGAAACTTATCTGACAGATATCCGAATTCTGGAATTGAAAATGTCTTGCTTTAAATTCCGTCCTTCCGTCCCTCCAGACAGGGCTTTAGCAGGAACAAATCTCAGCTCTGACATTTGAGGTAAACACACGGATGATTTTATTTTTATTCTTGAAAGCTTTGCCCTTGTATTGTGATACCGCACATACTTTGGATGACTTATATAGCATGGTTGTCTAACTAAATTACAGGTACTCGTGAGGGTGGAAAAAAAAACATAAATACAATTGGTATTTGTCAGTCTATGAATTACAGCTCTCTTAAGGCCATTAATTTTGTTGGCTTCCCAAAGCTTATCTATCACATTGATTCTAAAAAAGAAACAGGAGCAATTATGTAAATCTAGAGAATAATCATCATAAAAGTGCTGTTGTCTTTTTGCTTGGCAGGTTAGTAAAACCAGGTTTGCTTTATGCATGAAGGCAAATTAATCATCTGTTTCACTTTTCATTTCTCACCAGTTCACAGCCTGTTGAAAGTAATGACAGCTAAATATGTGAGAGCTGAAAATGTGAACATTGGCATCTGCCTACAAAGTCACACAACTGTTTGGCAGCATCTTTACTGGGTGAGATGTTTACCTCCTTGCAGTATAAATTAGGAGAAAGAAGAGTGGAAAGCATAAGGTCCTTGGCAAAGAGACCATGCGGGCATTTCTAAACACAGCTGCTGTGCTGTCTCATGTAGGTGCAGCAGTGCAAAACTTCTCCAACAGCTGTCAAGGAAGACGGAACGTAGCCAATGTCCATGTCTGCCCTGAGAGCACATCCATCAACTAGAAAGGAGTGGTGATCCGATTTGATTTCTGGTGTCATCTGGAAGGGTATGATTGTAGCAAGTGCGCATTCCTGAAAACAGGAGTTTACTGTGATATACTGAAAAAAGTATGTTATCAAAAAGCATAAATGGTGAGGTGAGGGGAGAAAGTGACGCAAGACTGATTGACCAAGACTCCATTGAACCTGGAAAAAAGAAAAAAATGTTTAGATATCTCTTGGTTTGGTATTGAGACCACTTTTGTGCTTTGGTTAGTGTGTGCCTCCAACTACATCACACTCAAGTCAACACCTGTAGATGAGAAATATACACTGGAGGACTTTTGGTGAAGTTTTTCATTATTTAAACAGAAAACACTTGACTTGAAAATACATCTCATTGCTGATATTTACAGCAGATTCAATGCCCCCCAAAACTGCCATGCTATTCATGGGCTCCACCTGAAAGTACTTAACGACTAATTCTATCAAGGATATGGGAAAAATAAAGTGCAGGTAATGGCACTCAGTGGAATCTGATGCAACTAACAACTGATTCTTGGCCAAAAAAAAAAAAATATTGAAGGACATATTTTACTCTTAACCATCTCAAAAAGAATTCACTAGTCATTTAGACTCCAAGCCAAATGGGCAGACTACAAGTATATATTCAGCAATGGTAGGAGGCTGCTACAATCATGGCATGCACATTGTCAGATGGTGATGTGCAGGAGGTTGAATCCAACTGCAAAACACAGAAGCCAGACTTGCAACAGGCCTTTTTCTTTACCAGACCAAACATAAACCCAGAATCCAAGATAAATCCAAAAACCACAGGAGCTCACAGCAGATGACAACACAGCAAAATATAACAGATGCTTTGACAATACAGTTTATACAGGGAAGGCTGATTAGAGAACAGGTGACAGGTGGGGAATGAGGCACAGCTGAATTAACATAGGTGGGAACAATCAGGAAATCCGAAACAGGAAGTTAAACTAACACAGGGCATGAAAGGAAATTTTCATCATAACTACTTTCTCCATTTCACCAGGAGGTAAATGTGTTTCTTTATATAGAGAAATGGGAGCATGATTATATGCGAATTACACAAGCCTGTTAGTTTAGACTGATTCTGATTCACTAACACACAGTGATAAGAACAGAAGGCCAGTGCTCACATTTCACAAATCTGACAGTATTTTTGGATATCCACTTGCTCTTTGTGCAGAGTAAGAATGTTTTGCTTATCCATTTGCAAGTAATTGAAGTCCGCTTTATCTTAATTCCTACTGTGACCGCATCTTTAACCACTTTATATTGTAATTTCTGAAGCACACTGTAGTGCTATTCACAGTCCTTGAATGGTAAGAGATGCATCCTGTTTTTAACAACAGTTTTAGATGCATTTTTAAAAATGTAAGACATTTAAACGAACAGTATATAAAAACTCACCACTAGATGTTAGTAGATTGCAGACAACTGAGGTCCGTTTTTTGCACTCCTCCCAATTCAAGCGCACAATCCAAGGTATGGTGGTCACCATTCATCGTATGTGTGTGTAGGCTGTTAGGCCACTGTTTACCTCAGCTGTTAACTTGGGGTTTCCTCATCTATTCACTGTGTGTAGGAGGCTATAAAACTTTGTGAAAGGAGATTGACAGTTGATGAGTCTCTGAAGCTCACTTTTGTAGAATGATAGCAATAGTGAGGTGACCTGCTGAAGACATCCTGAACTTTTCTGTCAGTAAGTGTTGGCTGTTGGCGTCATGAAACTTTATTTGATATGAGTGAAATATAACATTATAGCTTAGTTTTCTGGTATGTTTAAACAAATTAGTATGACATTAGTATGACAAAATAATTGTACAATAATCATGAAAACAGCTATTTTTGTATTTATAAATAAAAAGTCAGAGTACATGTTTCAACTTGTAGTCCTATTGACTGTTACCATCTGTATTATATTAGTTTTATTCCACTGTAAACATAAACTGTATGTTATCACACTAATATTGCATTACAGTACTGGTATACTGTATAATGATTACACAAAGTCATAGTGATGACTGTCACACTTTGTTCTACATCAACAGGCACAGGAAGTTCAATAATTTAATTTGGGTAATGAAAACCAAACCTTGTCTTCTAATGCATTTACCTCTTCAAGCCTATCCAGACGTATTTTCTCTTTTTCTCGCTGAGCACAGGAATCACCAAGGTGATCAGCACCTTTAGTTTGATCTTAAATGTATTATAGTAAGGTCTTTATCTTGCTAACTTACATTTACTCTAAGTTTCTCAATCTATACCCAGTAACATCCTTCTATATGGTCTAGTCTTTGTTAGAACAAGGGGGGGGGGGAACAGTTGAGTGTTCAAGGAGCCCTTGAATAGAATTAATTTATGTATTTGTTGTTGTTGCTGTTGTTCAATCTATAGCTTGGGCTGTTCTTCCTAAATTAATTGTTTTTTTCGTTTTGGTGTCAGTGGGATAACTGTACGTGTATACGCTTATCTCTGAGCTAGTGGAGCATCCCTATGCACCAGAGCACACAACAGTGGAGACTGTATACAAGGATAACGGCAGGGAAAGGACACACAAACTCTGGACATGCTATTAACTTCTCCTGCTTTATTAGAGATTTACATAATTAATTTATTGTACTTAATTATTGCATGGTAAAAATACTAATAAATTAAATGTGTTTGTATTTAAAACAGCAGAAATTTGTTAAACATTTTATTTAATATCACTAAAGTGTCTTACAATGCCCATTTAAAAACATGCGTGGTGACACAATGCACAATAATGCCTTTTGATACAACTTGAAACCTGTAAATGTATTCACAAGTTAATAGAGTTTAATGCAGGACAGAGCAGCTCCTGTCTGTCAGAAAAAAAAGACAATATTTCTGTTTTGAATTTGAATATTTCAGGTTTCCTGGGAATCCTGAATTCAGGTCAGTGTCAATAATTAATTTTAATTATTAACTTTGTGTTTGTAAGAAAAGGCCCCTCAATAATAGAAAAAAATGAAAAACTTGAAAGTAATTAATTTTGAACTATTTATTCCATTTCATCAAATACTGATACATTTAAAAAGCTGTGGCTGTTATTAGAATATATTGTATGTTAAAAAACTAATGAACAACAGTAGCAGCATGCTCTGACTGTGGTAATACAAGCTTAAAAATGTCAATGAAAGTAAGAATTGCTAATACTGTTAATACTAATCCTTTTACTTATGAATTTATATACGATGGGGTAACTACAAACACTTCACTGTGATATAAAAAACAATTTTTGCTTAATGGATTTTTTGCATAATAATTATCTACATGAACCACGTGATGGCCCTGGATTCTGACCCCCACCCCAATAATGACTCTTACCATCCATCCATCCATCCATCCATCCATTTTCTTCCACTTATCCAGGGCTGTGTCGCGGGGCCAGCAGCCCAAGCAGAGAAGCCCAGACCTCCCTCTCCCTAGCCACCTCCTCCAGCTTATCCGGGGGAACACCAAGGCGTTCCCAGGCCAGCCGAGAGATATAATCTCTCCAGCGTGTCCTGGGTCTGCCCCGGGGCCTCCTCTCGGTGGGACACAAGATACTTAAACTCCTCCACTTGGGGCAAGGTCTCGTTCCTGACCCGGAGTGGGCACTCCACCCTTTTCCGTCTGAGGCTCTTATCATTCAAATGTTTTGCTATGATTTACAGTGTAATTAAACAAAGCATTCTACATTTCTCCATTATGGTTTCTTATCTGCTCCAAGGGTTTAGTTTGCTTGAGGCAACAGATTGACGTGGTGCCAGAAACCGTAATCGTTCAAAGTTAAACAGCTGGTTTCTATGGAAATACCAACAAGCTGCCTCGATTGAACGATCCTCCCACTTGTCTGTGCTTCTTTTCCCATCTGAGTGTCCTGCCACAACCTGGCAACCCTAAAGTGTCCTTTTATATGAATTTTGTAAATTATTGAAAAAAAATGAAGCTTCCAGAAAGGTGTTGTATATAAAATAGTGTCTTATTAGAATACTATACACAGTAGCATCTACAATAGGTCCCTTTTAGTGATGCTGCCTCACTTTGTGATTTTGAACGATATGACATGAGTACATTTATATGATAGTGTTGCCTAGCGAAGCGTTACAATAGAAAGAGGTCAGTCAGGTTTTGTTTGGATGATGGGAATCTACAGTAGACAAAGAGATAGAATAGAATAGACGTGGGTTTGCAGAAGCATTAAGGAAAAAAAAACAAAAAAAAACCCTCCTCCATGCCAGCATCTGCAACTGCTGTTTTACAGTAGCTGCCAACAGTTGTAAAATAATAAAGACAGATTTGTTAACCTTAGCACAAACTCATGAAAATAACTGCACTTGCGGTTTGTTTATTAGTCTATTTATCAACTCATTTCACAATAATGAGCTTAATGGGTTCAGTAAACAAAGCTATAAATTGCTTCTACAAGAATAACTCTGTTTCATGAAGAAAAGTTGCCTTTTGCAACAAGAAAAATTCACTAAGATCACTTTTTTTTTTTAGTCCTGGCACACCATGCTAACGTTTGACTTTGAACAGTTCCAAACAAAGGCCTCTGTGTTTTGGTCAATACTTTATTCTCTTTACATACAAGATGATATGATATGGTTATTTAACTGCATGTATGTGAGACTATCTCTGCAATAAGATGAATTGCTACCAGTCGTGAAGTTTGATAACTGGAATAGCGTTCAGGATATACTATATGAGCAACATCAGCGACCAAACTAACTCATTGGTTCAGCAAAGAAAGAGAAATCACACATAGAAGCCTCTAATAAATGCCCTGAAGCCTTTTAAATAATGAGTCAACCTGTGTTTGCAGTTCTTATTGAGACCTGGTAAACAAATGTTCAGTGACATGAAGAAGAGCGTTATATAGTCAGGTCTGATTGAAATTAGCTTTTACTTTGTTTACAAAGACTTTAATAGTGGATTGTTAGAAGCCAAGAAAACATTTTATTAAACCAATGGGGAAAAAACACTACTAATGGAAACAAATGCATAGTGTTGACTCACTGTGTATATATTGATTTGCATGCAACCCTGGGCCTATCTTATTTCTCCTTGGATTTTCATTTAAAGCCAGTGGAACACAGCTGAGGCCTCATTCTTGCTCGTTTGGCGATGGCTTTCCCAGGCCTGAGGCATCACTTTAGCCGTACAGACACAGAGGCATGTGCACCGATGGCAGAGCAAGATCATTCATAAGGAGGAGGGGAGGGTCAGGACGGCATGTGCTCAGGATATCTAGAAAGGTGTAGTGTTTCCCTTGGGGCTGAATATCTTGGCCCAGCAGGGAGTTGTGATGGCTCATCCAACGTTAGTGACCTCATCTCCACTTCAAAGTAGTGAAACGGGAGGATGTTTCAACTCACAGGGGGTGACTGAGATGAAATAGGAAGGAGGAGGGACTTTTTTGAAGTGTGGTAAACAAATTCCATCTGTGTTTTTCTCTACTATCTGCGAAGGTACACGGTGGCCAAGTGTTCCTGCTGTTCTTCTCTGCGTTCGTCTTTCGGAGCAGAAAACTCTCCGTCTGCAGTGTCTCATGATGAAAGCATCCTAAGGAGAGATGATAGTGTACGTCTATGTGTGGCTCCCTGCGTGTGAAGGAATTGTAGCATTATAATGCTTCCTGTAAGGAGGGCTGAATGTCATCATCAGGTCCTGCTCAGGTCACTGTGTATGTTTTGTATTTGCTGTAGCCTGTGTGTGTGAGGGATTTTGGAGGTCTACCTTCAGCTCAGTCACTCTACTCGTAATTCATTTGCTGCCTCTCAGGAGAGGCTCAAGCAAGATACCATAGGTTGAGTAATGCTGAGTTATGATATTACACAACTACTGTATGTGCTGTACACTCAGGATATCAATCTGACAAGAAGTGGGAAGTAACAAGTCACAAATATTTTGCTTCTGTACTGAAGCAGAATTTTAAAGTATTATACTATACATCCGTATTTATTTGTCTAACTTGCTTTTTTTGTACTACTAACTTTTTTATATCAAATTTGGTACTGTCTACTCTACAACGTCTCTACGACTTGTTTAATGCATTTGAGGGAAGCTTTTATTTCACATCACTGAACACCTTAGAACATCAAATTGATTTGAGCCTAAATGAAGGGAACAGTAACACATGAAACACCATCTTATTGGTGTATTTTATATAAAAAAAAATGAAAGGCAAAGTCAAAATTTGTGCATCAATTATAGTTTCATGCTCACGGGTTTAGTGGATTGAGATTCGATCTCCACAAGTTGTGGTTGTGGTAACTTGGCTAGTGGTACAGAAGAACAGTTTTGTTTTGTTTTTATTTTAAATGCAACATTTCTATCAACAAATATAATGAAGCACACAAACGGTTTGCGTGCTGTTTGTCTCAGTGTGTCTCTTAGCTAAATCAGAGATGGGAAAAAAAGAAAGAAAGGACAGGAGATGAAGAAGAGGGGTTATATTTAAAGGAAATGACTGCCAGTGGCTTTTGATCCACTAGAAATTTAAAGCGTACATGTAATGTAATGTTGTTTTTATGCTGTTTGATTATTTAAGATGCATAGCACTGGTCAACTGCTGGTATACAAATAAATCTGACTCTGACGTAACTTAATTTTTTAATTGGATATTAGATCTGTATATGATGTGACTGTCATGGTCCTGGGATGGTGACCCAGTGTTTTGTGTTATTATTAATGTTTGATTTCATCATGGTTTATCATTACTAGTCCCTTGGTTAATGATTCTGTATTTCTAGCTTAATTGCCCCTTGGGGATAAATAATTGTGATTTCTAGTTCTTGTGTTTAGTTCCTGTGCCCCTCATGTTTAGTGTAGGTTTAGTTCATGTTTATTTTCTTGTTCCCAGTCGGTCGTGTCTTATGTTGCAGTCTGTTACTCCTGTCCCTGTTCTCGGTGTTCCCTCTGTTAAGTGTCAAGTCCGTGCTGCCATGCCTATTGTGTGTTTCCTGTTTTATTTTGATAGTCCCTGTCCTGCATGCAGTGTGTCTGATTTTGCTTCCCCTTGTCTCATTAGGTCTGATTTGTCCCAGCTGTCTTACCACCTGTTCCTCATCCTCTCATGGTCTTGCTTGTGTATTTAAGTCCTGTGTTTCTCTCTGTTAGTCGGGTTGTACTGCACTATGTTGTGTTTCTGCCCTCTGTGGTCCAAGTTAATTCCTAGTTGTTTATTTTCCAGTGTTTGAGGGTTTTGTTTGTTTTGGGTTTTGTTCTTATATGTTTAGTAAGTTATTTACAGCAAAATAAAGTTGCCTCCTTTTGTTCACTCTTTCGTTTATGAGTCCTGCGTTTGGGTCCTATCCTGCCTACCACACAGCAAACCTTGACAGTGATGTTATGATTTTTTTCAAATTGTGAAGCATCCTGAAAAATGAACTGTAGTATATGAACTTTATGTTATTCAAAGATGAAAATACTTGGTTAACACAAGATAAACGGGTTAGCTGTTTGCACTGTGGAGAATTTATAGCTAAGCATTGTGTTGGACTCGTCCATTGTCAGTGTAAGAATTTAACCTAGGGAATGAAAATCAGCCAAGATGGCATTATATTATTGTATAATATTTTATTGTATTTTGTTTTATAATTGTGTTAATAATAGAAACGTCAATCAAAGAGCTGCTTTTTTTTTTCCTTTGAGGATTTTCCAGAGCCTGTGCCTTTCCGTGTATTTAAACACAAGTATCTGCAATTCTATCCAAGTAAAGAATATCTGTAGTTTTCCCACCTCTGATTCTGTCTAAACCTGAGTTGTGTACAGTTTTGTTTTTTTTTGTTTTTTTTTGTTTGTTTTTTTCCAGTCAATACTGAAAATATTATAGAAAACAATTGATTGCATGACTTGACCAATCTCAGTTAACTTAGTTAATCTTAAGAAGTCATTGTTGCATCTTTAAATTGAGCACACTCGGATACATTAGTTTATTTTGTGGCACTTTTATGACAAATAAAATAACCTAATCTCCCCATATCTCCTATCTGCACTCCAGACTGTATAAAAAGAGACTTCCCTATGCTGCAAAAAGTGTAATAGTGTAATCATAACAGCGAATTGTGACCCTGTGATGTCACCCATAGTTTGTAGGCTCAAGCATTTTTACTCCTGGTGATTTGAAAGCAGATGTAACAAATAGACTGGGCCCAACAAAGGATGGATCTAAAGAAAAATAAGAACATGACAATAAGGAGTACTGTATTCACACAATGTTCATTATTTTAAAGTATTATAAAAGAACAAATCCAAAGAAACTGATCAAAATCAAACATACAAACATCAGTAAAATGAACACATAATCAGTGTTATAGGAATTAGTGGCAAAAAGACTGGTTAAAGACATCTGGGGTAGGCAAAAAGTAATATTCTTCTAATCAAAAAGTTAAACACTGAATGGCCTTTCTTTTTTTTTTTTTTTTTTTTTTTTTATCAGCCTGTGGAAAAATGAATCATGATGTGAATTTAAACTGCATGCAGCATGAGTCATGTGAACAGCAGGGCATAATGAATGGCATTATTTACCTGGCTAAGAATTCAGAGGTGTGCAGCCTGCAGTTCTTCCAGCTCACTGTGGCTGCTCCATGTTGTTCCATTCTGATGAAATGCAAATATGATGTGACTACATTGATATAAAAGTCATCTTAAATGCCTCTAATGTGAAGCTGACATCCCCCTCGGATACTGAAAAGATATAAATACTCAAATTTTTAAGTTCGGTTATTATGAGGCTACTTCGTTTGGTGAAAGAAAGCAACTTTAAATTTAAAATGTAAAATCTTTGATTTCGCTTTATGGTCAATAATGAAGCATACCTGAGACAGATTTCTTCTAACTTATCAACAGGGTTGCAACTCTGGAGTTTTGCCATTTTGTCCATCTTCACATACCATCTAAGATGCTTTCTTGCTCACAAGTTTATTTTAAATGTAGTGTGTTTGTCTATGTAATACAACAATGGATTTTGATTACTTTAAAAGGCATATCAATATTACCTTATTATTGTTCAATTCATTCTTATTTATATATTGCCAATCCTGAGCAGTCTTCTCAGGGTGCTCCATGCTCTAAGGTAAAGACTCCACTATATTCAACCTTGAGCAAGGACTTGGGGACCTGGGGAGAAAGAAGTCCCTTTAAGAGGAAGGGACCTTTGACAGAACCACAGCCAGGGGGGCAGCCATCTGCTCTGATCTGTTGAGGGGGGTGAGAGGAAAATGGAGAGAAAAGAGGAGCACACAGTTACGATTAACAACAGGACAAAACTCAAGCTATACAAGCAAGAGAGAAGACAAAAGTTAATAACATATAAACATATGGGACTGAAAGGAAGGGGAGTGAAAAGTTCTCAGTGCATCATGGGAAGTCCCTCAACACCCTGAGCCTATAGCAGCGTCACTAAGGGATGGTTCAGGCTGATCCACCCCTAACTATAAGCTTTATCAAAAGGCAAAGCTTGAAACCTAATCTTAAAAGTAGAGAGGGTGTCACAAGAGAGGAGCCTGATAGCTGGAGGCTCTTATTCAACTTTGGAAACTCTAGGAACCACAAGTAAGCCTGTACTCGGAGAGCAAGGCACTCTACTGGGATAATATTGTACTGTGAAGTTTGCAAGATATGTTGGGGCCTGATCATTCAGGACTTTGTATGCGAGGAGAAGGGTTTTAATTAAGTTCTGGATTTAACAGGGAGCCAATGGACAAAGGAATATGGGTGAAATATGATCTCTCTTACTAATTCTTGTAGGCTCACTGCAGCATTATATTGGGAAGCTTTTAGAACAGCTTTGACATAATTCTTCATATGTTATTTATAACAAGTATGAGTTTTGATACTACATTACAGCATGTAAATATACTAAAGAGAGAACGTATATTCACCATATATGGCTAAGCACCTTTTAACTGAGATTATAGGTGCTTATCATAACACCTATTATAAAGAATTATTTGTCATCTTTAGGCTGAAGTTGCGCTCAAATCAGACTCGGATCAGCTTCAGTTTTACATTTTTTATTGTAATACAAGAGTCAGACAAAGGAAAAATAAGAAGATGAGTTATTCGGAGGGGCTGAGGTGAGTACAAAAAGATCTGCCAATGTTTGACTAGATTCTGAGACCTTACTTGTTTGTTTCCTGGGTAGATGATCTGTAGGGACTATTGGCAGGAAGTCTGAATTGTAAAGTAGCTGAGAGTGCAGTGGTAGAGAGTGGGGAGGCAGGTGGACAGGACTGGGATCCTAGAGTCAATTAGGCTTCCAGGAGGCAACTAGGGGAGTAGGAGAATCGGTGTTACTGGACAAAAAGCAGAAGAACTATAGCAGGTTTAAAAGAAGACCTGATTACCATTGGCAAGAATGATCTGGCAGAGAGTAGAAGCACAATCACTTGGTCTTAAATACCACGAGCCTGAACTCTGGACAGGTGTGAGAAGGAAAGCTTGAGAAGGAGAAACTCTGCCGACATAAAGGGTCAAACTTCAGGGAGATAGAAAGCAACAGAGAGCGGAAGGAGGCAAAGACACCAAGTCTGCCAGGACCAGGACAAATACCAATATACTTGTTTTTTTCTTTCCCGATTCTTGGATATGCACCATCCCAAACCTAAACCCCAAATGCTTTTATCGCAGAAAGTCTGATGCACAATGCACATTGAACTTGCAACCTTCAGGTCCCCTCAAGGTCTGTGGGCCATGGGCGGTCTCTCTCTTTGTAAAGATTAACCTGAATATTAAAAGAACAAGCCACTCGTTCATCTCCACTACAATTAAAAGCCTTCATTTGCACATGAATTAGTGATCTTCTGTCTGAACAAGCACTTTGTGTTTTACACTAATGAGTAACATTTTAGTATTCTGTCAAGCTATTGACTCTTTGTCCGCTCTTAACTAGGGGTGGATATTGTAGCAGTTTGTTATGTAAATAATATAATTATTTACATAAATAACCTTTTACTTGTGGCATAATTATTATATTATTTTATTGTTTAATTAGGATTTTGCTGCAAATCTCATTTGTTGCAAGGCGTTCCTGAACTACTTTAATCAGGCTCATCCACAAGACCTCTTCGGTGCATATTTGTCACCACATATAGACATAAGTATGTTGTTTAAAATTATGTCATCATACTTCAGTACTTATAAAATAAAGAAAGACGTCCAAGTTAAATTATATAATTTAAACAACAAGATTCACTCTTTAAAGTGTGATTCTGGAGCAGGAGTATTCACTGCTGCCTCAATAATGTTTTATTAGTCAGCTTTAAGCATATGAATAACCTTGAATAATTCAGCATTGGCAAAATGCACGGAGCAGGGAGAATAACAAATGCAAGGTCTGCCAGCACCCACCTTCTCCAGCACACAGCATTCAACACGCACTCTTGAGACATCCTCACATACAAATGCAGGAAGACATGAAGAACCCTTCGCCTCCACTCATGTGCGGATGTCCGGCAACTGACAGCTCTGCACAAGGTCAGGTCAGTCAAGGCCAGCACTCGATCCCTGTGGGAGAGGCTCTGCTCATAAAAATGTAAATTCTAGTCCCATGTAGTGATTATGATCCAATGTAATTTCTACATTGGATCATACTCTACACCAGTCTAGAATACACAGCAAATGATAGGCAGGCTGCCGTTCTAATCACTTTATTCTCATTCTTTTCTTTAATGTATGACCAGAAAGCAATCAAAATGATTGAAGGGTGTCTCAGTTGTCATTATTACACTGTTCAAAAAATTAAAGGAACACTCTGAAAACACATAAGCTTACCATAAAAATCACGCTGGATGTCTGTACTGATATGGACTAGGTAATCAGTTAGGAACAAAATGATACCACATCGTTTGATGAAAATGAAGATTATAAACCAACAGACAGCTGAATTAAAAAAATAACTGAAAAAATCAAATTGAAAAGATGGGGGGGGGGGGAAAGGCCAGCCAATGTTGTGAACCCAGGACTTACTGTGCCAGCATAGGGTCCAAGGATTTCATCCCAATACCTAATGGCGGTCAGGGTGCCATAAAGGTCTGTGCTTCCTCAGACCATCGCTGACCACCACGAGACCAGTCATGGTGACAATGTAAGCACCACACCATTCTCCATGGCTTCTCCAGATGCTATCACGTCTGTCACGTGTGCTCAGGGTGAACTTGTTCTAACCTCTAAAAAGTACAGGGTGCAGTGGTGGACCTACCAATTCTGCTATTCTATAGCAAATCCCAATCAGATCACTAGAGAATAGTGAACCCTCAGTTCACCCTCATGAAGTCTGTTTCTGGTTCTTTGGTCATAAACATTCACACCAGTTGCCTGCTGGAGGTTATTTTGGCTCTGACAGTGCTCACCATGCTCCTTCTTGCACAAAGGAGCAGATACCTGATTAAGGACCTTTTTTTAGGGCCCTGTTCATCTCTCCTAGATTAACCGCGTGTCTCCTGAAATCTCCTCCATGCTCTTGAGACTGTGCTGGGAGACACAGCAAACCATCTCTCAATGTGCCATATTGATATGCCATTCTGGTAGGGTTTAGATATCATCTCATACTACCAGTAGTGACACTCATCCTACCCAAAAAGTGAAAACTATTGCATATATTTCTAACTAGTACAGAGTTAGAAAAATTAGGAGAGTAAAACGTGAGTGGCTCCACCTATAAAACCATTCCTTTTTTGTTGCATTGTTGCCCCCCAGTGCACCTGTTGTTACTTTCATTAACACCAAAGCAGCTAAAATGGAGTAACAACTCCCTCTGCTACTTAACTGACCGTATTAATATTCTTTAATTGACTTGATGCTATACACTCATTAAAAATGTTCCTTTTAATTTTTTTGGAGCAGTGAACAATCAAGCGCTGATCTTTAAAAACGAAAATAACTACGAAAGGCATCTCAACTTGTGAGACATCATGTTTGATTTAAAAACCTAAATTGGTTCATGAGATTTCATGTGATGTACAGTCTGCTCCCAATCTAACAAGAGAAGAAGAAACGCTGGTGGAATTGGAGATGAGGATGGACAGGTGTTCTAGTGAAGCTGTCTAGAAACAGTGGCTGAAACTGGTGGAAAGCAACTCTTATCTTCACCAGCCCCCTCTAATAAAAAATATGCTTGTTTGCAAAGAAAAACAAAAGTATGTAAAAACAAGAGCAGATCTCCCTTGCTGGATACAGGTGTTGGAGTAAAGGAATACATTATGATTCTGAAATAATTTCATCTAGACTTGAAAGCTCAAAGCTACATTACATAATTTATAGTAATCATAGTGGAAATAAGTGAAGAGATATCAACTGAACAGGTAAAAAGGAAAAGTAATGACAGTTATTTCCTATTGTTGTGTACTGTATTTATTCTTATTGTATCCTAATTTTTGCCTCATAACTTTTGCACTGTCCACTTCCTGCTGTGACAAAACAAATTTCCCACGTGTGGGACTAATAAAGGTTATCTTATCTTATCTTATATCCTATATATCCCAACTGTCACAGGACAAGAGGCTGGGAATACCTGAACAGGTCACTGGTTTACAATGCCAGCAGAGATAAAAGTAAACACACAGACACACACAGTTATTCACACCTATCAATTTAGAATCACCAGTTAACCCGAGAAATGTCTCTGGACTATGTAAGAACATACAAACATCACTAAATTGTACCAGCTCACCACGACGTTTGAATCCAGAACCTTCTTCACCGTAATACAACATGGCCAACCATGGTGCCATCACCACTAAAGAGCGAATCCTGCATTTTAAGGTTTATTACTACAGGAACACTGCAAAGACATTTTCATGTAAAACACTGTCACTTAGTGGTGGAGTGTGTGTGTGTGTGTGTGTGTGTGTGTCCTATGTGAAACTTTCTAGTCTTAGAATGCAAATTTCATCTTCTGTTAAATCTTCACACCATCAAAAAAATGACAGGCACTTATCCTTCAGTGCAGGGGTGGGCAATTCCAGGTCCCAAGGGCCGGTGTCCTGCAGGTTTTAGATCTCACCTTGGGTCAGCACACCTGAATCACATGATTATTTCGTACCAGGCCTCTGGAGAACTGCAGGAGCTAATTTAGCCATTTAAATCAGCTGTGTTGGTTTAAGGACACGTCTAAAACCTGCAGGGACACCGGCCCTCGAGGCCTGGAGTTGCCCACCCCTGCTTCAGTGTGACTGATTTTAGTACAATGACTAATCAACAATCAGCGTCTTGTGTCGAAAGCTTTACACAAAGTAGTTATAGATTACATAATATTATTTTAAGTACAGTAAATGCTTCAGTTCAAGGAAACTGGTTGACAAACTGACAGCTGCTTTACATATATATATATATATATATATTTTTTTTTTTTTTTTTTTATTTCCCGATAACCTTTTACTACATTTTGTCAGTGTCAGTGCTCCACAGTCTACAGCAGGGGCGGATAATAAATGAGAGATTTCCGAAGGTGTCATGTTCACAGATTTAAATTCTTAGCATGTGGTTGTTTGACATGCCTGTGGTCTCAGTTTTTCCCTGACTGACATGGTGCTGTGCCGTATTCCTCACACGGCTCATCCGCCACAACACTGCTCATCCCTCCCCTGCTGCTGCCAGCCTTCCCATGCAAAGCAGAAGACGAAGGTTCTGCCACTGGCAGACAGACACAACTGGAAGAGGAAGTGAAATACTTTTCAAATACTACCCTGAAAAGTAGATTAAAACCTGCACTGAATTGCTCTTCTGTCAAAAAAAAAAAATCTTTTCCCACTGACCTTGGAAGTGAAATAACAAATTGCTTTGATGCCTTACTGAGAATCAGATGGGGGCAGCCTTACAGAATGCAGACTTAATGTCACATGTCTGGAACTGATGTCCAGTTTTTCCAATCTGATGCTGTAGAATGGCTTGATAATAATCAAAGAAGGTTTTCTTGTCTCTTCCCCTGCTCCACTTCTGCACTTGTGCCTTTTATTTTTGTTTTCCACAAAGATTATACTGTAAAGCAGATTGTAATTCATATCGAGGACCCTGAGTTATGGGGTGATAAAGTTTAGGATTAATTCCAACTGACAGTGCAGGTGCTCACCTGCAGCTTTCTTCTGCAGGAAACATATTTCATAGTTTTGTGACTGCCAGAAAAACTAGGATACGAGATACACTGTGTGACCAGATGGCTCTATTTACAGCAGGTAATGACTTGTACAGATTTTTGTTATTCTATTTAACCTGACTAACAAGTCATCTCTTTTTGAGAATGAGTTGGCTATCAAAATGGATCAGATCAAGATTTCCTACAATAAACACTGCTCTGATAATAACCATAAGTGTTGGTACTCTATAAAGAAAGATAAAACATTATTATCCCGGGCAGTAACCTAAGCACTGATGTGTTGAATGATCAAGGGTCTCTGTTGTGATCCATGTGAGGGATCCTATCTACAGCTTTGTTATTATTAACCATGACCTATCCTACTGAGATAACTGTTCATTGAAGAGTAAACACGCTGTACAGGCATAGATTGCAAGGCCACAGGGACTATTGCTACAGACAGTGACAGCAAAGGAGCATAGAAATAAACATGCCATGCAACTCAGAGTGACCTATAAACAAAAACTTATTAAAATGGAGTTTCTATTAATTTCCATTTGCAGTAAATGCTCAAAGTCCCAAAATAGTATAATACACTAAATATTCCATCAAACTTAATATGACATATAGTGTTCAGCCATACATGCAACTTCACTTATTGTTGCTGACAGCAGCTCAGGGGTCATTTACAAACACAAATCACATGACTTAAGCTGGGGGAAAATGTACTGCTTTATTAACTCTAATCTTTATTAACTACACCGGAGACATAGATTGTAGTGTTTAAACACAGAAATCCTGGAAAACCTGGAGTTCTTTTTTAAGCAGGAAAGTTGACAGGAAGCTAAATCTGGATAAGTTCAGGATAAATTCACCTGTTGGTCACACAGCTCATAACACTGCAAAAGTCCAAAATGTGGCTGGATTTACGTCCAGCTGAGATAATTGCACGTTTGTGTTTGATATTCTTTGGAGGAATGGAAGCACCTGTAACAAATTACGAGCTGCACAAACAAACCCAATACATACAGCAAGGCCAGTTATTTCATTTGAAATTGGGGAGTGTCGGGAATCTATCTGCAGTTGTATGAATAGATGAACTGGTTTCTAAGAAAATTGCTGTCTTTAATGATTTTTGGGAACTGGCCTTTTAAATTGGGTAGAAAGAAAAAATGTGTTATGGTGTAAATGAATTCCTGAATTCTCACAACAATAACACATTATCTCCAGTTTGTATAGGTCACAGAATGATTCATTTATTTGATATTTTCAAGTTTCTTAAGCGCTGAAAATGTGCAATGTGTTTTTCATAGTTATCAAGCTGCTAATTATTTTTTTTAGTTTCTGTACGTAAATTACATATGCACATATGATAATATTGACCCAAAGTTAGAGAGGCAAGATGACATGTGCAGAGGAGGGATAATGGATAAATTAGACAAAGGAAGTTGGCTATGGAGCAGAGAAGATTCATGGATGGATGTAGTGAAGGTGGACATGCAGAGGGTTTATGTGACAAAGGGAGGATGCCAGGGATACTGTGACTTGGAATCAGATGATGCACTTGGGGGACCCCTAAAAGGAGCAGCTGAAAGAAGATGCACATATGATGCTAATGGTTATGATAATATTCTGGATCTCAGGAAAATTAAGATGTATTTACTAACAGTAATTATTAAAAAAAAAAATCACAACAGCTGTAATTGAGTTCACAGCCCAGCCTAAGGAAGCCTGATGTCTCACACATAATTAAGCTATTAAAAATGTGGCTCTCTGTTGCAGCTCAATTTCCAAATGTTATTTGTCAAAACAGCTTTTTTTTGCCACATTCATAAATATTTGTAAATCTTTAGCTTTAAGCCACAATTATTGTGTTCAGATTTGTGGTCCTGAGAAGCTTATTTATTCCTGTGAGACGAGATAACAGCCAAATCACTGTCAGCCATAGTGTACAATGCTAAAAATATCTACTCAAGGTAGTGATTGTGGCATTACAGCAGTACAGTGCATGTCTGAAATAATGTGTCAGATTCCCTGCAATGTGCCCAGTTACTCTGGGTTCACTGGATATGAAGCAGAGCCTCTATTTTAACTGGTAAACAAAGCTCACTGGCTTTTGTTTACATACAAAGACAGTGGAGTTTTTACCGGGCCACTGAAGTGAAGTGGGTTTTGTGTCAGCACTTGTAAATGTCAAAGAATGCGGCTTACAATCCTGGTTTACTTCCACAACAAGCAGATGGGTGGGAGGGGTGCATGAAAAAACTCCTCTATAATCTGTTGTCAGAGCCCTTCTGTTAATTGATGTATTTGCATTGAAAGCATCAGGGACACTCAGGTAATAAATGCTAATGTAAACACTCTAATCCAGATTAAACTGGATTAGAGCGATTTATAGCCTCCATATGGCCAATAGGCAGGTAATCACTTAGTCTCATTCTTTCTTTAGAAACAGGAATTTCAAATGCTAATTATATTCTGGAGTTTTTCAGTATGTTTGTTTTCCTATGAAGGACATATCTACTGCTAATGTTCTTCTAAACATTTTTCTAATTAATATTTTGATGTTTTGCTTCAGTTTCTAATCGGTGATCTTTAAAAAAAATGGGAGTGCACCTTGGGTTTTTCTGGTTGTCACATCTAGGTCTTCTGTATTGTGACATGCCATAGTCAGCCTCAAAATGATGTGTCACACACATCATTACCATGAAGACTAATGCACTCTGATGCTATTGTGACTCTCTTCAAAGGCAAATCCATTAGAAGCCCTTCATCGTGCTGTCATTCAGAATTCTTGTTGGAAATTGCTGCAGATGAAGCTTTACGATATGGCGACCATGGATAAGCACTTTGGTTCTTGGATTGAAGCAGACCACAATAAGGCCAAAAGGCAGCATTTAGATAAGACCCTGCCTGCAGGTGATAAATGAAGCATTCAGAGCGCCTTGCTTTGTTCTTTTTTTCCCTTGTTCCAGCTGCCAGAATCAAGAAAAATCTGCTTCAAAACGTCCTCCCGTCATCCCTTTGAAAAGGTAAATGTTGCTGGACCTATCCTGGCTGTCAAACAGGTCATTTTTTTCTTTCCATGAGACTTATCAAAACAATGTGGCATTTCAAAAAGCTACCAATATGACTGGTGCTGTCTCGCAAACATATGCACCACCTCGCAATAACAAAGCTGCCCCTGTCTGCTTATTTTTATCTGGCTATTTATAGGCAACACAAGTTTTTCACTTCCATCTGACAACATTGTCTGTATCACAGGAACAACCCAACTGCGTTTACAGAAACAAGACAAAAAAAAACAGATAACTAAGAGATTTCTGGGATTTTAAATGTTAGGCAAAAACTCAACCCCCAAACTAATCACTAAATCACCTTTTTCTTTTTTCTTTTCATTAACAAGCGTATACATGCAGAAATCAAAACTGTCTTGGAGTTGCAGGCTTAACTTGGAGTGAGGAATGATATAACATTTTAAAGTCATCCTTTCTCAGTGATTAGCATTTTTAGCAATATAGCAAGTGGAAAAGCAAAGTTGCTCATCCAGCCAGCAGCAGTGAGCTCTGTAGTCCACAGGCTGGAACAAAAAATGTTCTCATCCATGTGTAATTGCTACAAATGACTGTTTTGTGATGCTCATACTAATCGTCAGACTTGTAGGTTGCTGTGGCTTTGCAGACTTTCCCCCTTAGCACAGTTTTGGAAGCGGACACTGTCAGTGTGTCAGTGCTGCCCAGAGCACTGGTTTGATAGTCCAGCAACCCCTAACTGCTTTATGTGCTGCCCAGGCTTATAGTTCGAGCTGGACTGCTGTACAATGGAACAAAAATAAAAGAATTGTTGGTCTTGCAAGTGTTACATTATAGAATGACATATCTTTGGATTATTTACAGCACCTATATCTCTATCGCTCTCTATACAGATGGATGGAAGTATAGGTACTCAGGAAGGATAATGTATATATTAGACAAAAGATCTTGAAAACTGAGCTGCTGGGCAGGAGGAGAAGGTTCATGGATCTAGTGAAGGAGGACATGCAGAAGGTGGTGTGTCAGAAGAGGATGCTAAGAATAGGATGAGATAAAGGCAGATGATGTGCTGTGATGATCCCTAGTAACTGGAAGAAGATGAAGTACATTATCTGTTATAAATTACTGACAAATTAAAGTAAAAAGCTGAACTCCGATCCAACCGAACCCAAGTGGATCCTGGGGCGATGTAGTGGCTCTGTTACTGCAGAGTAATCGCCAATCAACAAAAAGATATAAGATTGTTAGGCATGTTCCCATCAACAGTGCATGATGATTTACTATACTTTTCTTGTATGTTTCGCTTATATGTAATAGCCCTTACAGTCACCAGATCTGAATCCACCTAAACACCTTTACATTTCCAAAGAATGGTGTTCATCCCTCCAGTAGAGTTTCAAAGATTTGACTGGATCCTGCTTAGAAAAATTGAAGCTGTTGTTTTGGCACAAGTTATATTATTGGAATACTAGTCCTAAATGTCAAGTTGTATAAATTTGGTCTTTTGAAGCTTATTGGAAAGGACTTTACTGTTAAAGTGAATTTATAGGTCACCATCTTTACAGAATGCACTGCCACCCACTATGTTGGATCATATAGTCAGTGCTGGGTCATTACTCAAAAAAGGCAACTACAGGGAGTGCAGAATTATTAGGCAAGTTGTATTTTTGAGGAATAATTTTATTATTGAACAACAACCATGTTCTCAATGAACCCAAAAAACTCATTAATATCAAAGCTGAATGTTTTTGGAAGTAGTTTTTAGTTTGTTTTTAGTTTTAGCTATTTTAGGGGGATATCTGTGTGTGCAGGTGACTATTACTGTGCATAATTATTAGGCAACTTAACAGAAAACAAATATATACCCATTTCAATTATTTATTTTTACCAGTGAAACCAATATAACATCTCCACATTCACAAATATACATTTCTGACATTCAAAAACAAAACAAAAACAAATCAGCGACCAATATAGCCACCTTTCTTTGCAAGGACACTCAAAAGCCTGCCATCCATGGATTCTGTCAGTGTTTTGATCTGTTCACCATCAACATTGCGTGCAGCAGCAACCACAGCCTCCCAGACACTGTTCAGAGAGGTGTACTGTTTTCCCTCCTTGTAAATCTCACATTTGATGATGGACCACAGGTTCTCAATGGGGTTCAGATCAGGTGAACAAGGTGGCCATGTCATTAGTTTTTCTTCTTTTATACCCTTTCTTGCCAGCCACGCTGTGGAGTACTTGGACACGTGTGATGGAGCATTGTCCTGCATGAAAATCATGTTTTTCTTGAAGGATGCAGACTTCTTCCTGTACCACTGCTTGAAGAAGGTGTCTTCCAGAAACTGGCAGTAGGACTGGGAGTTGAGCTTGACTCCATCCTCAACCCAAAAAGGCCCCACAAGCTCATCTTTGATGATACCAGCCCAAACCAGTACTCCACCTCCACCTTGCTGGCGTCTGAGTCGGACTGGAGCTCTCTGCCCTTTACCAATCCAGCCACGGGCCCATCCATCTGGCCCATCAAGACTCACTCTCATTTCATCAGTCCATAAAACCTTAGAAAAATCAGTCTTGAGATATTTCTTGGCCCAGTCTTGACGTTTCAGCTTGTGTGTCTTGTTCAGTGGTGGTCGTCTTTCAGCCTTTCTTACCTTGGCCATGTCTC
Organism: Perissodus microlepis; assembly: GCF_051167445.1. NCBI lineage: Eukaryota > Metazoa > Chordata > Actinopteri > Cichliformes > Cichlidae > Perissodus > Perissodus microlepis. Next base: position 13,920,712 of record NC_140479.1, on the reverse strand, counting down.
TGAGTATTGCACACCTTGTGCTTTTGGGCACTCCAGTGATGTTGCAGCTCTGAAATATGGCCAAACTGGTGGCAAGTGGCATCTTGGCAGCTGCACGCTTGACTTTTCTCAGTTCATGGGCAGTTATTTTGCGCCTTGGTTTTTCCACACGCTTCTTGCGACCCTGTTGACTATTTTGAATGAAACGCTTGATTGTTCGATGATCACGCTTCAGAAGCTTTGCAATTTTGAGACTGCTGCATCCCTCTGCAAGATATCTCACTATTTTTGACTTTTCTGAGCCTGTCAAGTCCTTCTTTTGACCCATTTTGCCAAAGGAAAGGACGTTGCCTAATAATTATGCACACCTGATATAGGGTGTTGATGTCATTAGACCACACCCCTTCTCATTACAGAGATGCACATCACCTAATATGCTTAATTGGTAGTAGGCTTTCGAGCCTATACAGCTTGGAGTAAGACAACATGCATGCAGAGGATGGTGTGGACAAAATACTCATTTGCCTAATAATTCTGCACTCCCTGTATTACACATTACTCATTACTTTTCTTGAACGTGATGCTGTATGTTACTTAATTACGTACTGTAACAGTCACAATTGTGTGGTGTCTCTTTAAGACAACCTAAGTTAATGTTAAATGATGTAACAAGTTAGCGCCACTGCCTTCTGTAGCGTGTGGAAGAAATGTGCTTGCACATGGACGCATTGGATTGAGATGGACCTCGTATCTTTACCTCCCGAACTCAAAGTAACGTTACGGGTTGTATGAACACTGCTCGCTTCATGTATGGTAAGACAGCAGCTGTTCAACTGGGCCTTGTGAGGTTGGTGAAGAGTATGCTTATCAAAGGACAAGCACTGTGGCATTCCCAGTACCAGTGTGGTCGTGTGTTTTTGACTGTCCTGCTGAGCGTTTCTGCCGCCTCCTCTCAACTACTAAATACAACCCACATTACAGTACCAAAGAAATGAATTTGTTACACTACTTGTGACATTACTTTAAATTTATTCTGAAAATAACCTGAAATGCATTAAGACATAATTACCAGTTAACAATATAAACCTGACCCTACAGTCCCATGTTTTCCCCTTTATATTCTGTGGTGTGCAGATAACTGAGCCATAATTGTAACCATAATTAATAGCTGAATTTAGTACAGTAACACATTACATTACTGTGTTAGTGAAAAATGTGATTACAATAGTGCAACCCATCCAATAATGCACAGTTACAATATTATCATAATTTTACTATAAGCATGATTTCATTTTATCATTTTTAAAAAATTGTAGTTAATGTCAAAACTGATATTCTTAGACATGCTTATATGGATATTAACAGTTTAGCTTCACAACTGTAGAAGTGGCTCTATGTCAGTGGAACTTGTTAAAATGCTATATTTTGTAGGTTTTAGTGGAGAAAAATACACATTTTATAGTGAAGTTTAGTTTTGTTCCTGAATGGTTATGGAACTTGGATTATGCAAAAACTCTTGAAAGCAAGAAAGGAAGCTACTAAAGCTGTCAGACTGAGCCATATGCTACACAATATGCCTATGCTTGTTTTTCTCCAGTTTGCAAAAGACTCCTTAAGAAACAAAACATTTTATTGATTTGTGTTCTGAGCATCATGCTGTTTTGTCACTGTTTTGGACTTATGAACTCTAAACTGAGTTTATCTTTTTATTTTCCTTTAGCAAATTTGACATTTTCTGGATGTGTCAGAGGGGGACTAAATGCTGACTGACAGTCTGCGATTTTCAGAGATTAAAAGTAGAGACAGAAATACAAGTGAAGTCATGCATTACTTAGAAATGCCAAAGGCAATTCTTTCCTGGTTTGATATGGAGAGCTGATGAAACCTTTTGCACTGGACTGAGCTCTGCAGTGAGAGAAGCCTTTATGTGAGAACTGAGGCAGATAATAAAAGCTGCCACCCGAGAACACCTCAGAAGAGCTATAAAGTATTTCACTTACTGCCACTGACATTCCTCAAGCCCTTTATGAATGATTTCACTCATATTGGTCTGGTTGGTAGATTAACATACATGTGTGTATTAACATATTAGCAAAGTAACACTTCCTCTTGTGAGGAATATAAGCCTTCAGAGAATGCTTTGTGACAGGGACTGGATCTCTGAGCTCTGTGCAGACTTTGATAAAACATTTATGGGAGACTGGTGGGGTCACCTTGAGATTGCTGCTCTTTGTCTGCCTGCATGAGCCGGACTCCTTGTGGGATTGCATTAACATCACTTTTTAATCACACAGGTTCGTGAACTGCTGTAAGTCTTATTCAGAGTTCCTAAAAAAAACAAATAGAGAATGGAGGAAGAAAAATAAAAAAACATCACTCATCTGCTTTTTTTCTTCTGGATCAAGAGTTCACACTTTGGGACTTGTCTGGAGCGCCTGTGTTTGTGTGTCACACAACTCCTCATCCCACTTGACTCTAAACTTGTGATAAACTTGTGACGAATGGCATTTCTGATTGTTGCTTTTTTGTCATTTCATTTTATAAATATGTTTTTAAATTCACAAAAACTCACTAGCAAGATAATTAGTTAAATCTTGCTAGTGCTGGATTGGACCCTATTTTGCCTTCAGAAATATGACAGCATGACACAGTCACGTACACCAACCCCAAGCCCACAGACCGGAGTCGTTTGGTACGTCTGGTGTGAAATGTATGGTTTTCAGGGTTTTTTCTTTTTTCTTGTTTTTATCGTTAAGTCAGTTTCCCTGGGTCTTTTCCCGTGTGTTATGAATAAATCTTCTTTTTTTTGGTACCGGCACGGGTTTTATGTTGTTGTGTTTATCCGCCACACCTTAAAGGCCGGTCCGTGAAAATATTGTCGCACATAAACCGGTCCATGGCGCAAAAAAGGTTGGGGACCGCTGACGTACACGAACCAGCCAATCTTCCATTCCATCGCATCCCAAAAGTGCTCTACTGAATTGAGATTTGATGATTGTGGATATCACTTGTGGACAATGAAGAAATGTCATTTTGAAGAAACCAGTTTGAGCTTTGTGACATGGCATGTTCTCCTGCTGGAAGCAGCCATCAGAAGATTGGCATATTGTTGTCATAAAGGGATGCAAACAACATGGTCACCACTACTATAATACTAATACTCAGGTTAGCTCTGGTGTTTAAACTGTGCTCAGTTGGTACTGAGGGGCCCAAAGTGTCCAAAATATTTTATTCACCCAACAATTAATCCCAGCAGACTTACCTGTTGGTATTTACACCAACATCTGACTTTACCATGTGAATGTTGCAGCACAGACTCAGCTCAGACAATGTTTTTTCCAATCTTATATTGTCCAGTTTCGGAGAACCGTACAAATTACAGCCTTAGTTTCCTGTTTTTAGCTGACAGAAGCAGTGCTGGGTGTCCTGTAGTTAATAGTCAGCCTGCAGTTATCCATTGGTATAATATGGTACTAAGAGGTCTGATCGTTTAATATTTTGTATGAGAGTAGAAGACTCATAAATTCTATTCTAGAATTTTCAAGGACCCAGTAAGGAGAAGTTGATGTTGGCCTAATATGATATACTGTGTATTCAGTAGTGAAGTACAATGGAAAGGGAAGTTGTTTGATTAGACAGTGTAGAGCCAGGAAATCAATGGAAGCAATGAAGCTAACTAGCAAAACTACTGAACCCTTGCTAAAAGCACATTATAGTTTGACTTCCAAACTGGCTGGTGCCCTCAAGCATTTACTGGTGCTCTAGAATGAATAGAGTTGAAAGTAGAATGCATAGGCAACAGCAATTTTTTTTTGTCATTATTTGGCTTCATTTTGAAATAAAAATCATATCTCTGTCAGTAAATACCCAGCTGAATGGCCACTCTTGAACCAAAACAAATTAGCAGGCAGGGCAGTAAATGCCAGCCTTACCCTGCTGTGTAAGCCAGCTAATGTTAATTTAATATCAAGGTCACTTTCCCTCTAACAAAATGGTGAAATGGTATGAGTGCTTATTAAAATGTGAACAGATTTAATCAGTAATACCAGACACCGCTAACCCTTTTCTTTCATTTTCCAATTCTCTGCTTTTGTCCATGTGAAATTATACTCAAAGATGTCAGTGAAAATTTCTAAAGTAGGAAAGTTAAGATTTCCGCATAAAAAGATCATGGCAAGAAACTGTTCTCCTGCCGTGAAAGGGAATGTAGCTACCCAGTATTGATCTTCTTTACTGATAAGAATAATACAGAGTTGAATGCTGTTGAATGGTTTGGGTTGGAAGTATATCTTTTATGCTCATTTTGAAATAAAACTCTACTTTTCTTTGCTGAACATCATAAAATATCTCTTGAAACATAGTTTTTATTCTAAAATGAAGCCAAGTGCTAACAGTCTGTACTGCAAAATTTTCATTCAAGGGACAGAAAGATACCACATAGCACAGAAATAGTTACCCAATATTTCTGCTGGTCAAATGCTAATAGTCACAAAAGGCTATTTAATTTTAATAACGCACATTAAAGACCACATTGCCATTTGTTTGCTAATATTTATATACAAGTTAAAATAAAGACATGTTAATTTTTCAAACCTGTTGTTAGATGTTTTTGTTACTTTCAGAGACATATTTACACTCTTTGCTTTAAGCTAAGCAAGCTAGCTAGCTAGCTGCTGGCTAGAGATATATATTAGAGATATATTTACCTTCTGTATGTCATGTTTTTGTTTTTACTAGACAACCAGTAGTCGGTGTTCCCAAAAATTGTCAAACTATTCATTATATTTGTATTATTAGGCAATGTAAGAAGCTAAAAAAAAAACGAAAAAAAAAAAACAATAACTATATTGATTCATAAATTTATCATGGGGAAAGGGTGACCATGCATTCTGCAGAAATCCAAGTGAGTCAGCTAGTGAGTGTAAATCCTTTAATTAGTCTTCCTTAAATGCTGTTTTGGTTTCCATCAGCTTCCCTTGTAAACATTTAGCTGCTGGGTGCTAATTTTGGCTGCTATTCCAAGTTTAAAATGTCAGAAAGCAAAATCAATAAACATGTTAAGTCTCCACAGAGATGAGGGGATGTGCACAGAGAGTAATATTAATTATTTCTGCTTCAAATCAGTGCTTTGATTGATTGCAATGCTAATTAATCATTGATTAGTGCAACAGATATACGTCACAGGAACTGCTATTGATTAGTGTAGCTTTAAATGAACATCTCTTCAAACTATCCAGGTCACATCATCAGGTTATATTAAAACGTCTTGCACAACAGATGACAAATGTGGAAACCTGGCACCAAGTATTGTATTCACATCGTGACAGCACGTTAATCAGCATGGCTGTTAATCTTGAAGTTCACATATTTCCCTCATGCACACACAGAAAATATTATACAAATTTTAAAAGCTGAGTAATAATTATTTTGAGAAGCTTAGCAGAAACCACAGATGCAAACATTCTGTGTTCATCCTTGTCCATAAGGCACAACAAACAAATCTTTACTTTTGCAAGCTTGATAAACGCACCTGATAGAGACTCTGTTATCAGTGTGTCTCTCCACAAGTGAGGGGAAATAAAAAACAATCCCAAAACAATGCTGCTTTAGTTTTCAAGTATTTCAGATTTCTCTGTGTGTGTGGTGTGAGGTCGGTGGGGTCTTTTTCTTACTGACGTTTATGAGTGCTGACATTTTTAACTGACATTTTCTTGAAATTGTCAAATGTTTGCAGTAACATATTTCCTGTGATTTGTTTAGATGTTCCTACAGGATCTTCTCCCTTTTTTATATTCTCTGGTTCTACTTTTCTACTTTACTCTTTACACGTTTTTACTTATCTGTCCTGATTGTAGTCCATGCTCTATAGATAGAATATAAATAAAACCAGAACTTGGCCTTAGCCAGGGGTGCACATAAGTGGTCTGCAGGTGCGCATTCGCTGTCAAAATAAAAGATGCGCACCAGATAAGAAGTTGCAACGCTGGTTTGCGTACATAAGATTTTCTGGAGGAGGACAGACATTTGTTTAGAACTCCTAAAGATGTCGAAGAAGCAAGTTCCTTTAAGCAATTACTTCGGTGTTCCTCCACCTCCAAAGAAATGTCAAAAGTAGTCCGAACTGCAAAAGAAGCCTGTATTCTCGTAAAAAGTGGTTGCAGGAGGTGAGCTGGATTCAAACAAATGATGAACGCACAGAGATGTGGTGCAGAATATGCTGTGAAAATCCCAATCTAGCAGACAAAAACAGTGCCTTTTATTTGTACGCAAACGCGCGTTGCAACCTCTTAACTGGTGAATTGACAGTGAATGCACACCTGCGGACCACTTATGTGCACCCCTGGCCTTAGCTTGGCCTGCCTTTATAAGTAGTTCAATTGAAACTCTTTCAAGCTCTTATAAAGATGACAGAGGGCAGCTAACAATTAAGATTATGAGATCACATAGTAACAACTGAAATTCAATTCCAAAACAAGCAACAAAGCCAACAGGAAAGTTAAAGTTCATGCACTCCTGAACCTTAACTGGAGGTCCACTGGGAACTGTGATCTGTCTAGTACCCTCCCTGGTGAAAATATATCAAAAAATATGTGGAAAAGTGCATAGTTTTGTGTATATTACATAAAAAAATTTAACTATAAAATATTTATAATATTTGTTTTGCATGTGTGCTGAGCTCAACAGCACTACAGATTTCCAGTATACAAACTCATGACACAATTCCTCCCTGGAACAGTTGAACAGTTTAAAGTTTTGTTGCACATAACCATTGCTGTAGTTACGGTCACACGTAGGAAGTTATAGATCAAGCCTTATTTTCCAAAATCTTTCCAATATACATTTGCTTGAAAAAAGTTTTTGAACTCTCTTTGATTCCCTTAACCTACATGTGACAAATGCAAGGAAAAACTTCTTTTCTATCAAAGAATTACAAGTTAACTTTTCATCAGCATTAGCATATGAGCAAATCCAATCAAAAAAAATATGGGATGACCTTGTCAACTTAAGTTTGAATCCTACTGAAATGTTTAGGAATTGGGCATGAAAAATACAAACACTTAAATATCTTACAGCTAAAGGAATTTTAGCATGAAGGACAAACAACAACCCCCATCCAATCTCCAGCATATTTTTGATAAAAGTGAGAAAAACTATGCGCTGTGTGTGTTGTGTTGGCTGTTTCCTCAGTAAAGATTATATCTACTGATGTATGTATTGATGTTTTTTCAAGTATATTGTAAAAAACAAACAAACAATAAGTTTAAAAAATTGAATTTTCCATGTAGTGTTGTTCAACCGCATTCTACCTTCTCTGCAAACCCTTGGCATCCAATACTTTTGTTATATCAGAAGCACTTGCATCTTTGAGATACACCCCCTTTTGACATGATGCAAAATGTGAGATATGAGAATCCAAATGCAGCATGCAGGAATAGAGTTCATTAAAAAATAAAGACAAATCCTTTATTTGGCTTATAAAAGTCCCAACATAAATGCAAATCATAGTCCAGGAATCAAAGGAACGAAAATCCAACCCGAACCAGAGAGCAACAGGGAAACACACAGAGGAACACAAGCAAAGTGAAGGTACATACGAGGTAACGAGGTATGTTGAGACAGCTGACACAGGTACTGACAATCAACACGTTTAGTTTCACTTTCTCTGGGGAGAAATGGCACCAAACTAAAACAGAGGGTGAGAAGCAACAACTAAACAGGGAAACAGAGACACAGAACTAAACTGAACATAGAGGAATGACACAGAGTGAAAAGACACGAAAAACAGGGAATACAGTGAAAACCTAAACAATAAGCAAATTAAGAATCAAATCCTGGGACAAAGACCAAGCACCATGAAAAGGCTGTGTCCTGAAGTATATCTAAATTTGCATCTGGATAAAAGTTAAAAAACACCATACTGGGACAGTGTTTCAGAGGTGTTTTGAAGTTTAGTTTGCACAGGGTCTTCTATTGTGAGTCTAGATCCTGTAATCAAATTAATAACATGATCGTTGTATGGTATGATGCTAAGAATTACTACTGTGCATACATTTACTTGGAATGTGGAACATGGTTAAGAAACTTAGACTTAATGCACACATGTAGTGTAAGCACTGTGGGATTGCACCCCTCAGTAGCAGAATGTAGAATTCTGTTTGTTGCTAAAGTGATTCTAATTTGTAAAGACTGCACAGAAAACCAGCAAAAACAATGTTTTATATTTAAATTGTGCCATAATTGGACTTCATTTTTCCACTTCGACGGTACTCTGGTAATGCCTTGTTTTCACTGGCTTTTACAACAGTATTAATTAAACTATTATATTGAAGTTGTGTAGATTATGAAATAATTACAAGGCTCATAGAATGAGGGAAAGACAACCCAAGGACCCTCCAACTCTGTAAACAATGTTATTCTCGCTGAATTCACTCAGCAGAATTTCATCTATGAGAGTGAGACTCATCCATAATTCATAATGAGTTTCACTGTGATGCTGCATAATCAGTTTTTCTGACATATTCCATTGGGGTAATCAAACATTCAGACAGTCGGCAACACAGTGCACACTTGCAGAAGGACACAAATCACTTAACCTGTATCTCTTTTGTTGCATGCCCAGCACACATGTAGCCTGTCACTGAGAATGTGCACAAAGACAGTGACCGTGAGAGTCGGCTTAAAAGGCACTGGATTACTTGTTTGTGAGATTTATAAGACATAAAGGTATTTGGTATGCACCAATTATGCATTTACATGATTTGTTCATATCTAAAAACAACTCAAAAAAGTCCATATCACAACTTAAGTTGAATTATTAATGCTGAGGCCACAGTAGTGTGCAAAAGTTGGACTGGCCCAAGGCAAATTACATATTTTGTTGGTTATTGAAGTGAAAATAAGAGCCTTTTTCAAAAGGTAACTCACTTAAAATTTTCATTTCACGACCCTGTTTCATTTTAATGTAACTCCTTTATGCATATCTAGTTGTTGGGTGATGACACATCGACCCTTCATAATACCGTTTCTGGGCCCAAGCCTTGGCTGTGGCTCTCATCTTTTCAAAGTCGTACTACATCCCTTGTTTTTTTTTTTTATTATATTGTATTTTATTTATCTATTTTGAATTGATTCCACGTCATCCTAACCTATGCAGCTTCTTATTAGCGCTACTTATATGTAGGTTTTAAAATCCTTTAATAACTCAAGATCTATAAAGCAGCCCTAGGGCTCGTGGCATACTGGACAAATCACTAAAAAGACAAATCACTGTTTGGTGTATTAAGACTTTGGTATGGACATCAAGTTTAGGATTATGACTTTTTTGAAGGAAATCAATAAAATGAAACTGAAACTATGCAGCAGGATACCAATTTGTTATGTTGAGAATCTATATCAAACACTTTTGTGTATGCAATTTAGTCCGTTTTCAGTGTCTTCTACTTGTTGGATCATAATAGACTTGCAAGTTCTGTATCTCACTGAGAACCCTCCATGTGTGCTGTGTTTACTGTATATTAGCCCAAACATACTGCTGAAGTTAAGTATGGTATGGCAGAGCACTCTGTATCAATTAGGGTAATCTCATCAACCCTACAAACCCTGCTTCATTATTTGTAATTATTGTTTACATATGGAACAAAATCGCCTAAATGAGAGTACCCAAATTATAGCAAGCAGAGCATGGCATTTTGTCTCAACTAACTTCTAAAATGTATGGATCTCAAAAGTCCTCTCTTTCATGGATGTCTGGATAATATGCTTGTTTATAACACCAGAGAGAATAATCTCAGCCATGGTGTTTTATTTTTTCCTTCAGCAAAAGGAAGGCATATTTGGACCATTAAGGCGTATTATATTAGACCCATTGGGAGATGGTATTTTTCAAACTTTTACCTCAAAGTGACACACAGTTAAATTAATAATACTCAGTGTTGAACTGTTGATCAGAGAAGTTTGAAATGTGTTCTTGTTTTCATCACCAGTCTTGGATAAGATTTGGAAAACTACAGCAAAGCATTACTATGGTGGACGTGGTTCATGGTGCAGTTGTGGGGGAGGCGGACAGAGCGGAAAGAGCAGCAACCGGGAATAAAAAGTGTTGAAAGCAGTGATGGTAAATTCAATCAAGTTTGAATGAGTCACTCACCAAAATGAATCGGGTTTTTTTAGTCATTTGAGTCTCTTTTCATGTATATCCTACTGCTAAGATGAGTGATTGAAAAAGAAAACCAACTATTTTTATAGAGCAAAAAAGAGCAAAAAAATTAAGATTTCTAAAGGGAACGTTTATTTTATTTATTTTTATTTTATTTTATTAGTATTTTCCTCAAATGTGTCAAATATATATTTTCTCATCTAAATGTCCACTGAGCTGTGAGCCAGGGGGTAGGAATGCGTCTTAACATTGTTTGCCGAAGAAGAAGCTGTGAGCCAGGAGGGAGGGGGTGAGTGAGTGAGTGATTCGTTTATGCTACAATTCAGCACAGGAAGGGAGGGGGTGAGTGAGTCAAATGTGCTGTTAGCATGTTAGCAGAGCGATGCTACTGTGAACTGAAGAGCTATTGTCTTGATGTGAGCTTTCTACTCAGGGTTTTTTCTTCCAGTTCAGAGCAGAAATGTTTCTGTTAAGAAACTGGCTGTTGTTTTTTCCTCACAATTTTAATTATAAGCTAGATATATTTCTACTAACAGCAACAGGGATGAGTCAGTGAATGAGTCAGTTGGGCTTGTGAATCATGATTCACGAGTCACTAAAGTGATTCTCGAGTATTGAACGATTTGTTCATGATTGGCACATCACTAGTTAAAAGAGTGAAATATGTCCTTACTGCCACATTGGTGCCGAAACTTGGGACGTGGAACAGCAGAACTACGACTAGCCAGGGGAGGTACTGGTCCGAATGGTGGCTGAGCTGGTGGCCACACGGAGGGAGCAGGTCCGAGCACCAGATGCAACTGATAGCGAGTCTGGCAGCTCCTGGTCGACACCGCTGCCGGCCCCACTGGCGTTCCTCGACCGCTTAGGAGAGGGAGGCATCCCCCACGCCAGTCCGGAGGTCAGCGCACGGGAGGAACCTGCCATGTTTTCGCCAGAGGTCAGTGCGTCACCTGGACCTTCTCTGCCCGAGGTTGCCGCACCAGTGGGATCTGCTTAGCCCGAGCTGGATTTTGGGGCACCTGAGGGACCAATGCCTGCCAAGCCGCCTGTTAGCCTTGGCTCACATCCACACCTGTCGCACTGCTGCACGCCACGCAGGTGGCCTCCAGTCCAGCTCTGTCACCGCTCCTGGACATGCGGTCGGCACCCGAAACCATCTCTTCACCCCCACCGCAGGAAATGTGGTCAGCCCACTGATCCCACTCATACCTGCCGCAATGGGGGAATGTGGTGGGGCGTGGTTTGTGGTGCGGTTGTGGGGGAGGCGGACACACCTGAGCTCGATCAGCTCATCATGCCTCGTCTATTAAACGTGCCGGGACTTGAGAAGTTGGTTGTTGTTGTTGTGTATGTGTGGCTGGCAGCTGAAAAGCTGCAGCCGAGAGTTGAAAGATCAGCAACTGGGAATAAAGTGTTGATAGAGTGAAATATTCGGTCAGGTCCGTCTTTACTGCCACAGTTACATTTTTGCAAAACATGAATACTTTTGAGCCCCCTGAAATTAAGGAATTTTGTTAAAAAATTCTTTAGTTCCTCACATTTCTGTCCTACCTTTTTGTTCAGCCCATTGAATTAAAGCTGAAAATCTGCACTTCAACTGCATATGAGTGGTTTCAGTTAAAATCTAACTAACTAAAATTAGAACAAAGTTGCCTCTGTCCAAATATTTATGGACCTAACTGTATTAAAAAGCTCATTCATGGTTCACTGCTTAAAATTTGCAAAGTAATTATTACTTACAAATTTTGGCCATTAGAGTAACACTGCAACCAAATTTCCTATAATTCTGCAGGCATGGGAGAAGTATCTTTTTACAGCCAGATGGTAGTCTGTGAAAGCAGTAGCACACAGCCCAGATAACCACATCTAACTGGCAGAACAGTGGGGAATGGACTGAGATGCTAATGCTGTTTAAAGTGCTGAATTACGATGAGTGAAAATCAATAAATCCAGCTCTAAGCTCTGTATATCAGTCAACTTGCTCCATCTTAGTAAAGCTACATTTCGAATCAAATTCTGTCTCTGCTAAAATGACTTTGCTGTCAACAGTTATGACAGGGGCAAGATGGCGTCGTAGCGTGAACACCCGTCTCGCTGTGCTCCGGTGAGGTCCCTCGATTATCCGTCTAAAATACATGTTCACCTGGTGAAACGTTACAAATGTGCGTGGGAGTGACTCTATAATGAGTCTGGACGACTATTTTTCTAAAATGCCTAACGTCAGGTCTAAGAAAAAGACAGCTCCGGTTGTGCAAGCTAGCGACATTGTGGGTCCTATGGCGGCTGAGCCTGAAGAAGCTAACGCCAGCGACACAGAAATCTCCGCTGACGCTGAGGAAACTGGGAGTGATATCGACCCGAATATCCTTGCGGCTCTGAGTAAGATAACTGACAGCATTACAACTTTGTTGGATGTTAAAGTTGACACTGTGCTGGCCGCAATCCGTGAACAGACGTCTCGGATCCAGGCTCTGGCGACGCGGGTGGGAGACGCCGAGATACGGATTTCAGGCGTGGAAGACACGGCAGGTGTATTGCAGGCGAAAGTGGCTCGACTCGAAAAACAAGTAACTGACATGGCAGACCATATGGATGATTTGGAGAACCGCAGCCGCAGATGTAACCTTCGCCTGGTCGGGCTTCCCGAGGGCACGGAGGGAAATGATGTTGTCGCCTTCATGGAGTCATGGCTCCCCTCCTATCTCGAGCTCACAACTAAAAATGGGAAGATCAAACTGGACCGCGCTCACCGCTCTCTAGCACCGAGGCCGGGCCCCAGCCAGCGCGCCAGACCCATCATTATGAAGCTTCACAACTTTGCTGATAAACAACGTGTGATGGCCGCAGCTCGGCGCCTGGCTACGCAGCCGAACCAACCAACAGGTCGGATCAAAGTCTCCTTCTTTAATGATTATTCAGCGGCGGTAGCCAAGAAACGCAAGGCTTTCGACGAGGTGAAAAGCTGCCTGAGGAAGAAGAATGTGGATTATGCGCTTCTCTACCCCGCCACACTGAGGCTGTTTGCCAACGGCAAGGAGAAGAGATTTAACACACCGGAGGCAGCTGCGTCCTACGCGGACTCGCTGCCCTGAATCCCCGTAACCACCGGAGTACTCCTTTTCTTCACACTATGCCTTATGAACCGGTGTGAGTACTTGCCGAATCTAGGCATATGTGACTCTCTTTTTTCGTCCTCGCTGCTTATAAGCGACCAGGTGAAATCTTCCACCCCATCGGACACCGGACGGACTGTGTTTTCGTCTATGGGTAGGCGTGAGTTACGCGCGTGCAATGCCCTTCGGCTTCCCCGACGGGCAGGAGGAGACTGGTTTTTCCCTACATGTTTAGTAGGGCTGTTGCCAAATCACTGTTCTTTGAATGTTCCGTCACACAGCTTTTTTTTTTTTTTTTTTTTTGTGCTGTTTTATTTTCAACCAGGGTGTGGTGAATAATATGCAAATGCAATATGCTTTGTATGATACATGAATAAGTCTAATAATGAGTAGGCTGCGAATATGCACCTGGAATGTACGAGGGGTTCACAGCCCTATTAAGAGGAGGAAGATATTTACTTGTCTAAGAAAGGACGGTGTAGATGTTGCTATGTTACAAGAGACGCATCTTGATAATAATGAGCACTTGAAGTTGCAACAAGGATTATATGGACAAGTGTTTTTTTCATCCTTCACTACAAGAAGTAGGGGAGTGGCAGTGTTGATTAGGAAAAATGTACCTTTTTGTAGTAACTGATTGCGTTAAAGATCTGAAGGGCCGCTACGTGATAGTCAAAGGGATTTTGCAAGGCCAAAATATTTTATTACTGAATGTTTATTTTCCACCTGCCCACCCGACTACCTTTCTTACCAAAATGTTTCTGGAATTAGCCCCATTTCTTCCTAACTCTACCGTTATTATTGGTGGTGATTTCAACTTAATGTTAAATCCGCTTATGGACAGATTTCCACATAGCATTGCAACTCCCTCTCCCCAGGCCAAAGCGCTTCACGCTCTATGCGACGAGTTTGGACTTGTTGATGCTTGGAGATATACTCACCCCTCCGATAAGCAATACACATTTTTTTCGGCTCCGCATAGGTCCCAAACTAGAATTGATTACTTTTTTCTCCCGAAAACTGACTTGGGTTCAGTAGTATCGTGCGACATAACAAGTATAATCATCTCAGATCACGCTAGAGTAATCATGGATCTCGATCTTAAAGCTGCGCTTCATAGGTCCCGTCACTGGAGGCTTAATACCATTATTCTTAAGGACGAGGAATTTACCTCTCACTTCTCTGCCGAATTTAAAGCGTTTTTGGATATCAACACCTCCTCAGCTAGTACTGCCTCTGTTTTGTGGGAAACATGCAAAGCTTATGCGAGGGGCCTAATTATTTCGTATTCTGCGACAAAGAAGCGACAACGGATGGAGGAACAAAAATCTTTAGAGAGCGAATTGATGGATAAGGAGAAAACATATATTGCCTCCCCATCACCACCATTATGGCAAGAAATAACCGCACTCAGGTCAGCGCTGAATTGCCTTCTTACCAGAGATGCAGAGAAGAAACTTAAATACACCAGACAGAGGTTCTACGAGCATGGAGATAAGGCCGGTAAATGTCTGGCGTACTATGTTAAGAAGCGCGCAGAATCTAATACCATTGCAGCGATATCTGATGAAGGTGGCCACAAGATATATGAAAACAAACTGATAAACGACTGTGTTAAGAAGTTCTACAAAGCCTTGTACTCTTCTCAACAAGTCCCGGAGGGGGAGCAGCTGATGCATAATTTCTTTACCCAATTCGACTTACCAAATTTGTCAGAGGAACAGAAGACTGCCCTTAACAGCCCTATAACCAAGACCGAAGTGATTAAGGCTATTAAATCACTACGAAGTGGAAAGTCGCCAGGGCCTGACGGCTTCTGTTGTGAATTTTATAAACAGTTTCGAGATATTATTGTGGAACCGCTTCTTGATATGTTCAACCACTCCTTCATTACGGGTGAATTCCCGCAGACACTGAAGGAAGCCAACATTTCCCTAATTCTAAAGAAAGGGAAGTGTCCTGATTTGTGCGGATCGTACAGACCTATAGCCCTCTTAAATGTGGATAGGAAACTGCTTTCTAAAATTCTGGCCTCCCGCTTAGAAAATTTTTTACCTATGCTGATAAGGGAGGACCAGACAGGCTTTATAAAGGGTCGAAACTCAGCCACCAATGTTAGACGCTTACTGAACGCTTTCAAGCAAAAATCTATTGACGGCCTGGTGCTTTCTCTCGATGCGGAGAAAGCATTTGACAGAATTGAGTGGTCTTATTTGTTGTATACTCTAGGCAAATTCGGCTTAGGGGAGAATTTTATAAAATGGGTCAAAGTTATCTACAATAATCCACAGGCAGCAGTCCTGACTAATGGACTTAGGTCTGATTACTTCAACACTCATAGGGGAGTTATGCAGGGCTGCCCCTTATCGCCCCTTCTATTCGCTCTGGCCATAGAGCCTCTTGCTGAGGCCATAAGGGCGACGCCCACAATACGAAGTTTAGAGATTGGACAGCTGTGTCATAAAATAACCTTATACGCGGACGACATCTTGATTCTTTTGACTAACCCTGTAACATCCGTACCCAGTCTCATTGAGGTGATTGACAGGTTTAGCCGTTTCTCTGGCTATAGAATCAATTTGGCTAAGTCAGAGGCCATGCCTCTTGGTACTCTTTTCACAATGCCGGCTACTGTTCCTTCTTTTCCTTTTAAATGGTCTCCTAATGGTTTTGTGTATTTGGGGATCTTTATTACCCCGTCTTTCGACCAATTGTACGAAGCCAACTTCACACCCTTATTTGGCAAACTCAAACAGGACCTAGAGCGGTGGGCGTCACTTCCTGTCTCCTGGCTAGGACGCATTGCCCTGATCAAAATGAATGTGCTGCCCAGGCTATTGTATCCTATCCAAATGATCCCCGTCTTGTTCTCTAAGAGAGTACTGAAGGACATAAATGGTTGGCTTACCTCTTTCATCTGGAACAAGCGCAGACCCAGGCTCAAGATGGCAGTGTTGCATCTGCCAAGCTCCAGGGGCGGCTTGGATCTATCTAATATTAGATTGTATCAGCTTTCTGCCCATTTAAGATTTGTGAGCGACTGGGTTAGGGGTAAAACCTCAATCTGGTCGGATATTGAGACAGCTCTGTCACAATGCAAACTGAGCGATCTATTATTTTGTAATGATTTTAACGGAATTAAGGCCCTTTGTACAAATCCTGTAACAATCAACACCCTAAAAACGTGGCGAATTGTCCGCCGTCTTGAGGGAAGATCGAGAATAACATCAACCTTTACCCCTATAATGAATAACCCTGCTTTCCCTCCGGGTTCCTCGGACCCCGGCTTTCAACGATGGTCTGATAAGAATATTAAGTCTCTTGGTGACCTTTTCTCGGGTGGTGAACTCATGTCGTTTGAACAACTTACCAACAGTTAAGGCTTGCCTAGACAGGATTTCTTTCGTTTTTTGCAAATACGACACTATATCACTCACAGTACAACCCTTGCTGAGCACCCTGAAGTATCTGATGTTGAGAAAATTTTGTTTAGGCAACAGCTGAAGGTGTCTCTGAGTTCATTTTATCATGTGCTTAATGCTTTGACTACCACTGATGCGCAGGGGATTAGAGGTGTGTGGGAGAGGGAACTGTCGGTAACCATAGATGAAGATAAGTGGGATACCGTTTGGTCTCTCGCAAAAAGGATTTCAATTTGTACTCGGACAAGAGCAATCCAACTTAAGATTTTACACAGATTGCACGTATCCCCTCACCGCGGACACCTCTTCAACCGCTCTCTTTCCCCTGTGTGTCTTAAGTGCAAAACTGATGTAGGGACTTTAACTCACTGTTTTTGGTCCTGTTACAAGCTTCAAGAATACTGGGCTGACATTACAGGTGAACTGGGGAAAATCTTTCACGTTGATATAGAGATGGACCCTTTATCCCTGATTCTAGGTCTTCCAAGTGACCGCCTAAAAGCGGCGGCCAACAAAAGATTGTATAACACTCTAACATTTGCAGCCAGGAAAAATATCCTCTTACAATGGATCAACGATAGGACTCCCACTGTCTGTGGCTGGCGCAAAATAATTTTCGAACTGATTCCTCTGGAATACCTCACACACGTTATACACCACAGTGTGGGTCAGTTCTACGGGATGTGGCACCCCTTTTTGGACTATATTGGACCGGACCTTTCCGCTATCTTATTCAAAGGACTACTACGCACGTGATCATCACCCGGGCGCTGTAAGACTGACTCACCACCTCTTGTATGTTATATTTTGTATTTTGTATCTTGTATTATGCCTTATTTAAGAGCTGTTGTGTACGTTTTGTGTTTGTACTGTTTTGTTGTTCTGTGTCTAATGTCGAGACACTGTGTTGTTAAAGGAAAATCTGCAATAAAAACAATGATGAAAAAAAAAAAAACAGTTATGACAGGTATCATATTGCCCAGACAGTGGCTATGTCTGTTTTATTCAAGCGTACTTTCTTAACTGTGCTGTAGGGACATAGTAATGTAGGACTATGTGAAGAGAAAAGTTATTAGAAAGGCAAATGAAGTCACACTCAGATATCTAATTTTTACATGCGCATGGGCGGTCAGTCCGATCTGCTCTGCTGTCAAAGTGCGCACAACAGATGTGACAGAAAAACCGTGCAGGGCTCTCAGCGCATTCTTTATTTATACTCCAAGTGAGCTTTAAAGGAAGTAGGAGTGGTATGTTCAGTATACAAAAACGTTTCCATAATAGGAGAAAGCTTGGTATGTATAGAAACTTAAACATTTCCTTAAAAGGAGAGTGAGAGAGGGGGGTGACCGTTAACTCAGGATGTAGTATGTATGTCACCGCATTCCTCTACACATCTGGTTCCACTTTCCTTTCCTGTGGTGGTTCCAACTCACAAGCTCTCCTATCTTAAATGAAGCTACAACTAAACAATAATCACAAAACTAAAAAAATCTCTTATCAGACTATATAAGGCTTTTTCCTGTCTCATAGCTAAAGAACTCTATTTATTTATAGATTTTACATAAACTGAATATATTTCCTATATGCAATTATCTCACCCCCCTCAGGGATATGGTAAAACGCTAAATGATTTCTAAATTGTGTTCAGTGGACAAGGGAGCATTTATCATATTGAGAGCATTTTTCCCTTCCACACTTTCTCATTTAATGTAGACTTTGAATTGAGGTGTTCTTTTACACTGCTTCTCCCTCTGTCTTCTTTGCCTTAAATTTTCTTCTGAGCGTTCGATGAAATTGTTCATGTATGGAAGCTGTTTTCATGTGAAATATGTTTGCCTTCATCCCTGTGAGCATATATTTGGCTGCATTTCCATTAAGAACCTGGTGAGCTGCCTACACTTTTTTTTCAGTGTCTTTTTCTTCCAAACTCCAGGTTTTATAAAGGACACTTTTTCAGCCCAGTGAGGGTTATTCGCTTTTTTTTTTTTTTATGGGGCAGTTACTTACAGAGTCAGTGATTCAGCGAAAACTGTGAAATAAAATGATGGCAACTTACAATGCTTTCTATCCCTGGACAAAACACATCCCCAGTGCTATAATACTAAAGGTTGACTTTGATCATGTCATCTTAAAACTCCCCACCAGCACAGCTAACTCCTGAATCCCACCATACCCCCTGTTTTATCAAGATGTCAACAGTCATCCAAATAATCATTTACTACTGGGTGTTGGCACACCTCCTCGCTGGAAGACAGAGGATTCAGAAATTGAGTCATTAGAAGATAAAGAGCTTACCTTTCCTGGGGTGACAGCTTAGCCTTTGAGTGGACAAACCTATCCGTCATTGTTCATGTCTAACATTTTGTAACTTCAAACAGGTGTCATGAACGGAAACAAAGGCATCAAGTAATATATCTACAAAAGCAAGGGTCTGTATTGACTGTTTGGAATAACTGCTTACATATTATGTATGCTGCATGTTTTACTCCTTTTCACCATTTTCATTCTCTCCTCATGTTCTTTAATACTCATAATTTTACGTACAAAATGGTTGTTACTTAAATTGATACTCTGGGAAATCTGGGCAAAAGGGACAGCTGGAAATTTGAGAATCAGATCTCACTGCTATTATTAACAAACATATGGTATTCATGGTGGACATGTTCATTGTAAGATACAGTATTGCTAGCTAATTGTCACGATCTGAGGAGGCAGACCGTGCGGTGGTGTGTGTGGTGGACCCAGGTGCGAACACACGAGAGTAGACTGGAGTAAACTTAACTGAAAGCGAGCCTTTATTGTGGCTGGTGACAAGGAGTGCAGACAAGGCAGAAACGCAGTGACATACTAAACTATGACTAAACTGGGAAAGTATAACTAGGAAAAACTATGAAGACACAGGAAACCGTAACTATGAATACTAAGACTGGCTGTGACAACATGGAGGATGGGAACACAGACGACGCGACCCAGACTACATGAAACACAGAGACTAAATACACATGAGGGATGATCAGGGGAAGTGGCCACACATGGGAGCACAGCTGACACACAAGAACCTAACGACAGGAGAGGTGAAACTCAATACACTGACACTGAATACAGACTTTCAGAGTAAAACAGGAAACATGGATATTAGACATGACATGAACTAAACATAACCACGCAGACATGACGCATGAACCAGGGAGACTTAGTACAGGGGGAGACAACAAGACTAAACAGCAACCTAGAAATTAACTAGGTGAACTAAGCTAAGGCACAAATAAATACAAAAGATACATAAAACTCAAACACTGGGTCACTCGACCCAGGACCATGACACTAATAATACTAAACAATTCTGAAATATTTATAATATAAAATATTTTAATTGCTTATTGCTTTTATACTTAGTATTCAAAAGGAGAATTGCTTGTCAAACCACAATCAACTTATTAAGACTTTTTGAGACAGACTTAAGCCTTATAGAGTTGACTTATTGTCTTTGTTTTTAAAATGACTGGGATGAATTGATAAGACCTGACTAATAACTCCATTCCCTTGTTTCCCAGTGTTCCCCTGCGTAGCTGAAAAGCTGCTCCCTAGCATTAACCCTCTCCATCAAGATGGTACATTTGTTCTTGAACATTACATCACTCCTCATTTAAACTTTTGAATTTTGAAGCTGTCTGTATTGGGTCCTGCTGTGGACCCCATCATTATTTCAGATGAGTTAAGCTTTTCTTGAATGCCTCAGGGCAGGACTTATTCTGAGTGATGTGAGCTAAAGATGGTTTAGGCCCTGACACAGATTTGTTTTCATAACTCTAGACTTGACTTGGTCTTTTCACAGTCGACTTAACACTGACTTTTTCTAGTTACCTTAGAATCGTCTCATATATGCATTGGAGAAGTCTGGGTCAGACATACTGAATATTTCAAAGCCGATGTAAACTGTCAGTCAGTGACTGATACTGGCAGAAGATGCTTTGAATTTACAACCAAAGATTATAAGCAAAAATAAATATAACTGGATGTGGATATGATTCTTATCCACATTATCTCCCATAATATCTAATATTAAGTATTCCACTTGAGTGCTTTGATTAAATTTTAGATGCTCAAACTGTTAATGTATGACTTCTCAATTACAAAACTAAATTAGTGTCTGCATTTCCACAGAACTACAACCGAGTGCAAAGGCTCATTCCTATGCTGAAGAAGATATACACTCTGTACCATTCGTAATTAATTTTTCTTCCTGCTGAACATACTGCTGCTAAAGCAGACTGCATTTGCTGTTAATTTACTTTTTGTTTATCCTTTCAGCTGCTTTTACAGACAATCACCATGGAGAATTGCAGTTCCTTTGTAATGAAACAGAGTGCCTTTCTTACTATATGGAAAATTTATTGTATAAAATGGTGTTTTGACAGATGAAAGTACAAGTTTGTTTTTCTGTATGACAGCTATTACAAAGAAGACTGTTTCAGCTCTAAACTTCTTAAACATTGTTCTTTTCATACTCTCACTATATTTCTTGAATCCATAGAAAGCTATGTATATAACATTGTGATAAAATGTAAGCAATTCACTCCAGTTACTGGATGTAATATGTCCTCTTGATTATTTTAGCCAAGCTCTTTTTTATTTGCCTAAAGCTTGACTGATTGTAGCATTTAGCCATAACTGTAGCATGCAAGCATGTTTACAGGGATATGTTGAAATATTGACTTTTATAAATACGCCACCTTTTTCAATAATTTCTCACTGGTAACAGTTATAACAATGGTCTAAATTATTCACATTTTCTACTGAAAGTATACCATTTTAATTAAAAAAAATAAGTCATTTTAATTTGTTGGTAGCAACATATCTCAAAAGTTGAAATAGGGAGGAAAAAAGGATGGAACCGTAAATGGATCTTTACTCCAAGTAACAGTTCAAGAAACATTTTGCAAGTAATTAATATTTATTGGCAACAGGTCAGTAAATTTAATGGGCATAAAAAGAGAATCTTAAGCAGAGTTTCTCAGGAGTAAAGCTGGTCAGAGGTTAACCAATGTGCACAATGTGTCTATAAATTGTGGAACATTTTTCAGAATAATGTTCCTCAGCATAAAATTGTGAAGACTAAATCACTTCCACTTTCCTGCACTGTAAAACTAAATGCCGACATCTTTGATGTTGTCTAATCATCTTTCTCCCCACCTTCTTCAAACCAATCAGCCTCTGCTTTGTGTACTTTAAATCGCACTGCTCATCTCCTACTCCTTTGTGTAACACACCTTATCCCCATCTTCACCTCTTGCAAGTCACCTCATCCAAGTCTCCATTTTATCTTCATCACCACCAGCATCTAGACTCTGGTAGTCCTGCACAATTCCTATCACCACTGGGATTTCTTTTTGTATGCCTCTGTTTTGGAGATGTAATTGCTAGATCCTGTTGCACACTTCCTTTTCTGACCCTTGTTATGGCTTAAAAAAATGTTTCAATAATCAAAGTTTTATGATATTGTACAAGAATCTAAAGGGACAGGAGTGCAGAGGTTTCAGAACTTGTCTCAGAATCTTCTGGTTTTAAAGATTTCTTGAGCGTTAAAGTAATCCAGTGACAGTTTTCAATATTTTCACTGCAACACAGCCAAAAAATAACTGATAGTAAACAAAGTTTGTGTAGCTACCACAAGAGTGGTACTAATACTGAATTCTACAGGTGTGGGTTGATGAATTTACATGAAAGGAATTAATTTGCATGAACGGCAATGATTACCTGCACTGATTAAATTAAGCTTAAGGTTAAGCACGATAAGGAAGATTTGTAATCACTCATCTGCCTGCTTTCCTACATGTTAGGCTGCTGTTCTGTAGATTATTACTCTCAATAAATCTGTCAACAAAAACGTATCAACAATCAACATTTCTCTTGTGCAACAATTGAATAATATTTTATTTGTGTTTTTAAATATGTACCACTGACTTTATATTTCTTTATTTATTATACTTGCCTCTTTTAAAACTTTGTACTGATGTATTTTATATGTTCTTATGTGAGCTTGTGCAACGTAATTTTAAGCTTTCTCAAAAACGACATTTTGAGATGCTGAATGACAATAAAGTAAATCCGGAATCTTTTCTGTTCTTTACATCACTACTACTTTCCCACGCTGTTGATCTCAGTACTGGCATGGTTACTCTTGTACAATCTTGCCTTTTCTTCTTGCCTGCCTTTTTTGAGCCAATCAGCCTCCACTTTACGTGGGTTAAATCTGTGCTCTCTGTCATTCTCCCATTAATGCAACCCATCTCCTCCCCATCTCCACCTCACAGACTCCACAGTCAGAGCTCCAGTGAAGCCTTAGTCTGGTTGCTGAGCAGTCTCTAGCCTTGTGTGACAGAGTCCAGTCAGTGGTTATGCATAGGTTACAGGGAGTGCAGAATTATTAGGCAAATGAGTATTTTGTCCATATCATCCTCTTCATGCATGTTGTCTTACTCCAAGCTGTATAGGCTCGAAAGCCTACTACCAATTAAGCATATTAGGTGATGTGCATCTCTGTAATGAGAAGGGGTGTGGTCTAATGACATCAACACCCTATATCAGGTGTGCATAATTATTAGGCAACGTCCTTTCCTTTGGCAAAATGGGTCAAAAGAAGGACTTGACAGGCTCAGAAAAGTCAAAAATAGTGAGATATCTTGCAGAGGGATGCAGCAGTCTCAAAATTGCAAAGCTTCTGAAGCGTGATCATCGAACAATCAAGCGTTTCATTCAAAATAGTCAACAGGGTCGCAAGAAGCGTGTGGAAAAACCAAGGCGCAAAATAACTGCCCATGAACTGAGAAAAGTCAAGCGTGCAGCTGCCAAGATGCCACTTGCCACCAGTTTGGCCATATTTCAGAGCTGCAACATCACTGGAGTGCCCAAAAGCACAAGGTGTGCAATACTCAGAGACATGGCCAAGGTAAGAAAGGCTGAAAGACGACCACCACTGAACAAGACACACAAGCTGAAACGTCAAGACTGGGCCAAGAAATATCTCAAGACTGATTTTTCTAAGGTTTTATGGACTGATGAAATGAGAGTGAGTCTTGATGGGCCAGATGGATGGGCCCGTGGCTGGATTGGTAAAGGGCAGAGAGCTCCAGTCTGACTCAGACGCCAGCAAGGTGGAGGTGGAGTACTGGTTTGGGCTGGTATCATCAAAGATGAGCTTGTGGGGCTTTTCGGGTTGAGGATGGAGTCAAGCTCAACTCCCAGTCCTACTGCCAGTTTCTGGAAGACACCTTCTTCAAGCAGTGGTACAGGAAGAAGTCTGCATCCTTCAAGAAAAACATGATTTTCATGCAGGACAATGCTCCATCACACGCGTCCAAGTACTCCACAGCGTGGCTGGCAAGAAAGGGTATAAAAGAAGAAAAACTAATGACATGGCCTCCTTGTTCACCTGATCTGAACCCCATTGAGAACCTGTGGTCCATCATCAAATGTGAGATTTACAAGGAGGGAAAACAGTACACCTCTCTGAACAGTGTCTGGGAGGCTGTGGTTGCTGCTGCACGCAATGTTGATGGTGAACAGATCAAAACACTGACAGAATCCATGGATGGCAGGCTTTTGAGTGTCCTTGCAAAGAAAGGTGGCTATATTGGTCGCAGATTTGTTTTTGTTTTGTTTTTGAATGTCAGAAATGTATATTTGTGAATGTGGAGATGTTATATTGGTTTCACTGGTAAAAATAAATCATTGAAATGGGTATATATTTGTTTTTTGTTAAGTTGCCTAATAATTATGCACAGTAATAGTCACCTGCACACACAGATATCCCCCTAAAATAGCTAAAACTAAAAACAAACTAAAAACTACTTCCAAAAACATTCAGCTTTGATATTAATGAGTTTTTTGGGTTCATTGGGAACATGGTTGTTGTTCAATAATAAAATTATTCCTCAAAAATACAACTTGCCTAATAATTCTGCACTCCCTGTACATTCATAATCATTCTTTTTTTTTTTTGTCTTTACTATTAAGGCAAATTCATTGGTCTGTTTGTTCTCTACAGATAGCTGCAGACTCAAAGTCAAATCAGTGGACTTGGACATTCTTCAACTCTCATACTGCAATTGAGGTATGTGTCCATTATATGTCTATTAAATAACATTACGGGGAGATTACAAAATGTAGTTTGTTACCGAGTCACCGGTGACCACATAAAGCATTGAACTGGCTTTGTATTATCACTCATAAAGGTTGAATAAATTTCCATTAGTCTGG
Source organism: Perissodus microlepis (assembly GCF_051167445.1). NCBI lineage: Eukaryota > Metazoa > Chordata > Actinopteri > Cichliformes > Cichlidae > Perissodus > Perissodus microlepis. Next base: position 13,895,780 of record NC_140479.1, on the reverse strand, counting down.
TCATATTTAAAATGTAGCTCCATGTCTTTAATATAAACCATAAAATTTCAGCTTGGTGCTTTTCCTCTACTGTGTTCACAGAGCCAAAAAGAACTGACTTTTTGTCTTATTGCTTGCTTTGATTGCCCATTAGAGTGCCATTATTTAAACTGCGACTTTCATTGACCTCTATTGGTGACCAGTGAGTCACAGCACCCTTGCAGATCTTTGGCCCAGCTAACAGTGGCCTGTCAATGACGCACTCAATAGCTCACAGTGAAGTGGCTTATTACAGCAGAGGGACAGATGGACTATGAGCTGAAACACAAACTGTAGACTGCAGACACTCCAGAAACTTAGTGTAATTGGTGAACCCACGCAGGTGTGTTATGGTTTTATTTTACCAGTGATCAAAAGGGACATTATACCCAACATAAACTGAACAAAAGTGTCCAAAAGTTCCCTGTGCATGGACGTTTCTTGAATGTGATTATAGAAGAATTCTGTTTTCTTAAGCTTTGAACTGCAAGCCAATTACCACATCGCTGTCCTTATACGGAAACGTGTTGAAAGGTTTACCCAAAAATAAGGGCCCAAACAAGACAGGTCCTTCAGGAGACATGCAAATGTGAGTCATCGTCATGAGATCACAAATAAGTAGAGATAAAGCAAGAAACTCACAAAGATAAAAACATCATTCACATACTGTATCAGCAGCCACCTTGGATTGTATGGCAGACAATTAAATTTTCCCTTTGCCTCAGGCACTACATTTTAGACAAACTTAAGCATTTTACTTTCAAATAATAAAAGGACATCTTGTCTTGAACTTTAAACAATATGTGTCATTCAAAACCCTGATTTACTTTATACCAACAAATATTGTTTAGAGTTACTAAAAAAACAAGCAAACAAAAACAGATTTTACTGACACATATGTGATATTAACACCAAACTCCTCACAGTAACATATTAGGCTCTCAGCTCTCAGTCCACATCCACATCCACTCGCACCACAACATACTTAAGATGCCCCACTGTATACTGTATACAGTGGGGCATTTTTATGTCATTGAGTGGGTGGGAGATATTGTTGTCCAGCATTGCCCTTATCTTGGACAACATCCACCTCTCCAGCACCACCTTAAGGGAGTCCAGCTCCATTCCCACAACATCACCGGGCTTACGAATCAGTTTGAGTCTGTTGGCATCTGCAACCCTCAATCTGCTGCCCAGCCTGCAATAGCATACAGGATGTCACTGATCACAACAGACTCATAGAAAATATTGAGCATTGTTTGACAAATGTTAAAAGACCTCAGCCGCCTCAGAAAATAGAGACAACTCTGACCCTTCCTGTAGAGTGCAGTGCTGTTTTTAACCCAGTCCAGTTAATCATCACTGTGTACTCCAAGGTATTTATATTCCTCCAATGTATTGTCCACATTGAATTGAAACAGGGATCACAGGTTTCCTGGTTTCCTGCACAATCAATTCTTTAGTTTTTGTCACTATGTGCGGGCGATCGTGGCTCAAGAGTTGGGCGTTCGCCTTGTAATCGGAAGGTTGCCGGTTCAAGCCCCGGCTTGGACAGTCTCGGTCGTTGTGTCCTTGGGCAAGACACTTCACCCGTTGCCTACTGGTGGTGGTCAGAGGGCCTGGTGGCGCCAGTGTCCGGCAGCCTCGCCTCTGTCACTGCGCCCCAGGGTGGCTGTGGCTACAATGTAGCTTGCCATCACCAGTGTGTGAATGTGTGTGTGAATGGGTGGATGACTGGACATGTAAAGCGCTTTGGGGTCCTTAGGGACTAGTAAAGCGCTATATAAATACAGGCCATTTACCATTTACTATGCTGCAGATGACTTTGCTCACACCATGTGAAAAAGGATTCCACCCAGTACTCTGTCTCATCACCCTCCCTGATGAATCAAACCACTGCAGTGTCATTAGAAAACTTCTGAAGTTGCCAGATCTCTATTTTCAGTGGCTGAAGTCTGTGGTGGAGAGGATAACGAAGGACAGTCCCTTGTGGTGCCCTTGTGTTGCTGATCAGACACACAATGGCTGTGTCCCAATTCAGGGTCTGCATGCTTGAAGTACGCGCAGTACGTGTACTACGTACGGTGCGTACTATAAGTACGAGAAGTGCGGAAGTGAGAGGGTTGTGAAATGGGACGGTCTAGCCTTCGTCGCACTGTTCAGGTTGCCTAGCAACCATGATACTAACCGCGAGAAACGTTTCATACAGCATTGTGTGACAGAAATGAAGGAGAAAAAAATGTTTTGTTGGTCATTCATTTTTGTCATGACATCACTTTGATTAGTTGAGTATCTGAGGCTGAGACCACGGGACTGTAAATGATTGTTGGGCATCATTTCTGTATATGAACAGTCATTTCAAGATTAGTTAGTAAATAACAATTAGCTAATTGTGGCGCTGTCACTTGGTGTTCGCTCGCTCTGCGGTAGAGTATCACTTCCTGTTCCTGCTCAAACACAGTGGTGTTTCTGAGTAGCTTATTTGCTTAGCAATTTAATTAACAACTTTTAAATACATTCTTCTTTCATAGTATAATCTTCACGTGCTTCATCCGAAGCACACTTTCTGTGTACTCACTACCTAATTTATAGCCAAAGTATTCACTCACTGTCTCTGTACTGTTTCGCTAGCTTAGCTTAGCTCATAGCCGACTCGTTAGCACCATGGCTACTTCACCTGTCCCTCCTGCACTTTCTTGCTCATTGTGTCAGATGTTTAGTTACTCCTCGGCCTCCTTTAGCAGTAATGATATCTGTAACAAATGTAGCATATTTGCAGCTCTGGAGGCCAGGATTACTGAATTGGAGACTCGGCTTCGCACCCTTCATTCACCCGTAGCTAGCCAGGCCCCTGTAGCTGGTGCAGCCGAAGATAGCGTAGGCCCCGCTAGCTGTTCCCCGGCAGACCCCAAGCAGCTGGGGAAAGAGGGCGGCTGGGTCACGGTGAGGAGGAAGCATAGTCCTAAACAGAAGCCCCAGGTACACCACCAACCCGTTCATGTGTCTAACCGTTTTTCCCCACTCGGTGACACACCCGCCGGGGGTCAAACTCTGGTAATTGGTGATTCTGTTCTCAGACATGTGAAGCTAGAGACACCGGCAACCATAGTCAATTGTCTTCCAGGGGCCAGAGCAGGCGACATTGAAGGAAATTTAAAACTGCTGGCTAAGGGTAAACGTAAATTCAGTAAAATCATAATTCACGTCGGCAGTAATGACACCCGGTTACGCCAATCGGAGGTCACTAAAATCAATATTGAATCGATGTGCAACTTTGCTAAAACAATGTCGGACTCTGTAGTTTTCTCTGGTCCCCTCCCCAATCAGACCAGGAGTGACATGTTTAGCCGCATGTTCTCCTTAAATTGCTGGCTGTCTGAGTGGTGTCCCAGAAACGATGTGGGCTTCATAGATAATTGGCAAACCTTCTGGAGGAAACCTGGTCTTGTTAGGCGAGACGGCATCCATCCCACTTTGGATGGAGCAGCTCTCATTTCTAGAAATATGGACAAATTTATTAAACCCCCCAAAATATGACTATCCAGAGTTGGGACCAGGAAGCAGAGTTGCAGTCTTACACGCCTCTCTGCAGCTTCTCTCCTCCTGCTACCCCCCCAAAAACCCATCTCCATAGAGACTGTGTCAGCTTCCAAAAAGACAAAAAACAAACTAAAAACCAGCAACAAACAACTTAAACATAAACAATCAAAAAGAAAGAACAATACAGTATCCACATCTGAACCAAAGAGTAAAACAGTGAAATGTGGATTATTAAATATTAGGTCTCTCTCCTCCAAGTCTCTGTTAGTACATGACTTAATAATTGATCAACAAATTGATTTACTCTGCCTTACAGAAACCTGGTTGCAGCAGGATGATTATGTTAGTTTAAATGAATCAACACCCCCGAGTCATTCTAACTACCAGAAACCTCGAAGCACAGGCCGAGGGGGCGGTGTGGCAGCAATTTTTCACACCAGCCTATAAATTAATGAAAGACCAAGACAGACTTTTAATTCATTTGAAAGCCTGATGCTTAACATTGTCCACCCCAGCTGTGAAACTCAGAAACCAGTCTTACTTGTTATCATCTATCGTCCACCTGGGCCTTACACAGAGTTTCTGTCTGATTTCTCAGACTTTATATCTAATTTAGTTCTGAGCTCAAATAAAATAATTATTGTGGGTGATTTTAACATCCATGTAGATGCTAAAAATGACAGCCTCAACATGGCATTTAGTCTGTTATTAGACTCAATTGGCTTCTCTCAAAATGTAAAAGAACCCACCCACCACTTTAATCACACTCTAGATCTTGTTTTAACATATGGCATAGAAACTGAACATTTAACAGTGTTTCCTGAAAACCCTCTCCTGTCTGATCATTTCCTGATAACATTTACATTTACAATAATTGATTACACAGCGGTGGAGAGTAGATTTTATCAAAGTAGATGTCTTTCTGAAAGCGCTGTAACTAAGTTTAAGAATATAATCCACCCACTGTTATCATCTTCAATGCCCTGTACCAACACAGAGCAGAGCAGCTATCTGAACGCTACCCCAACAGAGGTCGATTATCTTGTTAATAATTTCACCTCCTCACTACGTACGACTCTGGATACTGTAGCTCCAGTGAAAACTAAGGTCTCTAATCAGAAGTACCTGACTCCGTGGTATAATTCTCAAACACGTACCCTAAAGCAGATGACTCGTAATCTGGAGAGGAAATGGCGTGTCACAAATTTAGAGGATCATCATTTAGCCTGGAGAAATAGTTTGCTGCTTTATAAGAAAGCCCTCCGCAAAGCCAGAACATCTTACTATTCATCACTGATTGAAGAAAATAAGAACAACCCCAGGTTTCTCTTCAGCACTGTAGCCAGGCTGACAAAGAGTCAGAGCTCTGTTGAGCCAACCATCCCTTTAACGTTAACTAGTAATGACTTCATGAACTTCTTCACAAATAAAATTTTTATCATTAGAGAAAAAATTACCAGTAATCATCCCACAGATGTAATATTATCTACAGCTACTCTTAGTACCATTGATGTTAAGTTAGACTCTTTTTCTCCAATTGATCTTTCTGAGTTAACTTCAATAATTACTTCCTCCAAACCATCAACGTGTCTTTTAGACCCCATTCCTACAAAACTGCTCAAAGAAGTCCTGCCATTAATTAATTCTTCGATCTTAAATATGATCAACCTATCTCTAATAATCGGCTATGTACCACAGGCCTTCAAGCTGGCTGTAGTTAAACCTTTACTCAAAAAGCCATCTCTAGACCCAGCAGTCTTAGCTAATTATAGGCCAATCTCCAACCTTCCTTTCATATCAAAAATCCTTGAAAGAGTAGTTGTCAAACAGCTAACAGATCATCTGCAGAGGAATGGTTTATTTGAAGAGTTTCAGTCAGGTTTCAGAGCTCATCACAGCACAGAAACAGCTTTAGTGAAGGTTACAAATGATCTTCTTATGGCCTCTGACAGTGGACTCATCTCTGTGCTTGTCCTGCTAGACCTCAGTGCAGCGTTCGATACTGTCGACCATAATATCCTATTAGAGCGATTAGAACATGCTGTAGGTATTACAGGTACTGCACTGCAGTGGTTTGTATCATATCTATCTAATAGACTCCAATTTGTGCATGTAAATGGAGAGTCCTCTTCACACACTGAGGTTAATTATGGAGTTCCACAGGGTTCAGTGCTAGGACCAATTCTGTTTACATTATACATGCTTCCCTTAGGCAGCATCATTAGAAGACATAGCATACATTTTCACTGCTATGCAGATGACACCCAGCTCTATCTGTCCATGAAGCCAGATAACACACACCAATTAGTTAAACTGCAGGAATGTCTTAAAGACATAAAGACCTGGATGGCCGCTAACTTTCTGCTTCTTAATTCAGATAAAACTGAGGTTATTGTACTCGGCCCTGAAAATCTTAGAAATATGGTATCTAACCAGATTCATACTCTGGATGGCATTACCTTGGCCTCCAGTAACGCTGTGAGGAACCTTGGAGTCATTTTTGACCAGGACATGTCCTTCAACGCACATATTAAACAAATATGTAAGACTGCTTTCTTCCATTTGCGCAACATCTCTAAAATTAGAAATATCCTGTCTCAGAGTGACGCTGAAAAACTAGTTCATGCATTTATTACTTCCAGGCTGGACTACTGTAATTCATTATTATTAGGATGTCCAAAAAACTCACTGAAAAGCCTTCAGCTAATCCAAAATGCTGCAGCAAGAGTACTGACAGGGACTAGAAGGAGAGAGCATATTTCTCCTGTTTTGGCTTCCCTTCATTGGCTTCCTGTTAAATCCAGAATTGAATTCAAAATCCTGCTCCTCACATACAAGGTCTTAAATAATCAGGCCCCATCTTATCTTAATGACCTTGTAGTACCATATCACCCTATTAGAGCACTTCGCTCTCGCTCTGCAGGCCTACTTGTTGTTCCTAGAGTATTTAAAAGTAGAATGGGAGGCAGAGCCTTCAGTTTTCAGGCCCCTCTTCTGTGGAACCAGCTTCCAGTTTGGATTCGGGAGACAGAAACTATCTCTACTTTTAAGATTAGGCTTAAAACTTTCCTTTTTGCTAAAGCATATAGTTAGGGCTGGACCAGGTGACCCTGAATCCTCCCTTAGTTATGCTGCAATAGACGTAGGCTGCCGGGGGATTCCCATGATGCATTGAGTTTTTCCTTTCCAGTCACCTTTCTCACTCACTATGTATTAATAGACCTCTCTGCATTGAATCATATCTGTTATTAACCTCTGTCTCTCTTCCACAGCATGTCTTTTATCCTGTCTTCATTCTCTCACCCCAACCGGTCGCAGCAGATGGCCGCCCCTCCCTGAGCCTGGTTCTGCCGGAGGTTTCTTCCTGTTAAAAGGGAGTTTTTCCTTCCCACTGTCGCCAAAGTGCTTGCTCATAGGGGGTCATATGATTGTTGGGTTTTTCTCTGTATCTATGAAGCGCCTTGAGGCGACTTTTGTTGTGATTTGGCGCTATATAAATAAAATTGAATTGAATTTAATTGAATTAATGTTGTTCATGAGACTAAAATCATCTCACTGTGGTAATGTAAATATAATATGGCCAATATTATATGTATTGTCAGATTATTATGATATATAATTTTTTTTTTTTTTTACAGCAGTGAGCTTAAACTCTGGGTCAAGGATTCAAGTTGCAGTTATTTATATTTTCTATCACCTTAAATCTTCACTCAAAGACAAGTAACTTTGACAGTGTATATATAGATGTATTATACATAAGAGAGAAATATTGTTCGTTTAATATGTTGGCATTATTACATTTGGCTCAATCCTTACATATATGTGTAAAAAGGAAAATATACGAGCTGTGAAAACTGAAGGGGATCATGTGGTGGTCTGGCAATAGGTCAGAGATGGCCAAGGATGAGTCATTCAGGGTCTTCATGTTGTGGGTGGTCGATGCCACAGGTCCATAATCTTCATCTGTAATCCAACCTGAGCAATAGGACCACTCTCAGCACTGACCAAGTGTGTTTGCTCTTGGAACTGTGTCTTCATTCCACATAATTCCCGTTACAAGGGTCAGTAATTAAGGCAGAACCATGGGTGTGCCATGGATTCCCCAGTCACCTGTTGTGGCCAACTTGTACATGAAAAAAGTGAACAAGAGTGTGGATGACGCCTGGGTGTAAATTAAATCTCAACAACGCACCACAATTCACTAATCAAGTTACTTACACATCAAGTTCACCAGGGAGGATATGAAAAATGACAGGCTAACCTTCTTAGACTGTAAGTTTTCCATCAGTAATGAGGGACACAGGGGACAAGTTGATGTGTCCTGTAAACCAACACATACGGATCAGTATTTAAGATCTGACTCTCATCATCCACTGGAGCACAAACTGGTGTCATCAGGACACTACAACAAAGAGCGAACACCGTCCCCACAGATGCAGCCACCAGGGAAGAAGAACATCATATCAAGAAGGCCCTGGGTAAATGTGGTTATCCCAGCTGGACACTTGTCAAAGCTGGAAAGGCACCTAAAGAAAGCTCCAAGCGATCCAGGAGAGAAGGACAACAACTGCCTACACAAAACTTTTCAATAAGTATTCTTGAGCCTCTGTTTTTAACGTACTGCTGCTTAAAGGTATGGAAAACACATTCATTTATACTACTCCTTTTTGGCTTTGTCCTTTGTTTACAAAAGTTTCTTTCATCTAAATCTTTGAATTATATGATGTATTGTACAGGAAGTTCTTTATTCCCCTGTTGTCAAATGCTCATACGAGATTATCCAACTATAGGAGTTTTTATTATATTCATTAGTATACCCTGACTGATGTGTAATTTCCAATACCAATATTTGGTGATTTCAAAATCTTATATATCAACAACTTTTTTTTCTTTCAGAACATAAACTGATCTCCCTACCTTTAGGTGTTACTTTTATGAGTCCTCACCAAGATAATATGACAGTGTAGTTTAATAATAATCTTGTTTTATTGTCACATGCCATGAATTACTCATTTATGCCCCTTTTTCATTGGTACCTACTTGGATTGACTCGCCACGGATTGCCACGACTTGACTCACATCGACTGGTTTCATATGACAATCCTACCTTCTTTTTTTTTTGCCTGTCCCGTTTGGTTCGTTTGCCATCAGAATTATTGTCTAAAGGCAAAGAAAGATGCCCAACGGATTTACTTTACCAAATGGACCATCCCAGCCTTGCCAAATTTGTCTATTTGATTCACCTTTGCTTTTACTGTTTATTGTATTTTATTTTTACTTGCTAAACACGGGACAGACTTGACTGGGGAAAAGAAAACGGAGAAAGAAAGAGGGAAAGTAAAACAGCGGGGAAGAGGAACGGTGTTAAAGGGCAAAAAACAAAAACCAGCAAAACAAACAGACAAAAAATACATATATCGATCACTTGGATCACCTGTTGAGAAAGAAAAAAGAGAGAGCAATATAATAAATAACATCATCGCGATGATCTATGTGAATATAACAGTAAATACTAAATATTACAATCCTACATAATGTGCGTGGTTGTCGTCATAGCAATCCGTCCAAGCATCCCGTGATATAATTAATACGCCACACGAATGCTACACAAATGATGGACGTCAAGGCAAGAATATACCTGCTGCTTGGTCTGTGGCTTTTTGTCAGGCTCAGGGATCAAAGCGTTGGTTTTTCTAGCTGTTTTGATATTTGTGAACGAGATCCTCTCATGACTCATTGAGTGACGCTACTGACCAGTCAATCAGAGGCATGCAGTCTGATGATGTCACATTTTAGTACCTGCTTGGATCTAGGAAGCCCGGGTGAGCAGGTACTAAAAAAGTACCTGGTACCAGGTAGTATGACCTAATGGAAAACTAATTGAAAAGGTTCTTTGCAGTCTGCCTAACTCTGCTCAGATCAGCTGGTTATGTTGGTAGATTTCCAAACACATAGCCAACAGGGAAATTTCAGTGTCTTCTGATGGACAAAAATGTAAAAAACACTCACTCAGCAACACATGGTTGAAGGATGTTTCTCTTGTCTCTGCTTTCTTATTTAAATTCTAAATTATACCGTTATATCAAAAAATTGCTTAATCACTGATAAACCACCCCCACCAATATAACCTAATTGGTTCTCATGTGTTTTACCAGGTATTATTTAAGCAGTGCACAATTTTTCCAGTCTTCTGTTGCGTCAGTTCCAATTTCATGAGACTCGTTGATGGCATCAAATCAAAAATGAAATTATGTTTGGTTTGCCTGTTAGCACGGATTTTAAATTACTTCAAATTATTTTCAAATCATGGAATTCTGATTTTTTTTTTTCTCTTTTATATTTTACATCCTAACTTTTTTGGGGAAATTGAAATTGCAAAATTAAATGTGCAAAATTACTGCGTTTAGACACATTTAATGTGAATATAATATTTTGTAACATATTTTACAGGACATAGACATCCAAGTATTTACCATGGAATATAGTAAATATATTTAGTAGTATGAATGTTTCAAAACCATTTCAACTACTCACCCACAAGTATGCACCCAAGAGATTGCACTGGACAATTGTGCTTGTAATGAAGCACACAGAGCTCAAGTTACATAGAAACCTCATTCGTCCTGACTTTTAGACCTTGGATTAAGTGTTCAAGGAGAGAATATGTCTAGTGGGACCTTAGCTCTCAGTGTAGGGGAGAGGGTGAGAGAACAGAGAAAGTAGTGAGTTCTCCTCTCTGTAGATGACTTGTCTGGTAATGGGTTTGGTAGGAAATGATGACAGCAATAGAAGGTCATTTCTGATGTGGTTTAAAGATTATTCAGGGATTTCCATGATGGAAAAAAAAGATAAAGAATGTCTATTACTTGTTTTATGCTTTTAAAAAAACCCATGTGTCCTCCCAAATGAAGAGGTCAGTGATCTATGAGTGCAGGAAAAACAACATCAAGTGTGTCATACAACAGTGGTCAGACCATTTTGCACACAAGCATAAACGAGGGAATCCTTTGCTTTCTTTCCTTGCTTTGTTTCCCTTAGATTTATACCCACTAATCAAAACAAATCAGGATGGCATCCTTCATGTTGACAGCACATAGCACTCTAGAGAGTTGAGTCATTTGATCTGGATGGCTGGCTTTCCCTCGCCTTGGCCTGTTGCTTGTAGCAGGGGAGTCACAAATCTCATTGTATTAACACCAGCTTGGCTGAGAGAGGGGATTTAGGCCTGAGAGCTGAATCCACTACTCACTCTGTGGATGAGGATCATATACAGTGTTTGGGCTTATAGTATCCAATGGAGATCTGATCTGTGGGGAGGAAACACTGTGCATCACTAGAAATATATAACCTGTGCTATAATGCAACACTAAAAATGTGTATCGTTTATAATAATCATCTTGTTCATCTTGTTACAGAGCAATGTTTGCTGGCATTCTTATAAATGTTACCATGACACACACACACACACACACACACACACACACACACACACACACACACACACACACACACACACACACACACTATTAACCTGAATATTTTTATAGATCCCTTGATCTCGATCAAATCTGGCATCTGTGAAATTCTATGGAAGCCACAGGACCCAAAGGCTCTACTGCTACCCGACACTACAGGATGCTCACAGAGCAAGAAAGGCAAATATACCTCAAGTCTTTAAAGACCTACTTGAAAAAAAGAAGTCAATAACAGTGAGCACAAGAGTTACCTGACCATAACCTGTGAGCAGTTATGGCTGCAGAAAGCTGAAACATTGCATCCACCACATGAAGTTCATACGAACAGTGTCTCATAATGTTGGGTTAACCTGGATTCTCAGGTTTAAACAAACTCCTGCTGCCTGTGGATCTTGAGCACCTCTGCCAATAATATATTGGCAAGCTTGAGTTTTGAATTACTAGCCATCAGTTATACAGACATGGCTCTACCCTACTTGGCTCTTTCAAATTGGTATACACTCCTCATATGAATCTAATCTGTTACAGTTTAAATAAAATAAGTAGCTGAAATAGCCCTTCTTAATTACGTTGTGGATACTGTAAGTAGTTAAAATAACAGACAATAATTCAGCCTTAAAGGTTATCTTAAAGTGTGCAACAAAATTGCATTAACTAGCAACCAATGAGAGTATCAGCTGACCACATTTCTGACTGTATTTCTGCACACCATCTTGTTAACAGTTACTTTTGTGATTTAATTGCCGAGAAAATCTTTTCAACTTCGGGTAGCCAGCAAGACTTTTGCAGATAGCAGCTGTGTATTTGTTCCACACAGCTGAGCTCTCAGAAGATAGCATTGCAATGAATTACTGATGACTGGATGGCAGAAATGTCAAATGGTCCCCACCAACGCAAACACACAGATATCGATCTCTTTTCAAGATCTGAATATGGTCACATAAGGCGATGACATTCAGATGATGATTTCTGCATCAGCATGAAAGGTGGAAGAGACAAAAAAAAAACCCACACAGTCTGAACACATCAAAGTCAGCAGACCTTTAAGCTAATTAATTTGTCCTTTCTAGAAGGATTAACGCTTAGGTGGTTTCCTGCTTGTATTATTTTTAACATCTGTTCTTTGAAACAGCATATCTGTGGTTTGTTTTAGTAGCTCACCAGTCGAAACCCCACTGTGTCCCAGACATTGTAATTGGATGTTTAAAATGTAAAAATGTAACATGAAAAAAAAAACTTAGATAATTAAAAGTCCAAAATAACCCTGATTTTTATGCAGCTGTAAAGGTGTGCACAGTGATACAGTTTTCTGTAGATCAGCATTGCAAGTGAAGGCTATCACTGAGCAGCTGAGCTTTGTTCACACTCTCAGAAATGTATTTTAAATTCTTTTGATGATCCTAAAAGTTACCAGATATTCAGAATATGTCAGACTAAATCACGGGAATATGGGTATAACATGATGAATAAGACACCTTGTTCATCTCTGCATTTGATGGTAAGATTTCATCGATCAAAAATATGATGCCTGACTATTTGACTGTATATACAGGCTCTTACTTCACTACACACCATCAAGCAGGACAGTGACTGTCTCCAGTAATACTAATAATATACATAACAGATTGAAACATTTAATATCACTGCAATTAAATGGCAAAGTACAATATCATGGGCAACAAAGGGCAAACCCTGAACCCTTAACTTCCACAGTAAGGTACTGTTGTTCTTGAGTTTCCATATTTTCTGTATGAAAATCCCTCAGTTAAGTTTGTCTCTGTCCATATTTCTTGTGGATGTCTCACTGCAGCTCTGAGCTAGTGGGACTAGTCCTGCGGTTGGCAACTACTGGCTCAAAGAGTAGTGTCACTTTGTTAGGTACACCTGTCCAGTTGCTCAGATGCCCCACCGACTTGCTGTTTAAGACACCCTTAAATGTGTCAAATTTGTCAGTGGAAAGAGCATAAAGGCACTTTTTCAGATTTATTTTAAATTCAGAGCCCTTTAAAGTCAGGATAATTAAGAGGGTTAATATTGTAGCATGTGCTCTGGGCTTTGTGTGTGCTTATCTTTATAGATGCATCATATTTCTCATGTCAGCTCTCAAAAGCTTTTTAATTAGCTTGATTACAAAGACTGTTATTGTGTCTCGCTCTGAACAACAACAGTTCCTCGTGATACATGAGAAGTTCAAGCTGATGTTTGATGTTTCGAGCTTCAAGTGCAGGGAAGTGGGAGGAAAAGAAAACATGATACTGTCTCCTTCATAAACAATCAGGGTAAACGTGGAGACTGTTAACCCTCCAGCTGTCTTCTGTAAATCCCTAAATATGTTATGGTCCTGGGTATTTCACCCAGAGTTCTCAATTTAATACTTTGCTTATATTGGCCCCTTTTTCTTTTGTGTGCATGCGTTTAATATTTGGAGTCTTAGCTATTTGTTCCGGTTTTGGTTATAGAATTTGAGTTTTGTTATTTTGCATGTGCTTTGTGTGTTAATTCCAGGTTGTTGTACAGTCCACAATATAAACAAATGCATTAAGTTACACAGCAGGGGTACATCAGGTCTAAAAGGTAAGTGGTGTTCTAAATCTGACCTATTAGTTCTATGATTTGATTTTAAGCCTTGAAAGATGGAATTACCTTTTGGAGTCAATATAAACAATATATCATGCATTTTACTTTCAAAACACAATTCACAAAGAGGAATTTACTCTTTACATACTACTTTAAGTGTTGACTCAGCACTATGGTATAGAACCCGCTTTTATTAAAACAGGGCACATTATGGAAGACTGACAGCTTCAGGGCCAAAGTGAAGTGTTGATTTGCAGACAGCGCTTGCAGTGGCTTTATCCCACATTAATTCTTTGAAAAACTGCAGCAAAAAAGAAAAAAAAGAAAAACATCAAAACTAGAAGATGATGAATAGATTGAACAAGAATCTCATGGGCACCAGCTCATATCTCCTTTTTGATCACAGCTTGTTTTGAACTGTGCAGAAAAGGGGCTAAGAGTTACAGTTTTCCTTCTGCACACTTTTATAATCACATTTCTGATGTGAAGTGAGACGGGTAGCCAAACCCTACAAACAGTTAAGGTATTCCACTGCAGGGAAGTTTACTCTGGCTTCAGTCCTGACTGGCAAAGAGGGGGAGAGTTGGAGAAATTGGAAAATAAGAACCTGGAGCGAGAGAAGCAGACAGACGGTGTGATAAATGAGGGATACTAAAACTGTGAATTACTCTAAAACTAGAAGAGGAGAGAACACAAAGGATTTAAGGTCTGGTAACAGCAGAGAGAAATAATCTAATATGTGATTCTAACTACCTTCATGGCAGGAGCAGCATTAGAGTAACGGTTTGTTGTGATGGCTAAAGGAATCAATTAACCGTATAACTTACACCAAATCTGCTAACATGCCAAAACACATACTGCACCACTGGCGTGCACAGATAGAGACGAGGTGGTGCTGAAGCACTTGCCCTTTTGCCCTCAGTCCAAAAAAGTGCCCTTTTGAAAGACGTGATTTTTTTTTTTTTTTTTAAAGCTGCGCGATTTAAAAAGGTGTGAAAATAATGGCTTGATTTGTGCCCCTTCTTCAAAGACACCCGAACCCTGTCGCTTTTCACTGTCACCGTGTCACGTGAACACGCTTGCAGTTCATTTGTTGTGAGGCGTGTAGCAGCAGCATGACATAGGACTACTTGGAGTAGGCATAGTAGGCTAACTATAGCGACTGGGAGCCACGGCGGACAACACGGCAGCTCTTTCCCTTCCCAACCAGTCAGGTAACCCATGAATCGAGTGAAATTATTCTGTTTGCCCTCTAAGACCAACCTGCAATTGTTTTGTTGTGAAGTAGCCTGTCAGAAACTGCACATGACAAACTTTGCCAGCTTGCCCCCTCCATCCATCCATATGGATAAACAAAAAAAGGACACATTTAAAATGTAACCTAAACCATTTAGGCAACCCCACTCTCCATCAATTCCGACCTTTTTGCATACACTATTGAAAATATCACGTTATGCTATAGGCTACATGCCGTTAGGCAGAGGGCTCTTTTGAGCCCATTTTTCGTTACAAATTTTAGGATGATCTCACGGAAATCTGTGAATAAATACAAAGTTTTCAAACTGAAGTCAGTGACGGGAAGACATCACACTTTTTAGAGATGGAACTGCAGAAAAACCTAAAACCTTGACATGATTATGAATAATAGAATTATGGACGTTTCTCCGTTTTTGTGGATTAGCCTTTCCATAACTAACGTCAACTACTGTCCTACTTTGGTAAGATTGAAATTAATGTCTTTGACTGTCTTTAGTAGGTGTCTCCTGTGAGAAAGTTAGAACACCGTCCAACTGTCTAAAGATGCAGTCTTTAGCCTAACTGGTTGTTACTGACTCAGCGATGCTCGCAGACATTTACGCACTGTGTTGTGACCTGATTGTGACAGAACAGTGACGTTGTTATTGGTAGTTTGAAGGGTACGGTGTTGGGGGTGGTGCATGTTAAAAGTTTTGAGAAGCACTGGTTAGACATGTTAATTTTTTTTGGTGTAACATATTGGCAACATTAACACATTAATTTGCTAAAGGAAAAATAGGCAGTTCCCAATTGCCTGTGAAAACGACCATTCTGCCCTGTTCTTGTAATGACCACAGTCAGTCTTATTCGTTCTCATACATTTTGGTCTATTTATTTACTAATTTCAGCAAGCATAATGTCTAGGAAAGAGAGGCTGAGAAAGGAGAAAGAAAGGGATCTACAACAGGCAGCCCAGGGAAGCAGTTCTCTGCTCTCCTGGATGAAAGCAAAGGAAAATGAAGATGAAAGGTCAGAGTCAAGGGCAGAGTCAGGTTCTATTTTAATGTTTTAATGTAACCTGCTCCTTGCAGTTAATTCTATTGAAAAATCTTAAAAGCTGTTCACACTTAGTTTTTAATGAACTTAATCAGCAGGCATTGAGCTAACTATTATTTTGTACCTACGAAAGTTATTTCTATGTTACAAGACTTGCAGTATGGGTTATTATTAAAACTATCTGTTTAAGCTTATTATTATGATAAATAATAATACTATTATTATTATTATTGTTCCATTGTAGTCAGTCACAGCAGGGAAGCAGCTCTATGCCATCTACCAGCATAGCAGAAGAGGGAGATATAGAAACAGATGAAGCCGCGACCAATGCAGCAACAGGTTCAGTTAGGCCTACAGACACTGATGTAGTGCTCTCTGAAGACCACAATGAGGAAGATCAGATCGATCACATAATGTCAAAGTTAGCAGCTTTACAATACCCAACAGATCCAACACACATCCATACATTTAAAATAAAGCGCAATGACAGATACGTTTCAATGTGCTGCAATGTGGGCCCATGTCAGCCTGATATACCTTACCCAAAAACTGAGGGGAGATCATTCCAGAAACAGTGGTTTTCTGCTAATGTGTGGCTGGAATACTCACCCACTGCTAATTCAATGCATTGTTTTAGTTGTCGGCTTTTCCTCTCGGATGAAAAATATAAAAGCAGAACAGCCTGGACAACTGATGGCATCAGAAAGTGGAGTACTGCTCTTGAAAAAATCAAACAACACTCCAGCGCAGAGATGCACATGACAAGCATGGTTAGATGGATCAATTTCCAGAAAAAGGCCCTTCAGTCTGCATTTGATGTTTCAGACGTAAAAGGGGTGGAAGTTAGAGAGCGAGAGAGGCAGACAAACAAAGAAATCCTGACAAGATTAATTGACCTAACAGTGTATCTTGCACGTCAGGGACAAGCATTCCGAGGTCATGATGAGAGTGAGTCCAGTGATAACCGTGGCAATTTTCGTGAATTAGTCAATGTATTTTCCCGCTACGA
Organism: Perissodus microlepis; assembly: GCF_051167445.1. Lineage (NCBI taxonomy): Eukaryota > Metazoa > Chordata > Actinopteri > Cichliformes > Cichlidae > Perissodus > Perissodus microlepis. Next base: position 13,878,869 of record NC_140479.1, on the reverse strand, counting down.
TAGTGTGCTGAAAATGCATTTGGAAAAAATTGCCACAGTTAAAGCCACCAAGACAAGGCCCCAGGTGTCACTGCTTTCCAACAGAAGTCAAAATGACATCATTGCAGCACTAGGAACTTACATCAGGAAGGAGATACAACGTGAAATAAAAGAGGCTGAAATGTATTCCATTCTACTTGATGAAACCTCTGATGTTTCACACAAAGAGCAAGAGTCATTTGTTGTGCGATATTTTCATCATATGCAAATAAAGGAGAGATTCATCGAAGTGTGCAATGTTGATACAACTACAGGCCAGGAGCTGGAGAATACAGTGTTCTTGCTTCTGCAAAAGAATGGCCTAGAGATGAAGAACATGTATGGTCAAGGCTATGATGGAGCAGCCAACATGAGTGGCATGTATAAAGGTCTCCAAGCTAGAATCCGTGCACACAATGAGAAGGCCCTCTATGTGCACTGCAAAGCCCATTGCCTCAATTTGGTACTAGTGGAGGCATCAAAGTCCAGCAAGCATTTTGTGACATTTTTCAACTTGGTGGAGAAATTGTATGCCTTTTGCTCAGGCTCCCCAAAGCGTCATGCTGCCTTGGTCAAATTTCAGGAGTCTCTCTTTCCTGGACAACGTGTTATGGAGCTCCAGCAGCTGTCAGATACTCGATGGGCTTGCAGGGAAAAAGCACTGAAGGCACTTCAGAGAAATTTGAAAGCCATTTTGATGCTCCTTGATGACATCAGTGACAGTGACCCACCTAACCTGGCCCAAGGTGATGCTCAGATGTACAGAAATGCCATTAATTTTATGTTCATTCTCTGCATGGAAATCACCACACCAGTATTCGAAGTCACTGCTTTGGCATCAGATTCTCTGCAGGAAGAAGGGTTGGACCATTCCACTGCCTACAAGGTAATTGATGGTGTGCTTCACACATTGCAAACCATGAGGTCTGAGGAGAAATTTGGAGAGATATTTAGATGTGCATCAGAGAAGGCAGAGAGTTTCAACATTCCAGTACCTACCGTGGTGCCTGGTCAGGAGAGAAAGCGGAAAGTTCCAGTGCGTTTCCAACACAGCACCACAGTGTCTCAAGTAGGTGCTCAGTTTGAGTCAGTGGAGGCATATTTCAGGAGTGGTGTATATTTCACCTTTCTGGACATCATGACTGGGGAACTGAACAGGAGGTTCAAAGGGGACAATACTGGAAGCCCAACGGCCAGAATCATTCAGTCCTTCCAGCCCTTAACTGTGCATGCTAACTGGGTAGGCCCACCAAACCCAGAAGCCATTGAAGATGTCCACATCCTCTGTGAATTCTATGGAGAAGATGAGGACCAGCTCAAAACAGAATTAAAGGTCTTCCACTCCAGCTTTAGTTCAAAAGACCTCAGAGAAATATTTCTGATACTGAGGGAAAACAATGGCCAGCTGATCTTTCCTGCCTTTGTCAAAATGATTCAGATCTACGCAACACTACCAGTGACAACTGCGACAGTTGAAAGATCCTTTTCAAAGCTAAAAATAATCAAAAATAAACTAAGAAGTTTGTGTGGAGAAGAAAGGTTGTCTGATCTCCTCTTGTTGGCCATTGAGAAAGATGTGGAGATCAATTACAACAAGGTCATCAACATCTACAAAGACATGGCACCAAGAAGGATGCTTCTTTAGAGCAGTACACTCCATTTAATGGACACTTGAGAATATGTATGTATATAGTTTAGAGTTGGATACAGATTTTATCTTTTTGTGGTGTGATTTTTGATTTTTAGAGAACGTTTTGAAATAAAAGTCAAATTGCATTTAACCTGTGCGATTTTTTTATTATAAAAAGAAAAGGTTTTCCACATATGCAAAAAGTGCCCTTTTTTCCCCCTGGAGCACTTGCCCCCCAAAATGTCTGTGCACGCCACTGTACTGCACAATGCCAAAAAAAGTTTTTCACTCTTCTACTTCATCACTTTTCAGCAGGTGGCAAGTCAACACTAAGAAAAATGGCTACTATATGAATGTTATATTACTGAGACATCAGGGGCATCACTGTTTTAGCCCCAAACCTTTGTTTTCTGGAGCCAGATGTGAACTGATCTACGCTACGTTCACACTGCAGGTCTTATGCTCAATTCCGGTTTTTGATCAAATCCAATTTTTTTGTCTGCTTGTTCACACTACAAATAAAATATGACTGCAAGCACGCTCTAGTGTGAACCCTCAAAGCGGCCCACATGCGCAAAAGAAGACATCAACACAACAGTATTGTTTGACTGATGGCCGTTACTATGAAGACTTGTTTCGGACTTTACGTTTCCCAATTTTGCTTTAAGTTATAAAGTGATTTTGTTATTTACAAATGGCCTAATAATTATCCTTATTGCTGTTTTAGAGAGGAGCGGTGCTTCAAAGGATAGTTGCAGATTTCTGTCAGAATCTGCAGATTATACAGTACAAATAAAATGTTCACGTTTCTCCAATGTTGTCTTCCCAACATTTTCACTGGATGGCCAGAAGCGTTCGCGATGTCTTCTTGGGCACTGATAATTGGCGTCTGTCTTGTGTCGGTGACGTAAAAGATGGATTTAATGCGACATGACCATTCAAACAGCAGTCGCTTTCTAAAACATCAGATATGTATCGGATTCAGTACATTTGTGCTGTTCACACTGTCATACCATGATCGGATATGGGTCGCATAGGGTCAAAAAAGTCGGATTTGATGTGCTTTTGCCTGCAGTGTGAACGTAGCCTTAGAGCAGAAGGTAGAGTGCTACATTATCAGATTACCGGCAAGCTTTGTTAACATTCATTTTACTATAGTGACCCAAACTGTTCTTCCACCAAGCTGTAAAATTGGTCCTTTTTAACACTAGATATTTTAACATGGGAATTTCAAAGTAGGTATTTGTCAACAGATGATGACAGTGTTCGTAGCTATCCACGTTTCTAATATTGTTCATTAAAACAATAGAAAGACACTTAAATGTGTAATAACTTGTGGAGGGGAATTACCCAAACCCTAGAAAGAGATGCAGTGATGTGTCATCAGAAGTGGAAATATTTGAGAAATTGGTGAAAGCAGTTAAAAGGAAGAAGTGGTGCAACGGGTGGCGATGTTTCTGTTGCTGCAATTGTGTCCCTATTTAGCTTGCTTTTTAGCGATATGAAACGCTGGGAAATCTACTCTAACTTTCCAATGGAGGTAATATTAATAACATTTTCTGTTCTGTTCATAACGTTTATATAAAGACACACTCTGAGTTGAGATGATTGTCCTGTAGGGTATTATTCATAAATATTTCTATTGTCAACAAAAACAAAGTAACAACATTGATCTATTTAAAGTCATGAGTTGATGAACCAGCCATACTATTCCTTTGACTGATGTTTTCTTTTGTCTGATGTAGATGTGTACTGTACCACCTGTTTACATGGTTTTATATTATGTTTCTGTATTGCAGGCAAAGAAAAGCACAGCTCCAGCACAGCAAATTCCTGACAGTGGGAATCCACAAGACTGTACTTCACACCATCACCCCCCACCAGTGACCCCAACAGTCATCACGCACTCACAGTCACTACAAAGCATCCAAATATGATCTGTTTCCCCCACCAAATCCCTCGAAATAAAATGTCATCCCACTCCCACTGAGAGTGCCATCTTTCTCCACCCAAGAAAAAAAAATATCAGGGAAAACTGGACAGAGGAACAGCAGTTTGGAATTAAGGTTGCAGAAATCCTGACAAAGTTAGTGCCCTGGGAGTGAAATTAGGTTCAGTTTTATGAGTCCCTTTACCACAGAAAAAAAGGATGGGGAAGAACTTCAGCCATGAAGTTTGACATTTGTAAAAATAACCCATACAAAAATGCCCTGTAAATTGTGGGTTGTAGTAATGAATGGCGGGGATGACAAAATGCTTCCCGTCATTAGCACTGAGACACAGTGAGTAGTTCCAGATTCTCGAGAATTCCCATGCAATTTCCATCCTATGTGTTTCAGATGGCAAGAAGACAAATTGCAACATATTCCAGATGGCTCAGCATACCTCTGGGATGATTCTAGACAAGGTGCAGCGAGACAGTCTACAACTTACTGCCACACTCACCTGAGAACATCCTAAAGCTAGGTAGCATAAAGTCACCAACAGTATTCATTAATTGCTGGCTCAAAAGTCAAATTTTGCAGAGGATATCTTGACATATTGGTGTTGCTTCTCCTCATCCATTGTGTGCATTTCCCACACTACTGAACTCCCCGTCTTTATTCCTGTTCGCACTGAGTGGCCTCACACACCATTTTCTTGCTTTCCTCACTTTTCTCTTTTTTGTGTTTGGTACAAACACAAGTCAACAGAAAAAGAAGCATCTTTTTTCATCCTCGAGCATAGATACTGGCATTTTTAATAGAGTAGAGGTAGAGAATGTGTCCACTATTTGTAGATCTCAATTGTACATACGTGAAAGCAAGCCCTCTGTACAGACTTTAAACCAGCTTTTAACAAATATCATAGGATAATATAATTATCTGTTTCCTGTTCTTCTCTTGTTTTTAATTATACAAATACAATGCAGAGGATTATTCAATACACATCTTCCAAATAAAAAAAAAAACAGAAATAGAAATAAATATATCCATTACCAAATTACCCATATACAAATGCAAGTACAACTTTGCTACTAAAGTTTTAGCACTTTCACTGTGTTATCGTTTTTTAGTGCCAGAGGTAGTTCGTAGCCTTCTGTACCTGGTGAACTGTCTGTCAACCGTTTGAAAACATGTTAATTAAATTCAGCATCCATGCCTCAAAAAGCAAAAAAACCAAACCAAAAAACAGTTTGTACATTCATCTTCTGCTTATCCAGATCCAGGTTGTTCAACTGGTGAAGCATCCTAATTTGGCACCTATCTGCAAACCAGGAACAGCTGTACTTTGAGCTCCTCCCACATTCATAAGCTCCTTATCCGATCCCTAAAGGAGAGCTTGGTCATCATTTGGAGAAATCCCCTTTTTGACACTTCTATTTTCAGTCTCTTTCTTTTGGTCAATATCTACATTTCTTTCTGGGTCAGCTCTCTTTAGCCTGGTACAGAATCCACAATACTCGAAATGATACACCAATTCTTCCTTCAATCTCCCTCTTTCCACAACTTTTCCATTTGGGGCAGCGACTCATTCACAACAAGAGTGGGCATTCCAGCCTTTTCAGCTAACAACCATGGCCTCTGATTTGGAGGAGCTTATTCTCTTCCCAGGTCCCTCACACTCTGTTGTGTAGCTCACTGTCCCAGATCATCCACAAAAAGCAGAGACAAGACCAGAGTCCGACTCTCTCCCTTGGCTGTACCAAATTTTATGCATAGAAATTGTGAACAGGATGGAAAAAATGACAGCAGATGTGAACTACAAGAGGGACCTGTTTGTATCACGATGGAAGAAATGGATGGACTATATTAAAAAATGCAGGCCAGTTTTTGATTTTGACAGTGTTAACTACTAGAAGACTAGAGGAAATATTAGTTATATTAATGGAAATAAAAACACACTCCCTACATGCCTTTTGTATTTTTATTTTTTTTTCTGCTTTGCTTCTTTTTCTATTTTCTTTCTTTCTTTTTTCTTCTTTCATTCCTTTTGTATGGATATTTTAGTTGTTTAAATACAGAAAAAAGAAAAATACATGTAGTGGCAAATTGTTGAAGTTGATGGTATTGTACAGTGATTCCTAAATGTCAATTAAAAAAAAGAAAAGAAAAAAAAGAAAGAAATTGTGAACAGAATTAGGAACAAAGGGCAGCCACGGCAGAGTCCAACAATCACTGGAAACAAGCCTGACTAGGTGTACAGGGACCAAAAAGCCTGTAACAAAGTGTCCAATGCAGAGCACCCTTCCCACACACCACTAGTAGTTGTTAAACTTGCTATTAAAATGTTCTCAGTTTTATTCAGTTGCAAAAATTAACAATGACATTTTTAGTGTATAATCATTGTTTTTATTTTTTATGTATGCAGCGAGTTCACTTTCGTAGAATTGCAGTTGGGACTTTTTGCTTGACTCTTAGTTCACATGCCACAGCTAGCAAACTAAGCATTAACATGCTAACCATATTCAGCCAATAACTTTCTTTTTTGTGAGTTAGCATAACCAGCAAGTCTTCCAGCTAAACAATCCTAACAGTCATTTGCACCTACACTCCATTTCCTTCCATCTCTCTTGCTGTTTAAGTCACGGTTAGGTTTAAAATATTTTTTTTACAGTGTTACACAAAATATCATCGAGGTGGCTCTATATAAAGGTGACAACAGAATTTACATGTTTTTCAGACTTATGCTAGGACTTTGAATTTTTTCTGTGTTCAATCGAACTTACAAATTTCAGGAAATACAAGACGTGGAAGTTGTGTTGCCATTTATTTTTAGCTTTTTTTTTTTTTGCAGGTTCATTAGTAAGTTATAGAACGTTATGTCATTAGGAAATAACCAGGCTGCTTCGTCATCACTTACCAATCTTTGTGTCTGACAGTCACCTAGCTATTTAGTGGATAAGTGTGAGGGTTATCAGCTGTTGCATAATTCTCCCTTTAACCATTATTTTAATTGGGAAGGTGATACTTTGCTGAAGAAATGGTTTCAAATGGATCTCAGGATGTTTCAAATCACTTCCCTGTTCGATTTGTAACACATATGAGGCATGGGAGTCTGTGTGATTAATACATGCTGTCATATTAATGTCCGATTACATCTCGCATAGAAAATCCAGGGTGGCTGTGTGCTGAGTGAATTGCTGGGACAAATCATGAAGGTTATAGGAGAGCCAAAATAACTGAGAAGACCAGTCTGTTTAGTTATGCTGTGATTTTCAGTGCACGGCACTCATGGGAGAGATGACTTTCTACTGTGTATGAAACACATTGCCAAGCCTGGCAACAGACAATGCACTGCAGAAATGCGATATGTTTAATAATGGAACCAAATCAAGGCTAGACTATTTTTAATCTTTCAGCTGTGAAAACACTACAGGGGTGTCGCAACAGGAATCCCTGTCAACTCCAAAGTCAACTGTTTTGTTACAAAGTGACAATACTAATGCAGGCTAAACAGCCTCCTGCTGTGACACAGTTAAACAATTTTGGGAAGCATATTAAGATTTATAACTGATTTATAACTGACTGAGATTATATAACTGTGCATCTCTTTGAGGAACAAAGTTTCTTTTGTAGAGCTGTGAGATGATGAGCCTTCAGATCTGCTTCACTTGACTTTAGGAAATTATCTCTATAGGTTTTCCTCTCCACCCTTGAATGCCTCCCATATTCAATTCACATATCTATTTGGGCATGTAATGAAATAAAGTTATTACAGCTATCAAATAAGTTCAGCTGATGTAATGAGAGCATGCATTATCTCAATTTATGTTGTTATTCACCAAATTGAATTAATCGTCCTGACAAAAAAAGGGAGAGGAGCACAGCACTGTATTTACATACAAATGAGTCACATTGAGGCTCTATCTTAGATGTGCACAGGTGAAATGTGTTTCAGTGACGTCTCTGTAATCTGATCTGGCGAGGTCCTTAACAGGGCCGACACATAATTTATTTTATCTTCAAGATGAATAAAGTAATTCTGAGCATAATTGGAAGCTTTGTCAGTGAAAGCAGTGCAATCTGTCACCTGGACACAAAGCCTTAGGCTTACAAATGTTTATAAGGATTAGAAACTGGGGTCATATATGGAGGTGAAGTTTTCCATTTTGAACACTAAAATCAATACAAGTTGCGCACAGTAGTTTGTTAAGTTAATGCACAGTTTGAAGAGCACCAAGGAACTCAGGAAGTATGGGATATATATTCCTATTATCTACTTTAGGTTTTTTTTATCATCAAAGTAAGTTTTTACCATAGTGCAAATGGTGCAAAAAGGTATGAGGAGTGAGGACCCAAGATTGCAGATGCAGAGGCCGAAGGAAGTTTAACTAAATGCATGCCCTTTATTGAACTGATATGTAAACAGCATGACAAAACAACACAAAACTAAACCAAAAAATAAATGCAAACTAAACTCACATAGAAAGAGTAGGAACAAGACTGCCATCAGGGAACTGAACAGTACACTCTAACACAAGACAAGGTGAGACTGACACAATATATATATACAGGAGGGTGGTTAGAGGAAGTGGAGACAAACAGGAACACATCAGGAGGACATCACAGATAATGAGATGAGGGAAGTAAAACTCAACATAATGCACACTAAGCAAACGACTATCACAATAAAACAGGAAACATAACTAATACAAAGACCAGGACTGAGATGCACAGGCTTGACAAAGACAAAAAGGTAAACAAACGTGGAGACATGACTAATTGGCACAGAGAGAGACCAGACAGACACACTAAACAAGAAACAAGAGTAACAAAACATACCGTAGAACTGAACAAGCGATGACTAGGCAGGAGAATGTAGGAAGACAAAAGGACAAAAACGGACAAGACATGAAAGCACAGGAGTCCTGACTCAGTTGATGACTGTAAGTAGAGTCATGTGTGGATCTATTTATTTTCAAAGTCTGAACTTAAACTAAAAATCTGTGACTAGACAACAGAGATAAAGAAGCAGATATTTCCCTGACTGGTTTACAATTAAAACAAATCTGAGAAAAGGCACCACAGCAATGATATACTGTATGTGTGTAATGCAAGTTAAGTTGCACCTCAGACAAATCCAAAATCAATAGTTTCCCTAAAATATTTATCCAGCTGGAATCATCTGTTTCTGTTTAGGAGTGACATTGCAACCAGGACAAGTATTTAATGCAAAGGAATTGATTTTCACAAATGTAATAAATGCTCATCACACATCTATTTCTCACGCATCTTAATTTTTTTTTAGTTTGTTTTTACACTTTTCACTAAATTAGCTTCTTCAGCATCTGTGTGGGTGTACTGGCTGTGTTTGACTGACATTTCTATCACTGTGCTGTTAGTTTTGTAACACCTGCAGGGTTTGACAACTTACACCCTTATCATCTTTATATGAACTGTGTTGACCTCATGTAATTCTCACTACAGCTCCACACAACTTCAACCTGAACCTGAGCAGAGGGTTAATAAGATGGTAAGTGGAGGCACCTCAGTGTGGGTGTGCAGGGCCCTTAGAAGGCTAAATGTTTTAGTCTGAGTCAGGCTTAAAGTAATTATGTGTTATAGTTGTACATGTACATAAATCATGCCAGGTACTTCAAATCATGCCGGGTCTAAACATAGCCATGATTTCAGTTCTACATTAGTTTGGGTTTAGATATTTATTATTCCTATTTGAAATAATGTTCTGGATTACATGGATCTAAAACTTGTCAACCTCAGTAATGAAGTGCATTGGGGAAAATACCCAGCAAACCGCTGTTTGAACTCTGATCAGAGAGGGAGTGAGCATGAGATGATCAGAGAGAGGATTTGCGTTTGTGCATTTGTGATGTGAACTGTGCACATACAGTACGGCTCAGTGTGTGAGTGAGCGCGCACACATATAAACACACTGTGTGAGTGTGCATACAAACACAGGTATGCACACTCACACAGATGCAGACAGACAGACAGAAGCGGTGATGCAATGTCTGCGAAACGTTTTCCAGACTTCTTCAAACGAACCCAGTGTAGGTTTTTCTTGCTCTAATGCACCATTCAAGGGTATTTGATTTGCAGTCCCTACAACCACCAATCCCATACCCCCGCCCCCACTTGCTATGACTGACTGGAGCTCTGATGACACTCAATGAAACGTCTGCACTATTGTTCTGTTTCTACTTCCTGACAATGTGCAGCTTGTCAGTACTATTTTCTGTCATTTGTACACTGAATTATAGCCGTTTTATTTATTTTTAATTTTTAATTTTTTTTTTTACTAGTAAAAAATTATTTCCTGAAAGTTCTACAGTCTCAGTAATAGTGGGTGGGTTGTTATAATCTTATTTGATGTGTCATTGTCTCTTCTGTGTCCTTTGGTTTTCCTCTGTTCTTTGCTCTTTTCTTTCTTCTTTTGTATTTGCATGTTGTCCATGTCTCCTGTGTCACCTCATCTGGGTCTGTGTTTGTCACCGTGTCCTTCTGTGCCCTTCATTGTAGTTATTTCCTTGTTTTATTTGGAATGTATTTACCTCCTGTATCTTTAGACATGATGGCCTTCGTTTTTGTGAGTTTTCCCAGAGGGAGTATTATAAAACATGGATATAGCTAATGCAGAGTTACCTGTGTTCTGCCAGGTCAGGGCAGCTCCTTTTGTTTGAATGCAAAGACATCTACAGGAAAATTACTGTCTTGCTCTATGTATGATTCAGTGAACTCTTTACTTCTGGGTTTCTCACTACTTTTAAGCCTGGGTGAGTACAACATGGTGTTAGAATCAAAAACGACAGTAAAACAGGGAGTACGTTTCTGTAACTCTCCCTTGCCTCATGCGATAGCCCTTAGTTTCTGCCTGGGCTCACATTCATCATCTAAACTGCGAGCTGGTTACAGCAAAAACCCTCAGCTCCACTTTCTCACATTAGAATTTCACTTAATTATGTGACATCGCAGTGAAATGTCCATCTTTTATATACAGTCTATACATTTTCCACAGCACATGGGAGGTTCAGGTTCAGCATGTTGCCATGACTTTTAATTCGCCCATTTATAAACTTCTGAAGGAGAGATTTAATGAAGTCTGGAAAACTGAGCAATCTTCCATCAGGCCTTAATGAAATAAAATGCATGTTCCATAGACTGGAAAAGACCATCAGTATAAACTGTGGGCCTGTGACAGACATATCAACATCAGTGTCTACTCTTCAAATGTTATTTAAATTGTTAATTTTAGATTTGCTGTGTGTTGCATAACCGCTCATTATCTCCCAAGTGAGCATTAATTGCAAGAGCTGGATAATACAACATTTTGTCCCGCAATTTAAAAGGCAAACATTTATCAGTCACATATTTTTTATTAATTGATTTAGACTGTGAGTTGATTCCCTGATTAGATAGCTACCTGCATTGTATTTGAAATGTATAATTATCCAGTTGTGCTACAGATATTTATGTAATCTAGAGATTAAATGAATTAGACTATGAAAATGCATTTGTGAGCAAATTCCAGCTTTATAAAAATGAATTTTACCTCTTGGTGTAAAACTGAATTCACAGTAAATTGTGAGTACTTTATTTTCTCGCACCCCTGTGAGACAGTGACCTAAGGCAACCTGACCCTGAGATTACCTTGTTTCAAATGTTTCCATGTGATTAGTCCCCTATAGACCTCATAAAACAGAAAAAGCCTGCGAGAAAGATAAAGCTTGTTATTTTCAACTCACGCTGAGAATCAGAGGAGCTTTGAGGACCCCAATCGACCTCAAGAACGGAGCTTTTAAAAATTTGAGAGACCCTTGTCAAGCGTATTGAACTTTCCTTTTGTCTGGAATCCTTTCAGTCCCTCCACCCCCCACACGCAGACAGACACGCATGCACGCACACACATGTACATGCACATACACAGGAGCAGCAGTTAAATGTCAGTCGTCACATGGCTTTTATTTTCTGCTATACCTGTACAACACATTTTGGTTTAAGCCATTAGTCTGACAGTTACTAATGGTGCCACTGCTGCTGATTGAAGATAAGAAGCTCCCTGTGTGGGAATTAGCCCAGGAAGGTCTTTGAAATGAACAAAAGTCAGAATGGAATTATATCTTTATCCATATATGATTATGTTGTTCTTCTAAACTGAGGTAATATTACCTGACTGTTGATGACCTGAAGGCAAACCACACAGGCGTGAAAAAGGCTTTAAAAATGGTGCTTCTCAAGCATGTGAAAACACGAGTGTGACTGAAATAATGAGCATGTGAAGCCCAGTAGAGATAGAACAACAGCAATGAGTCTCATGAGTTATGACAAAGCTTCTTTCTTTAGTTCGATATTAAGGTTTGGAGTCCCTTTCAAAGGCCAGAAAAGATTACATAACCTTTGGAGAACAATCTAAAAAGTTTAAAAGAGGAATCCCAGAGGACACCTGACAAACCTAATGCTGGATTATGTATCCCTCAGGATAGAAACCCTTTGCAACACATGCATTTCACACAGATGTATATCTGTGTTAGTTGCTGGTGTTCAACAATGTAACATTAGTACCTGAACAGAATACGTACAAATGCTTGCTGAGTTGTCAGAAGTTAGTTTTCCTAAGAAAAGGCCAACTGTGATAATATGAATGGAATTAACGGTCCTCTGAGGCAGAATATGTGATGGTTCTGCTGCTGCAGATATCACATATACCATCACATATTAGCCCAAATTCTAAAGAATTTGACAACTGCTTAATTGCTTGATTGCTGACAATTGCTTACTTTTAAAATCGTACACAATATTGCGCCTAGCTACTTAACTGAACTCCTCAGCCCTTAATAACCCTAGGAGAACCCTAAGATCATCGGGCCAACATGGTGCAACCTAGGTCGTGGCTGAAGACCAGAGGTGACCGTGCTGTTGCTACTGCTGCATCCAACCACTGGAAAAATCTTCCAACTTCCATCTGTCAGGATAAATAATGTTGTTGTTGATGGTTTTTGTTGTGATGAAACAGATACCAAAATGCCTTAGGCTACCAACTTACATTCTCTTTGTTTCCTGTTCATTGTCTGATGTTTTTTTTTTATTTTGTTCATTTTTACTACAAAATGTAATCTGTATCACCTTCTTTGTCATTACCTGGTTTGCAGTTAAATGCATGCCTTCAAACTTGACGTCACCTGTCATGTTCCTCTGTTTAATTATAGTTTCTCACACTAACATTCTCACACACTAGATCTGATTTTGTGCATCGCTACAGGTACATCATGTACTTAGTGTTTACACATGTAGATGAGACAGCAGCTGCAGAGGAGTGTAAAGCAGACAACTGGAAATATACATTTTGAAATTATCTGGCTAAAATTATGTGACTGCAGCGGAAATGTAAATTCTGTGCTCGATTTTTACGACACTGTTTTAATAATCAGTGCCTTTTATTCTGGTGATAAATGAAATTAAGAATGCCTCGACATGGACTTTTCATTTGAGTTTAAACCAAGAAAAAAAAACCACATTGAGCAGGTGGTGCCCATAGACCATTGCTCTCTCTCTTCTTATTACTTCGGATTGTGTTTTTTTTCCCTCTAGTTTTGCTTTTTGTGTCTTTATAACTACTGGTAGCATGAGATGGTAACTCACCCCATTTAGTTTGTACAGATAATCTAGCTCTACCAGGATGGAACTTCCATATATGCTGACAAAGTGACAACATATACTGTAAGGGTGGATTTAAGTCAACAGCAAACTTAGTGAGAACATATATTTTTTCTTTAGGTTCTCTGTGTCTCCCAGCAAGGCCTCAAGAGTGTAGAGGGGACACTAGGAGACTGGCTGTTACATGATGCAAACTAGAAAGGGTCATAGATAGGAATCAACCCAGCAGCAGGATTGGTATCTGCTGCTTTGTGGAAGAAAGAACAGAGGCTGCACTGCAAGAGACTTACAAGATGACCTCCAGCATTGTACTCTTGTGAATGTTTGTGATCAAATTGTTAGAAAAAGACTCGTGAGCATGGAGTAAGCTCCCGACATACTTTAGTGGGACCTGTGCGCAGGACCATGCAACTCGACTGGCATTTACCCGAGAACACCAGAACTGGCAGGTCTTCCATCAGCACACTATTTTCTTCACACATGAGAGCAGGTTAACACTGAGCATATGTGACAGATGTGAAAGAGTGTGGAGACACTGTGACGAATGTTATGCGGCTTGCAACATCATCCAGCATGACTGGTTTGGCAGTGGGTCAGTGATGGTCTGGCGAGGCATATCCGAGGCCTGCAGTTTAACTGACTGTGTCATACTGTGATGATCATGAGCCATTATTTTTTTCAAGCATGTACTTTTTTTTTAACCCCTTCCAAACGGAGTACCTGAAAATATTTAGAATTGATCGTAATGTGAGCGCTTTTTTAAAATATATTTTTTACACAGCAGACACATGCAGTGTTATTTTTCACTTTGTCAAATTAAAGCTATACATAGGACTTTCTCCATAGTGCTTGTGATTGGACAGCTGTCAGAGCTGATGCTATACTGTCAAGTCTTAAAGCTCAAATTGCTGCAGGTTTCCACACACTTGTCAGAAAGGATATTTATATGATGACATCTTATATAGTGCAGCTGCCAGAAACTGTAAGGTAGTTCACACCAGTCCTGTGTGATATGCCATCATCCAGCTGCATTAGAATATGTGTACTTTTTCATGATTATGATGAAAATCACACTTAACTGAAAACATTTGCTGTATGAATAAGTATGGTGTTCTCATATTGGCCAACTGTCAAGTCTTTGCTGCTATGATCAATAATGTTAAGACAGCACAACAAATAAATACTGTGAAGCATCATTTATATTAGTCATGAGTTGAGCACAATCCAAAAAAGAAGAAAAAATCTGCAGTTTACACTTAATATTGCCAATTAATCCGACACATTTGTTTCCTCGCTGGATGCTAAATTTTTGTGTTGCATTTCTAATATATATTCAAATGAATAAAATCAAAATAGTCAGTGACTAAACTTCTGACTGGGTCATCAAATGTGTTTATCTTCATTGTCTGTAGCTAACATGAACATTGATGAGACAGAGTAAAGGTCCAAAAATAGGTGATATTCCTATTTTTGGACCTTTATGAATATTTAAATTTGTGAGTATTGAGCACACTGATGTACATAACCATGCACATGGGACAACACTGGGACTTATGGGACTTAGGTTTCAACTGTTTACTTTAATTGCTTCTGTGCTTCCACTTGTAAATACATAACAACTCCCAGGCAAATCCAGTACTGTAGCATGTGAACAAACAATGTCAACCATTTCTGTGTGAAATTAACTTTGAAGTAGCTCTTATGAAGTGAATAACACTGAATCCCCCATGGAAAATAATCTCCAAGAAATAATTTATTTCCATTTGGAAATGTTTAGTAAAAATTATAAATGGCCTGATGTTTTTGGAACTTAATGAGCCTTCTATGCCCCTGGGTACCATGGATAACAATATTATGCTTTTTACATTGTCAGTAAATAAGAACACTTACCTTATAAAACCTTAGAATTTTAGACTATTCCTTATTATTGAACTTAAAAAAATGAGAACTTAAACTGTGAGAAATTTGGGATTTTTTTTCTTGATTTAATATTATTTTCTTCTCTTATTATTGTAACCTTCTCTGACTTCATAAATTGCTATTATACTTTTATTTTAAACCTCAAGTAGCCCTATTCTGCTGTTCTTTCAGCCGCAGAACAAATATAGCTGTAAGACTATTCACGTCACTGAACAGAGTACGTATTAGCTCTCTAAAGTGTTTTACTATTTTTCAACTTATTATTTTGGTTCCTATTTAAGTTTGTAATTTCCGGTCCACCCAGCAGTGGACAGTATAACTACTACATATAAATACTTCAAACGATTCATTTGAGCTTATTGGTAGTTGATTTCTACACAACATGATGACCTCATACTAGTGTATTTGACACAAAGAAAAACGTTCAATGGCATAACATGCTTGCTAAACTGCTGATTATGTTGTAAGAATTCATGCACAAACACAGATTCTGTGGATACAATTGAGATATTTGCTGCCCCCAAGTGGTTAAAACTCAAATAATTTTGCTTTAATGACCCTTGGGGCTAACGTTGCGATTCTTAGATACATTATTCACATTTCTCAAAGTGAAAAGGGAATATAATTTGTAAAATTTAGAAGAGGCTTTAACTATTAATATTTTAATTTAAGTCAAATGGGTTTTGGGCTGAGCTGGTAGAGAAGTTGGATTTTTATTTTTTTATTTTTTTAATCAGGCTAACATATTGTTATATAGGTGTTATCACTGGGTTATCTAACTGGAGACTGATGTCAGATTTTGTATAAATTCAAACATATGTTTCTGCTTAGAGCTTTGCTGCACACATTAAAGATTTATACCACATGCACATGAATACCTGTAACGTTTCCCTAGAAATTCCTTGCAGATTGAAACTGTGACAGACTGTAGCACCCATCTGTCTCCTGTCAGTCATCACCTTTTAGCTCAAGTGTCATCTGCAGTTTGCCAACCCAGTTCAGGTTCTTCCCACACACCTTGGAATGGCACCTGCTAACAGATCCTGCTGTTATCTGCACAGACATAACAGTGTGAGAGAAGTGACAATGCCCTGGGACTCACCTGTCAACTTCAGAAACATCAAAGGTCTTGACACCCGTCTGTGGCACTCTCACCATGACAGAGCTTTCCTGTGGGAAAGGAGGAGGCTAAGACTCAGTGACGACTAAAGGAAGATCAGAGGTGTGTTTTGATTTATTATAAAAAAGGAGGTAAAAAGTATTAATCACCTTCAAGGTTTTATTTGTTGATTGGATGTCATCTCTGAAGTGCTTCTGAATTGGAGAATTTGTGGTGGGGCTTTTTGGTTTGCTTGTTTTTTGGGCGAGGAGAACTGTTTTTTGTTTTTTGTTTTGTTTTCTTGCTATTTAGTGGACTAAAGATACAGACTTTGAGATACAAAGGTACTTCAGCAGCTTGTCAGCTTCACCTGCACGACACATCCCTGGGTTGTGCTATCTGCTGGTACAGACATAAAGCTATAAGTTGAAGGCTGTACTTTACTGCAGTGGTTCCAAGCCCCCGGGCCAAGGACCAGTACCGGTCCATGAGTCATTTGGTACCGAGCCGCGAGAGTTGAGGCTCGGGTGTGAAATTTATGGATTTCAGGGTTTTTATCATTTTTTATCATTATTTTTTGTTGTTTTTATTGTTAACTTGGTTTCCCTGGGTCTTTTCCAGTGTGTTATAAATAAATCTTCTTTTTCTGGAACCATTACTGGTTTTATTTCGTTGTATTTATCCGCGATACCTTAAAGACCGGTCCGTGAAAATATTGTCGGACATAAACTGGTCGGTGGCACAAAAAAGGTTGGGGACCGCTGCCGAAGCAAGAATGACTTTTTTATTGTGGAATGCAAATTGGCAATAGTGGGTTGTTATATAGGTATTCGTATATTGTTAACACCTCACTACAACAGAAAAAAAAGTTAAAGGAAAATTAACATTGCGCTTATATTTGTTAAGTGGCCTTTAAGATACCTAAAGGCCCAATACTGAACTTTAAATATCAAAGCCTGAAACTCTTCTGGCAGGTACGTCCCAGACCCCTCAAAAGTTGCTCCTGGGTGCTAAATGCCACAAAATGCTGCTGATCTACAACGATATTTTTACTTTGAGCCTCAGAATGACGAGTTCAGTCTTTGTTGTCCATTTTTGTAGGGGACAAAATTCAAAGAAAATGGGAACACACTGTATTTCTGATCATTCAGTATACTCATTGGGTCAATCCCATGCTCTGTAAATGCAAATCACTGGAGGAACTTTGGGCCTTGGGAAAGTTCTTGGTCATTAGTTCTCAGGAAATTAACATTCTTTGAATATTCAGTTGAAAAGCACCTGTGGTCCCACTTAAAGGACCAGAAATAGCAGCCACACAAAGCTATTTTTCAACTCCCTTTAGAGGTCATTAATTAAGGTTTTTAGTAACCACAACCACAAGTAATTTTTTTGATTCATTTTTCTAAGCAGTATATTGGGGATTAATATCTTGTGTTGGTTTTGGATGTAAATTATGTTAACATGAATTCTCTTCTATGCTCACATCAGATGAAACAAGGTCTGGTGTATTGGTGACCTTATAAATTGCTGGTAAAACTTGCCAAAAGAGAAATACAGTTTCTTTTGGTGTGAGAAATAGTCTTTCCACCTTCCTGTCAGGTGCATTTATTTGAAGCCCATGAACAGCAGGGAGTCATGCACATCATTATAATCATTAGCTGTCCGATCTATCAGATCTATCTTTTGCTTTTTACATCACCTGTCAGCAACAGCTCTTAACTGAAACACAAATTAAATACTACACAGAAAGTAATTAACCATGTCCATCCACAGTGAATATAAAATTACATAATATGATTAATCTCAGCTTTCATATACCACCAACAGCTTGTTCACAGTTAATAGTAATATATGCTGTAGAAAAGAGTATATAGACTATAATTTTATGGCTCTTACTTAAATTAATTCTTTGCTGTTTCTGGGCTTCAGTGTGTTAGCATGACAATTAAACTGCTAAGTAGTTTTGGCTTTGAGTTATAACTGGGTTATGAACACTGAAAACCATCTCTTGAATTAAACCAGTGCTATCATATTGTGAAATAAATCATTCATGCATTAACTTTCTACAGGCTCGACCACTCTTGCATTTCCAGGTGGTTAAGAATTTAGTAGTTCGTGGCTCAGTTTGGATCAGTTAAACCTTAATAACTTTTTAAGAATTAACTGAGCACTTTTAAAGCATGTCTGGGTCTGATGGAAAGCTACAGATCAGAATTATTCACCCCAGATGAGCCAGCTTTCAACTTAAGATCCACAGGTGAGGCCCTTCTGGCTGTTCCAAAGTCAAATCACTTTTATGCGACTTCCTTTAACTGTCTTTTTCTTTCTTTACACCAGGAGAAACAACAGAGTAGGTTGGAAAACTTACACACCCATATGGAATATTTATAGTAACAATAAATAAATGAATTAGCACAGAGACGCACGGTTCATAACAATAATGTCATTGTTTAAGCTCATCAGTGTCAACGTAGAAATACAGATTACTATTTTAGCACCATCACAGCATGGTGGTGAACTGAACTGAGAGTATGACATTTTGATTAGTTAATCACATTACAGTATACTGCATGCTGAAAAAACTAGTTCACATATTTGTTACTTGTAGACTGTACGATGTTAACTTTTTGTTATCAGGTTGTTCTGAAACCTGATCCAAAATACTGCTCAGATCATATTTTATATTAGCTTCTTTTAATGGGCTACTTGTTCAATCTTGAAATAATTTCAACATCCTTCTGAGTCCTGAATGATCAAATCCTGTAAAAAGATAAAGACAGTATCATATAATCCCAGAGGAGTAGTTTGCTTTCACGCTGCACCTCTCCTGTGAAGCCAGCTCACATTTGGGAACACATCTGTCTTAAAAATGTCAAGTTTGGCAAAGTTTATAGTTTGCGGTTGATCAGGTGACCCAAAGCCACCTTAGTTATGTTGCTTAGTCTTATGATGTGCTGAGCATTCTTCTGCGTCTCCCTTTGTCTTTTCACTGCTGTTGCACTTACTGGCCACTATTGCATGTCATTAAGCTTATTTTCTGCTCTTCATCTAGTGCGCTCTCATTTTTCTTCTCTTTCAACTCACTGTTCCAACTAGTCCCAGCAGATGGCTGCCCCTCCCTCAGCCTGACTCTGTTGGAGCTGTCTTCCTGTTCCTGTTTGCCAACTGCTCATTCTGAGGGGATTGTCTGATTGTTGATTTTATTTTACCTTAGAATACAAAGTGTCTTAAGATGGCTGTTGTTTTAAACTGGCTCTATATAAATAAAATTGAATTAATCTTTATACGTAACGATATGTCAGAGTTAATACCTACATACTCCTCATATTAGTCCACATACAACAGAAGATAAAGTGACATTCAATTCAGAACAAGGAGGTTTCTCTTATCAACAATTTGATAAGAGAAAAGTGACTGACTTGTGTTACTCTAACATCCTCTTATATGGCTCTGAAGTTTTCCAGCATCACAGCAGCTACACACAAAACAATATATCAGATAAATCCCTTAATGAGCTGAAACAACATAATGAAGATGCTTTGCCCGTTGTGTAATGCAGATGTGTATCATTTTGAATACAAAAACCACCTGTCAGCACATCAAGCAAAACGAAATCTGGGTTTGAATCCACCATCTGGCCGGCACTTTTCTGTTAGGAATTTGGATCCTCTCACCGTGTACTCCAGCTTCGCACAGTTCAAAGACATGCAGTTAGTGGGCTTAGTTTAACTGGAGATTTTAAAATGACTATAGATGTAAATGTGAATGACTGTCTGTGTCTCTATGTTAGCCCTGTTACAGACTAGCGACCTGTCCAGGATATGCCCCGCTCTCGCCCTATGACAGCTGGGATAGGCTCCAGGCCAAAATCCATCCATTTCCTGCTATTTCTCAAAATAAATGGAAGAAAAAGGATGGATGGATTTTTTTTCTTTGTATTTTGAACATAAGCCTGAATATTTTATTAAGTGAGATGCATGTGACCGAGAATGAGCCCAAGCGGCATTTTTAAACTGATCTGTGAAGAGGTGCTGTGGCCAAAAATGGTTGGAGAGTCCATGTCCGCAAGCAAGGGTTGCCTCAACAATGCTGTAGGCTCCAGTTTATGTAGACACACAATTGATTTCTAAGTGTTTAAGTATAGGCACTGTAATGCCACTGCAGGTTAAAAGCTCAGAGAGATCTCAGAAAAGGAGGTTAGTGTGCACTGGGGGGAAAAAAAGTCATGTTGCAGGTGTGTCGGCATCTGTCTGAGAGTACATCAGAGAGAGTGAGGGGGGATGTGCAGCTCCAAAAATAGAAAATCAATTTGTGGCAGGAAAAGCCACATATAAATGAAGGTATATGAAATGCTGTAACGTTAGTTGCATGGTTATTGGCATCCCTCCAGCAAAGGTGCAACAAATCATTATATATGCCTGTTGCGGTCAGTCCTCTTTCCTAGCAGGGGCCTCATGATTCATACAAACAAAACAAAATAGACGCTCAGATCTTATGAGGCCCCTGGTTCAAGCTCAAGCACAGATAATCCTGTGCAGTAAGGTGCCTTGATCCAGGCTGCTAACACAGCCAAAAAAACACTTTAATCATCCAGTTATTTCTCGTTCTTCCTAGAAATTCAGTTTCTCCTTTTTTTTCAACTTTCGCAAGTCATTCTCATACATGTCTAAGAAAGCAGCTCCCAGGATAAGATAAGCAACCAGACTCTCCCCTTTGTTAAACACAGATTTGGGAGACTCTGGTGACAACAGTGAATTTCATGAAAAAATAAATTCAAAGTAAAGTAAAAAAAAAAAACTACATTGAAACAAAAATGTTAAAATGAGAAAACAGATGATTCTCTGTGAGACAGTTCAAATAAATTTTATTTATACGTTACCCAAATCACAACACAACTTCAAGGCACTTTATATTGTAGGATAAAGGAAAACCATAACATTCAGATGACCCCCTGAGCAAGCACTTTGCAACAGTGGGAAGCAAAAACTCCCCTTCAACAGGAAGAAACTGCCGTGACCAGCTAGGGGTAAGGGTAAAGAGACAGGACAAAAGACACAATGTGGAAGAGAAGAGCCAGAGATAAATAATACATACACAGGGTGAAAAACAGTATGTGAAGAAGTCAGTGCATCATAGCAAGCTCCCAGCAGCCTAGGCCTATTGCAAGATAACAAAAGAATGATTCAGACTCACCTTATCCAGCCCTTACTATATGGTTTATCGAAAAGAAAAGTTTCAAGGCTTATCTTATCTCCTGCATCCAAGGGGCTGAAAGGGCCTGAAAGTTCAAGGCTCTGGCTCCCATTCTGCTTTTCACTATGCTAAATACCCTAATATACAATGTGTTGTATTGTAGAGCGATACTACATGAGGTGCAAAAGATTTCTTCTGTCCTTGTGGCAGTTGAGCTGAATCAGTCTGTTAGTGAAGGAGCTCTACTGCTTGTCCAGTAAGGAGGGTGGTCAGGATTATCCATGTCGGATAACAGTCTCTTTGGTAATCTTTTCTCCACAACCGCTTCAAATGTGTCCAGTTTGCACCCAAAGTGCAAACACAGAGCCATCCTTTCTAATCAGTTTATTCCATCTTTAGGTGTCACCAGTTCTGATGCTGCTCATCCAGCACACTTCAAACTACCCCCATTACAACAGACAGAGAAAATCTCCAACATTTTGCTGCACAAGCTGAAGGATCTCAACATCCTCAAGAAATAAAGCCTGTTCATCCACCCCTTATGTAAAGCCTGTGTTGGCCTTCTAGTTCAGTCTATTGTTGATGTGGATGACCAGGTATTTGTACTCCTCCATCAACATCCTGGCTGAGGATAGACACTTCATGTACTGAAGTTGATTAGCTTTCTGATCTCATTCAGAGACCACATTCAAAAGATATTTTTTAAAAGACCACTCCACAAAATCATTCACTAGTACTCTATCAATTTCACAAAATTAGATATATTCTGTGATATAGCCAGTAAAGCTGTTCATATATTACCTTTTAATACCAGGAGTGATGGTTCTTATTGCACATAATTATTACTAATTCACTTCTCCAACCTTTCCAGCCATTAAAATGTTTTATTTAGTAAGAAATATTAAATAACTTTAATAAATTTAGCCACATAGACAAACTGATGAATGCCAGCTCATGTGAAAAAACGATGTTTCTTTGCTAAAGTGTTATGTTGCTGTGGATTAATTTATCTTCTTTCATTATTGTTATTCATGGTTTTGATTCTCATTATTATATTTATGTTATATTCTTTGTTCTCAGGCTTTAGGTTCCCGTTTCTTTGACTTCCCCTTATTCCATGTTTCTCATCTTGTCTCCATGTTCCCTCTGTCTCCCCAGTCAGTTGTGTCTCTGTGTCAAGTCCGCATCTTTGTGAATGTCTCGTTTCCTGTTTTATTTTGATAGTCCTTGTCCTGGGCGCAGTGTATCTAATTTTGCTTCCCCTTCTCTCATTAAGTCTGATTAGGCCCAGCTGTGTTTCCCTCCTGTTTCCCATTCCCTTGTTACTGCCTCGTGTATTTAAGCCCTGTGTTTTCATTTGCCCTTTGTTGTGTTGTACACCCTCACTGCTGTGTGTTCCTCTTTGTGCTCCTGTTTAGAGTCCTAGCTTCTCAGTTCCAAGTTTATTTTCTTGTGGCCCTGCTTAGTTTTCCAGTGTTTCAGTCCCTAATTCCTATGTTCAAGGTTTTTGTTTGTTTTTTGTGAGTTTATGTTATGGTGAATTTCCCAGTAATAAAGCTGCCGTTTTCAGTTAACCTCCCATGTTGTGAGTCCTACGTCCTGTGAGTCCAACCTCCTGCCTGCCACACAGCCGAACCGTGACATAAGCAAAGAGACTAAAAATAAGGAAACTTTTTTTTTTCTTTTGAAACTTTGAAACTGTCATGGTGTGACCTTCACATAGAGTCATTTGACCTTTGGCAAGATAAATAACTGGGTACTGATTCGCTGCTCATTAAGGAGTGTCGATATTAGCTCCAAGCTTTTTTTTTTTTTTTTTTTTTCCCATAAGAATTATCCATACACTGTCTTACTCTTGAACTCTGAATAGCTCCTAGATACTTTCAATTTTAGTAGCACCGAGGACAGAACATGTTCCCAAGTTTTGCAGTAGATATTTTTTTATTTATTTATTTTTTATAAAGATGTTCACAGTGTCTTCGTATTTCTCAAGATCAACATGTTCCTTCCTGTCTAACACCTCTGTGCATTTCCCACAGGGCATATTGGGGGTTTATGCTCAGTAATAAAAGCATGCAGCATTCTAAAACTTTACAGTGTCACTCTTTCAGTGGCTGGAAATCTCATTCAGTGTTTTTTGTTTTTTGGGGGGGTTTGTGCAAGAGATCCAAGTGAGTACCCAGAAAAGTCAAAAGTGGCTTTTCCTTTTTGGTTGCAGCTGCACATAAAATTGTCTTTGAAGAAGTTAAGACAATATTTGTCAAGGTTAAGGAACTTTGTTTTCCTATATTTATGTCATGTTGTTAAGTTTTGAATCAGGCCAACACACAGTCAGTCTTGTTATAAGCAGCTCAGATGTTCGTGTCATTCTGTTTGGCCTTTTCTGCTCAAACTCTGGACATTTGTTAACACAAGAAAAATAGACTCCTACTTGTTCGCTAA
Source organism: Perissodus microlepis (assembly GCF_051167445.1). Classification (NCBI taxonomy): domain Eukaryota; kingdom Metazoa; phylum Chordata; class Actinopteri; order Cichliformes; family Cichlidae; genus Perissodus; species Perissodus microlepis. Next base: position 13,854,973 of record NC_140479.1, on the reverse strand, counting down.
AAGTCGTGCAATTTTTCAACTGTGATAACAAAGTGACTTGAGCTTTGTAATGGAAATGAGGTGGAAAAAAACAGCAAGGCTGTTATTCATCTTCAAGGTTTCTGTTTTGCAGCTCAGTGTCCTTGTCCTTTTTGGGAAATAGAGAATTTAAATGCATGGAAAGCTTAGATCTGCAATTACTTTGGCATTCACTTGCTATACCTTTGGGTGCCTGAAAGTCTTTATAACAGTGTGAGTCACTCTGAACACCAAAAGCCACTATTCTAGTATACTTTTCTGTGAATGTCATATTCTAGTTTTCATATGTGATTTTGGTTAAAATAGAATTATTAACATTGTTTTTTTTTTTTTTAACAATAAAAATTAAGGACAATAAATAAATACATAGCCGTAGATAAAACTGAAATTACATTAATTTAAACTATGGATTTAAATGTAGTAACTTCAGAATTTATAAATGGTTAGCTGTTTTTTTTTTTTTTTTTTTTAGCGATATAATGAGTTGCATTAATGTGACAGCATTCTTTGAAAGAAAAATTTAAACTTCCTCTCCTTATTATCATGAGTGATGGATAACCAAAGACCAATCTGAACCATGCCGGTATATAAACAAGTTGAAGCTTGTTTGTTCTGATGGAGTACTAATACACCTGAGGAAGATGCGTTTATATTTCTGGTGTATCAATCATTCAAGGCAGCAGCCTCATGAATGCCAAAGTAAGGTCTGTGTTTTGCCCTCTGTGTGTCTAAGCAAAGTCAGAAAGCGACGTGTTAACTTAATGTTGCCCTCAAGTTGCTTTATGTTAAACTGTGCCCCAAAGCCTCAGCTATAACAGTAAAACACGTAGGTTACAATCATTGCCAATTCAAAATTAATTTGAACAAATGCACTTGTTGGTGAACTCCATAAAATAACAATAATGGATCTGCTGCATCCTGCATTAGACATTGTTTGCCAGCCTTAAATTGTTTGTGTTCCTCCTGAAATGACTGTTGAATACAAATGTCTCTTTGTCACCTCCTTTGTTCCAGTCTTCCAAATGTACAGACTTATCATTTAATTCTTACTTCTTATTTTGCTTTATTCTTTATTTATTTTTTAATTTTTTATCATTGCAATGTGGTTATATAGTAAAATCTTTGTAATTGAAAAAATAAAAGGCAACAGAGTTGCCCTCTCTTAATTTGACAGCCCAATAAAGCTATGTGCTAACAGAGTAAATGTAAGGCCCCAGTCACACAGGTGACCATCTTGCAACCACCAGTCATGAAGAAAAAAATATTTATTCCCCAACTGGTTGGTGATTGGTTGCTGTCAGTCACTTGCTTGAAATTGTCATAAAGAAGGATTAGGTGCTCCACTGAAAAGAAAAGCAGCCTCCACTTTCAAAGATTGTTGATAACAACTCCTTGGACTCTTCTTTGATACTTTGAGTATTTTGTCCACTTGCAATCATTTAAAAAACTGGACGTGGAGCTCAAGAAATCTTTCCATTGCCTGAGGGCAGCACTCTGCGTTAGAGGGCTACATTAAGTTAGGATCCCAATTAGAGTAAAAAAAAAAAAAAAACGACAGTAAAGTAGGTTATGCTTTAGGGTGGGCTTAGGCTAGACTGACAAATTTATAGGTTAGTTGCCGTCTACGGTTGTAATGACAGACAAAATGTTCAGTTTAGACCTTCACCAGTGTGTAATGCTATGGTGGCTATGTCCATTTTTCATATACATTCAAAGCATTCAGCCTTTAGTTTTGTAAATTGTGGATTGCTTACACACAGCTATCAGATTTTGTAGAATTCTGCAGACATTCTCAGACATACCGTGATAAACTTAATATGAAATTTTTTATCTTTTTGTCTCTGTACACCAACACAATGTATGTGTGACTGAAGTACACACTTTGAGCTTCACTTCAAGGGGTTTGACAAAAAGTATTGCAGTAGCTGTTTAGGAATTACAGTTAATAACCTCTTACTTTTGTATAGACTTCTTGAATTAAAGCAGAAAGGTAATCACATCTTTATTGTTGGATTTACACGTTTATTATATTTATATTTACACATATATTACACAAAATTTGAGTCATTGTCCAAATACTTATGGACTTAACTGGTTCCTGAAAATGTGCTTGTTTAGCATTTGTTTAAACACCATCTAACACCCTGCGGGTCATCAGCTAAGAACCTTATTTGATCCCATTACGCTTCAGTATGGTTTCAACATAATGGTCTCAGCATGTATGTTTAGTTTGCCAAATTCTGAGTGACTGAAGAGCTCCATTGACTGGGGGCTAACAGATTTATTTTAGCTGTAGGCTTGTACTCATTCTGTGCACCTCATGGGGGTTTTATCACTACTCATAGAAAATGAATGAGGGGCACTATCTCTGCTTAGCTCACCACAGTAATTCTAGCCACACTCTTAGAGTTCCCTTAGCCCCAGGCTAACAATTTTCTTTCACTTCACTTACAACATGGAAAGTGAGATATCAGTGTAGAGGTTCCCAATCCACAATCCAGATCTGCCAGGCTTCTACTCAGAGCCATGTTTGTTTTTCTGTGTATTACCTCTTCACCCTTGAAAAGGTCTTCAGTGTTTCTTTTCGTATTTAGGCTCCTGTCTCCCAGTACCACCTCATCTGTTCTGTGTTTCCCCGATCAGCTTACCTCTTGCTACTTCAGCAGTTACCCTGGAGTGTTTATACAGCTTGCTTGCCATATCCTCGCTAGATTGATAAGTAGACACTTAAAAAATATATTTTTTAATTTTCTTAAAAATTGTTTCAGATTTGAATGTTTTCATTTATTAGGCCACATCCACAGAGATATGACTGGTTTATTCCTAATGAAGAGATAGCTCAGCATAAAAGTGAAGCTGACATCACAAACTTTGGGTATTGAACAAAAGAACGAGATGGCAGATACAAGCAACAGAAATGAACATTCTCTGCAAGTTTGCTGGCCACTCCCATAGAGAGAGACTGAGAAATTCAGTCGTTCAAGAGAGGTTCAGACTAAAACCACTACTCCTCCACATTGAAAGAAGCCAGTTGATGTGGTTCATACATTTGATAAGGATGCTTTCTGGGTGCCTTCTGGGTGTTCTGGGTATATCCTATGGGGAGAAGGTCCCGGGGTAGATCCCAGGACATGCTGAAGAGATAGTATCTCCCATCTGGTCTGGGAATACCTCTGTTTCCTGGGATAAGGTGAAGAAGGTGGCAGGGGAGAGGGAGATCAGAGCTCCTGATTAGGGTTCCATGATTACTGCCCATGGAACCCGTCCCCAGAAAAGTGGAAGAAAATGGATCGATGTGTTCATGTATATATTTTATACACATAAACACACACAAAAGAAAATGTTGTGTTGTTTTGCACACTATTTTTTTTTTTTAAATCTGTGTTTATAACTCTATGAGGAAACTTTTGGAACCTGCATAAAAGATTTGCATGTTGTCTCCTAATACATGCTAGCACCTTTGAATGAAATTATAACAAGATAAGTGCTGTTTAGTAATATGAAAATGTGAACCCTGCACTTAATAATTGCAACCAGCACAGGAAAGGTGCCCTAAAGGCTTTCTATAGGCAAGTTTGAAGGGAAACCTAGGGCTAGTATGGCAAATGAGAAAGGTTCTGTACACCAATACCTTTTGGAGTGCTTAAATAGCAAACTCACACCAGCTGCGCTTCAGGGTTATAGAAATAATTACCAATGGACATACGAGAGCTGCTTGCTGATTTAGCATCTTTGGATGCTATCGCTAACTGTTAAGTGCAAGGAACCTATTAAAACTTACAGAGTACAGCAATTATACTTACTGTGTGGTATTAACAAGAAGAATGATCCTGTTAGCATTACCATCAGGACAAAGAGGATCGTAAGAAAGCTTTATTATATGTGTACAATGTGCTTCTAACTACTTTAATTAATTTAGTTAGATAAAAGCCAACTTTTTACTTTATTATTATATTGTAATCTCTTTTTTTTTTTTTTTTTTTGGTGATAAAAGCACAGATAATTCTGTGTGATTTTTATTTTAAATTGGATTGATCTCTTCACCTTATACCATATGTTGCAGTCTCATACACTCACCAAAATGAATTATGCATGCACATGTATTCTGTGCTCTGCACTGTGAATTCAACTTCAATGACAATGACAGACAATTCAACAGCAATATATTATTATATTGTAATCTCCAGATAATTAATAGTGTAGGTCTCTTCTGCGTATAGCTGAGAAAAAAAAAACAGAAGAAACAATTGCCATAATCCATTATACTGTGCACTCTATGCATTTACAATCCAAGGATTCCATAATGGACAATAATCGTAAGAATCATTTGTGCAGTTAAGTTTAAACGAGGTGGTACTCAACTAGCTCTGTTTAGTATTGAAGTCATTACAAAAGGTTTTAACAACCTCTTTTTGATTAAATGTACAATGACTTCTATTAAGAGCACTGTGGGTTTACTAACCATGCTATAGGATGCAAATTAGCAGGAAGTGAAACTGATTCAGATCCAGAGATATTTTTTTTTGTGTTCATTAATTGTCTTTGAAGTATTCTGTTGTTTTCCTAACTGAAGGCACTGACTTACAAAGAGTGACTGATGCCAGGTTTACCAAATGTAGCCCAGAAATCACTCGTGATGTGCATCAAGTCTTGCTTATAACTTCTGAGCTACATCTGGCCCCAACTATGCTGTTGTTAGGGTCCAAAGTAGCCCATGTTAGGCCCAGATGTGTCGCTATCACATCCTAAATTTTCCCCTTGTGTGACTTCTCATGAATGTAGCTAGAAAAGAAGAAAGAAAAGGACAACCAAAACATATACTGTAACCGGTTTGTTAATATGAAATCATGTACACACCCACAGGCTGTATCTTTAACTCTGCTGAATTTGCCTGAGGTTCCTCAGCAGGAAGGGAAAGACGTTTCTTATGTCATTTCAAACTGTTCTGTTTTTGGGAATCTCTGCAATAGTCTTGTCAGTTTAATCCCACTAGAGTTACAGTTTAAGAATTAAGATTCCCAGTCTGCTGTTGTTCATAACTTAAACATGAGCACCCTGCAGTCAGCAGTGAATGATGTACAGCATGTGATGGGTCACTAGCTTCTCAGCCCATCAGTGGATTAGAGTGGGATAGATATGCTGGCTTCTCTCCAAGTCTCTCACCCAAGGAAATGTCTGATCATACAGAGAGAATGGAATAAATGGACTCCACCAGCTTTAGGGGGTGGATTTATTATGACAGATTTGTTCCAAATAAATGGTGGTGAAGTGGGTAATGTGGAGTTTTCAGGTACACTATTAACACTACTGTCACGGTTCTGGGTCCGTTGGGCCCAGTGTTTTGAGTTTATTATGTTTTGGTTTATTTTTGCATTATGGATTGTTTTCTGATGTTCTGGTGCTTTGTTTATTATTATCATTATGGATCTGTTTCTGTTATTCTTGGTGAGGGATCAGTTCTTAGGTTTTGGGTTCTCATGTGTATTGCAGTTTCTGTTCAGTGTCTAGTCTGTCTCTCAGTGTCATGTCTGCATCTGGTTTAGTAATTCTTGTTTCCTGTCTTATTGTGAAAGTCTTTGTCTTATGTTAGTGTGTGCAGCTTAGCTCCCCCGTCTCGTTAGCCCTGATCTCCCCCAGCTGTGTCTCCCTTCTGTTGCCCATTCCCTCATTACTACCCTGTGTATTTAAGCCCTGTGTTTTCCCATGCTCGGTGTCGCGTCGTACCCTCAGAATTATGCCTGTGTGTTCAGTTCTCAGTGTCATTGTTCAGTTCACGTTTTCGTTTATCACCAGCAATAAAGCTAAGGTTCTCAGTTTCAATTCAGTCTCAGAGTCTCGCATTTGGATCCTCCTCTCCATCCGCCTGCACACAGAGCCCTGACAATTACAGTATTAGACAAATAATAACTGACATAAAATTGTAACCCTGAGTTGATGACTATAGTACAAATTCAGTAGCAATGCCTATTAAAGTGTTCCTACCTTGTTCTCATGTTCTTATACTGCTGCTTAATATTCCATCTTCGTCTCACTGAAGAGATTAACTGCAGACGCAGGAAATGGCTCAGGAAGGTAAAAGCCTTTGATCTCTTGCTTGGACAAAGCTTTCATTCAGCCTAGTGACAGCACAAAGGAATATGACTTAGCACTTGAATAGAATTACAACCCATGAAACTATAATAGCACAAAGTCAGACATGTTACTGTATTTACTAATCTTTTTGGGGTGTAATTTTAACATTCAAATCAAAATGAACTTTATAATATAAGACTCACACTTGCATTATATCCCTGTGTCATCTAGTTTGAATTCTGAAAATAAAGTTTTATTTAGTAAACTAGTTTAGTTAGTTTTATTTATCTAGTCTGTGGTTTTCATGGAACTACTTCTGTCCATTTGTTTTCCCCGTCAATTTTATACATTGCCCTTGTTCAGCTAATTCCTCAGACCAGTGTATATACATCTTTTCTAACAGTTTTCTCTTGCCAGATTTTCTCTCTATGATTCAGAGTTGAGTTCCAGCTATTCCTTTTGTTCCTTGTGTAAATGTGCTTTTCTTGTCTTTAACATTTAAAGTAGAGGCATGGAAATGTTGTTTTATGCTTTTGTCCAATTTTGAATATTCTCATGTGATTATATAACAAATGGAATTTTTTTTTAAACTAGATGAGAGGAACAAAGGATACTGCAACATCATATGCCAGTGACTTGTCAATTACATGGTAAAGTATATTTTGTATATACTCCATTTTGGCTTGTATGTGGACCTTAATATTTAAAGTGAACATCATGTTGTAGTCAGTAACCCTTTCATCTAGTGACTGAGACCATAAGCTCCACGGGAAGCTGTTAATGGAGGTTACAAAGCAAGTGAGACAAGAACCTTTTTTTGCCAAAGATTTCCAACCAGAGTGACGAAAACCCCTGCTGGTCATTCAAAATAATGTAGGTTTAAAGATTACACCCACATCATCTGTTTTTCGACTATTTGGGGGGAAAAATAGGGTATGTCTAGTTTCTAAGTATATGTGCTGATCTATCAAGAAACTAGAGTGTAGAAGAAGTCGACACAAACAGAAACACACAGAAGCAGACTGTGTGAAGAAAAGGAGAACCATTTTTGCAGGCCAATGCACAGATGGTCAAAAAAAAACTAAAGGCAACACTATTTATACATGAGAGTAATCAGGGAATTGAACAACGGAGAATAAGGTACAGGTGAAGATAAGCAGAGAGAAAAACGAAGGTTTCAAGTGATTACCAAATAATTACCAAAGTAAAACAGGAAGTAGAAACAATAATAGGGAAATTCAGACCCAGGAGGATGAAAAGAGGGACTAGTGAGAGAGCAAATAAAAACACACAGTTAAAAAAAATCAAAGCTGAAACTCAGAACTAGAGAAGATCAAAATGTAAACAATAAACCAAACAGAAAATATGTATTAATAATTAATAATTGAATGTCCAGCACCTCAGAAGCCTTGGTCTAAAGACCAGGACCATGGTGGAACATAGCACAATAATAGCATCTTGAAATTACCTGGAATTGCTTTAAGTGGTTAGATTAAATGTTTCTAATTATTCCTGTGTGAATATGAATTTCTCTGCATTTAAAGGAAATATTTTATTGGAACATACAAATTATATATAATTATACTAAAAAGATGAAATGGGAAACCAGGAACATTCGTGTCGGTACTCATTACTTCACTCCTGGAGTCTGATTTTGACTTTTCTTGGTATGGTGCTTTTAGACAATAATTACTGGTATCAAACTACATCCAAAAATGTTGATGAAAGCAACAAAGGTGCCTCAGTATCACTGTCTATGGCTCTGGTCCCACTTGTGTTAGAAGAACTGGCAAGCAGTTTGATTACAACAGGAGCTGATGAATGGGTCAAATTATCCCACACATCAGAATATGTTCTTTTGTTTTTTGTAGACACAGTAATTATAACAAACGAAGTCTGGATAGAGTAAGATCCTTTCTCTTTCTTCCACATATGGAGAACAATTAATTCCAAGTGAAGGGACCGAGCCGAAGACAAACGACTCGACTTTACTTTCCTGTACACACAATGCTAATCTTTGCCAAAGAATTAATGTCATGCAAAGAGTTGCTGGATGCAGGATATTTATCTCTGTAGCACATTGTTGAAAATAATTTGATTTTGCTCTGCACTTCATGCCATAGCTTCTAATAAAATGTGATCTTATCTGACGGTAAACAAACAGGGCCGCTCCAGCAAAATATCCGTATCGTGGTAATCTCAGTCATTTAGTCTTTGACAAAGGAGATCACTGAAATCAGGTTATCTGCAGATGATTTCAGGTATCTTTTGAGCTATTGGTGAAGCAAATACAGCTTTAATTAAAATAGATATACATACTTTAAGAATTTTAGCCGCAGATGTTAATTTTTAGTAGTTTGTATACCGTATGAACTCACTAAAAATGCTTCTGGCACAGTAGAATTGTTCACACTTCAAATATTTTCATAGCAAGAAAAGGCCACACATTGTTTTATTCCCACAGTATTTAAATACTGTGCAACTTTCAGATGAATATAATTTTCTCCTCCAGTGCATGAAGGGGTAAAGACACAGGGGTCTTTAGCCATGTAGTAAAATCAGCATGGTGAAGAAGTTAAACAGAAGTTGACTTCGGCCTCCTCCGATCTTTTGGCTTGGTTCCTCTTTTTAATCCAAATTACAACAACTAAAACCACAGTTTTAATTGAGAAATCTTCTGTATTTCTCTGCTGTTTATTCATAAATTTCTCCATTTACAAGACCTCAAGTCTTTGGAACAGCCAATTATTTTTAAGTGGGAGCTGTAAGATTTTACGACAGTATTTAGAGCAGTTTTATGTTGCACTGTATCTCTTTGGGGTACTTATATTTAAGCTGCTGTCACTGAATAAAAATCCAGTGCACAAGAATCACAACATGAAATTTCTATCCAGATAATCTGATTTAATTATAAATTTGCTTTACTAAAGTAGATCAACTATTCTACTCCTGGTAGAATAGATCTACTCCTGAATAATGTAATAGAGTGTGGGTATATGTTGTAAGCTAAAAGCCCTACAATAATACAGAGAAAACAGAGAAACCCCAACAATCACATGACCCCCTATAAGCAAGCAAAACTTGCGTTTACAAGAAGAAACCTCTGTTGTAGCAGGTTAGGGTGAGGGGAGGGAGACAGCATAAAGATACAAGTTGGAAAAGAGCCAGAGATTAACAATAACTAATGATTAAATGAATGAAAAAGGTGAGTGAAGAACACTCAGTGTATCTTGGGAAGCCCCCAGCAGCCTAGACCTATTACAGGGAGGATTCAGAGTCACCTGGTCCAACAATAAGTTTTAGCAAAGAGAAATGTTATCTATGGCACACAGCTCTGGTTGTAAGGCCTAGTTCACCTTCTGATCAAACCTACTGTTTGCAAGGGGAAGACGATCAAAAAAAAGTTGGTTTGATGATTATTAATGATCGGAACACTGAAGGGGTTTAAGACAACAGGAGTGTTGTGTGAAGAAGAGATGTCTTTAAAAACAGCAGCTATGATGCTTACTGCTGTTTTGCTAACGCAATGTTGCTCAAACTCTGGGTGGACCCCCTGCTGGGCAATAGATCCATGCAGAAATTACTAGAGAAAAATATGAAGTTAAACCAAGCTGAATAAATTAGATTTATGAGGGGAAAAACAATAGTTTCCTGATGCTATCATGCTGACCTCGCTAAAATTCTACCTGCCTTTTTTTTTCTTTTTGTAATTGGAAATAATTGTCAGTGAGGGTCATGCATTTTTCAGCTCCTATCATTCCAGAAAAATGCCAGGAATGCCAGAAGAATACAGCATTTGTCTGTATTGACAGACAGATCTGTGATAAAACATCCAGGACTGCACAACTGTATCATACTGTTGAAGTGTTTCCATAAAAATTTAGTGGGTAGCATGTAATAGCATGAACCACATACGGCCTTGAAAATATGACTTGAATACATTAAAATACATCTTAAAATACTCTGTGATAAGAGGATGGCAGATTCTCGAAATACTTTTCTTTTCAACATTCTCAGCTCTTTTGAAAAGATGATAAAGAATTTGTTATGTCTCTAATACTGAGAAACCCTTGTGATTTAAGTGGCATGAAGGGCTTCCTCAGTGTTCAAGAGAAGCGGATCTCAATGTCTCTGTTTTCTTGTAGGTGTCAGAAACTTAATGGAACATTTATCAGGACCTTCCCTGCTCATTCGGGCTCTGTCAGTCCTGTTGCCTTCTCTTCTGTGACGTTTCGTCCTCTTATTACGTGTCCATGTCACAGACGGACATGTTGAGGCTTCTATTAGAAACAAGCTGCTCTTTGAAGAATTTGACACTGCTTAGTCCATCTTTCATCCATGCCACTGATCTGCACTGCGGATCAAAGGATCTTGGGATTATTGGAATAAAACATTCTGCTCTAATTGCTGAGACCCCTTATATAAAGTGTCCAGACAGATCTTTCAAAGGGATGTCTGTCGAGCATTGCCGCATCATATCCCAAAGGAATAATGATAAAACCAAAGAAAAAAAAAACATATAAACAAATGATCTTATACATGTATACAGGCAAAGTATGATAGCGAAACAATGATTTGTGTCACTGCACGCGATATTGGGAAAGTCATCAAAAGTCCTGAAATCACATGAAACTGTTTAGTTGACATGCACCATAGGACTCATGCTTAATACATGGTGCATGTTCTCAACTAGGTGATCTAATTTTTTATTTCATTTTTTACACAAAATTACAAAAGTGTGAAATAAATATGCTAAAATATTTAAAAAATGGATGATTGAATAAACTGTTTATTGGTGTCCATTTATTAATGGATGATGTTGCTTGTCAGCAGAGAATGAAGTGTGCCTTGCAGTGGTTGCATGTGATACTCTAGCTTACCTTCCGCTACTGGTGTGTTTTACTTTTAATTGAATCTCACACAGAATAAAGGTGGAGTGTAGAAGAACTGTAATGGTGTGTGAGTTGGTCTACAAGTGCAGTGTGTGCTTGTGTGGCAGGCAGAGGCAGGGGATCACTAACACCTTCTAATCGTGGAGTGATTTGCACCTGGGAGGCCAGGTCAAAGCAATTAACTTCACAGTGCTAAGAAGCACTGCTGTAAGGACTCCATCCACTGTGATAACAGGAGTCCTGATGATATAAAAAAAGAGCAGGAATAGCATTGTCTGTTTGTTTGTATATATCTGTATACAAAGATACTGTTATTGTACAACTTTTCGTTATAAGTCATTTTTAAACTTATTTACTAATGCTTGTCAATAATAATAATAATTACATTTATGATTATTATTTAGTTAGTTAGTTAATGGGTTAGCTAATCATTGGTTATTGTGCAAATACTTTTCTCAGTTAATTTTTTAGTCTTTTTAAAAGGTTTTTAAATTTCACAAATTACCCATGCGTTTCCCAAATTCCATCATGATAACTTTCATGTGTTTTTATTTTCCTAACTACATCCACACAATGTTTAGTTTACAATTTTAAAAATTAAAAATAGATTTGGCACAGGAGTAGCTGGACTCACAGAAACCAAATCAATTCATGTTGGCTCTTGAATAACAGCAGCTATATGCATACCTGTATACGTGTTTAGTGGCGGTAGGGGTGAGACCACTGACTTAACAAATCATAAATAACATTATATATTTGTCGTAACAGTAAATAACCCTGAATTAATCATCTTCTATCAGTGGACTCCAACTGCACACTTGAAAAAAGAAGGTGATAATTGTAGTCCTCTCTGTATTTTACAGCTTCCATAAGCACTGCATCACCTGCTCCATGTTGTGATTTTACTCACCCACCAGCTTATAGCAGAGCTATTAACTAAGTAAGTGATTTTTTTTATGTTCAGAATCAAAGGTGCTGTCTATGCAAAATAATCACTGAAACTGTATAAATGGATAAAGTTAATTAAATATTGAACTACTTTGTATAGAGTTAAGTTTGTGCTAGTGTTTCTGAATTATGAGATCAGAGGGACTTTTATCCATAATTGCTTACTCTCAATTGTTTAGGCCCGGAATTATAAAAAAAAAAAATACTCTGATCTACTGTTTCAATTCCCGCTGATTTTATTTTCATCTGCACTTCAGGGAGTCACAATCACAGTGCCTTATTTCAGACTCACTGCTACACAGCTGTCTGTTTTTGACATAAAGGGATAGTAAAATGATGGAGCTGCAAATATTTGCAGGATTCAGTTTCATGAGAAATCTAACAAACAAGCTTGTTTCTTGTAATTTTGACCCTTTTAACTCACAATTGTGACCCATGCATAAACGTAGGAGAGGAAATTGTAAAACTAAGTGTTGGCATAATTATAATAATCTATACTAACATATTGCTCACAAATCCCTTTTGTAAAACATCCACCAAGTGAGTTCACAGAAGCACCATTCTGGAAAACCAGCATTTTTCAGCTTTGGTCACAGCCTGTAAAAAAAAAAAAAAAGAAAAAAAGATGAATCAGTATTATAATTCACTAGGTTATGTCTTCATTCTGACAAGAATCAGATCCACTTTAGCGTAAACCTCACAGAAAAATGATGGAGATACCTTATCCATCAATTCAAAGTGTCCCTTAACCTTGAGCATACAGCTATTAGTGATTGCTGTGATGACTCTTTCTTGATCCTCTTACTCTACTGTGGGTATAACACATTTTCTTCCTTGTGCTATGGCTAAATGTAATCGACATGTCTTATTTATTGCTAATAGATCTGAATGACTCTCTAAAGTCTGTCAAAAACTCACATGAACACAAACACTGTTGGATGGATGGAGGTGACTCCTTTGGAACTGTGAGTTGCATGTGCAGGGTTGTTTTTGGTGTTGTTTTGAGAACATCGCACATTCTGAGGAAACTAGTAATGTTTACTAGTTTCCTCATTCTCACATCCTGGCTCATCAGACATCTCGGGCAGTCCTGGAGTTGTCTCATCCTTACGCATGACACTTGGCAGAGGAGACAAGCGCTCTTGGAGGAAATTGGCCCTGTTTCTCACTGGGATACTGGCTGGAGATTTGAGCATGCACTTCATCTCTAGTGCCTCAGTCATTTCGCTCTGTGGCCTGTATGCATGCACCAAATCACCTCCCTGGGCTGTTAGCTGGAGCTCATCTGACACGGTGAACGAGTGTAATGACTCAAGGTTAAGAGCTCGCCTGCCAGGTGCAGCGATGAGTGTCAAAGCGTCAGATATCAGGTTTAAGGGCTCAGTTTCACCACCAGATCTGGAAAAAATCATTTGATTTTATTTTTTTCTGTGATGAATAGGGGGGGAGGTATTTACACTGAAGTGTGCTTCATATTTCAGGCATAATTCAAAAAGGGGGAATACATATCTGTAAGCCCTCAAATTGTCCAATAGGGTGAAATGTTACTGTAATAAATACTGTATACAATGATGCCACATATGTACTAATATTCTTTCGCAAGTTTTCTTTCACAACTGCTACAGTAAGCTTTATTGGAATTTTAATCTTGGAAAAGTAATTTTGCAGTTATCAGGTCAAATCATAATGCTAAATGAGAGAAAAATAAGCACATGAGAAGGAACAGTACAGTGAAGAGAATCTAAGATTTCCTTGAAGTTAATGAAAAACATTCACACTGGGAAATTGATGGTTTTATTGTATGCAGAATCTCTCAGAGCCTCAGGAAAGCACATCAGTCTTTCTTTCAAACTATGCATGAAATATGTACTTAGTCACAGTGATGTAACCATCTGTATTAGTGCATTTTGAAGCTTCAGTGTTAGCATTATACAGGTGCAGCTGTGGCTACAATGTAGCTTGCCATCACCAGTGTGTGAATATGTGTGTGAATGGGTGGATGACTGAATGTAGTGTAAAGTGCTTTGGGGTCCATAGGGACTAAGTAAAGTGCTATACAAATACAGGCCATTTACCCTGTGTTAAGACATACAACTGGAACGCAGATGTTTTTGACTGTAGAATAAGATGTCTTATTTTTCAGATAATTCTAATAAAAATACTCTATTTGGATCCAAAGGTCGAGTTCAGGAAAGTGACTTTACACCAGGCTTTAACATGCTTATTTCTGCATAAAATCAAACTGTTTTATGACAACATATACATGAAAGCACCATAAAGAACAAGTACAAAATAGGAGAGGAAAGTATTCAGAGCTTTAATTTTAGCTTAACTATAAATAACACATTGCATCTAATGAAGTATTGTCACAATCTTCAAACAACATGCTATCTTGAAACTGGTCTTTCTTTTTTCTTTTTTAAATTAACATGTGGTAAATGAACATTGTTTTTTCCATGATGTGCAAAACACAAGATTAAAAATGAAAAAAAGAGAGAAAATAGTTTCTTCATTTTTTTTCACGGTGAATTATTGTGTTTCTACATGTTGTACAAACTCTTCCACGAATGTTTCTAAACAGCAGGGATCTACAGGGATCTGCTTTATCTCATCTTTCATAGTCAGTACCATCTTCAGCACTAATAGAAATTTCAGAATCAGTGCTCACATTTCAGACAAATGTGAGAGCTCTCGAAGCTCAGTCTGATTTGGAACATTGAAAAAAATATATATATGCTTTTTGATACAATTTGTGCTGCGAGAATTATTTCTGTGTGAGAACTTTCAGAAATAAAAATATGAATTTGAGCGATCTTCTCTCTGGATTTTATTATACTTTTTACAGGTTTATTTTTTTATGCATCTTAGAGGATTTTTGCCCCAGTTTTTTTGGTTGAAGGAACTTCACCAACTGCAAACTTCATATTTAATGGCCGATCTGCAGGAAATTCACACCTTCATCAAAGCTGATGGATAGTTTGCCTAACTAAAGTTATGCTTTATGGTGTCTAACTTGAAGATTGCGGTTCAAGTCCAGTTGTAATTCTGAACCTTAAATTTTTTAACAATCATAACTTATCAATGAAATGGCATTGGAGCTCCCTGCTTCCTTGTAACTATCACAGTGATGTAGGTTGTGTAAAACGTTAGTTTTGGATCTCAGCTTGAGGTGCATTTTCTTCCAAAGATACAGTCTAACTGTTAAAACAGAATTTTAACTCAGACGTTCAGGGTTTAAATCCAAGTGGCGCTTCAGTAAGTCTTCACTGGAGAGAAATTTCACAGTATCATCAAAGCTGCTAGATAGCTCAGCTGGTTATCTCTCTGAAGTTTAGCCCTGAGCTTTGGGCATCAAGTATGGCTGGACGTCTGATTTACTGGACCTTTTTACTTGAAGGGTTGTTTTCTGTTTTTTTTAATTGCTTGTGTCACAGAACAGTTTTTTAAGTCAGCATAAGTCATGGTTGCATCTCAGTTTGGTAAACACTGCTAATGGACCTTTCCAAGTTTGCTAAGCTGCACTTTTGGAAGTCATGATTTTTTTCTTTCCTGTTATTATTCAGCCCGCTTTAATACAACATGACATTGTGTGACCATGTGTTTGTGTACATGGACATGCAATGTCAAATTGTTAGTGACAAGTGGCATGACTTTGTAATTAATGTATTTTAACAGGCAGTACATTTTGTATTTGCAGATAAATCGGGACTGTGTCAACCAAGAAAACCAAAGTGGCATCCATCGTATTTTCTAAAGACTGTTTAAAAGTATGTTTGCAAGGCTTTTTGTTTGTTAGTTTGGTTTTGCTGAAAGTTTGTTTTCACATTGTGTTGGCATATTTTCTCTTTCCAAGTTTTCCATTGTCTGAAGGAGTTAAGGTTTGCTTCCATGCTACCCATTTCCTAGTTCTTTACCTTTATGATGTCTTTGGTGCTGAAAAACAAAGAGGAACTTTAGAATAAACTCTTGAGCTGCCAAAATGATTTTTTTGTCATTTTTAAATTTAAACCATCTGATTTGGAAGCTCAGAACATTTGACTGTAAATCCTACCTTACCTAAAGGAATTACTTCTGTTTGAGAGCTACAAGAATAAAAAAAAAAAAGTATATCCTTTAGTAGTATTCTCTCTGGAACCATTTTTCCACTTTTTCCCCTTTTTTTGCTTTCATACATTTTGGAAAATTTATTCATAATGTAGTTTAGAGGAACACAGTGAAGAAAGTTCACAAAGTGAAGTGAAAACTTTGGATAGTTAGATGGGTAGATGGTTAGATGGATGGGTAGAATTTTATTTCAGACATGCAAATATAACTGAAATAACAAGAGAAAAAAGAAAAACAAAACTTTTCATGTATATATCTATGTCTACAAAATATGTGTGCTCGAAAAAGAGTAGGATGAAGTTTACACTTTTCCTGTTCCTACTCCCTTATTTCAAATTTCATTACTTAAAAATCCATATTCAGAATTCGACATTATATGATCCATACATGTTTAACTATACACAAGTCTACACTCATATACAACACATGAACATACACAAATAAAACGATTTTTAGCATGTAAACAACAACAAACTACATTTTTACATAAATGAAAAACCCTGTGGTTAACACCCGCTTAATCTGTGAGCTTTTTTTATATCTATATGACAAACAACTTAATGAACACTTAAAGCTTAGGGCACTCTTGCCTTGATCTATAAAAATTAGGACAAGGCTTCAATAGCAGGTCAGCCACTAATCAGAAGGTCGGTGGTTCGATCCCAGGCTGCCTCCTGGCTGCATGCCAAATATCCTTGGGCAAGATACTAACCCCATGTTTGCCTACTGGTGGTGGTCAGAGGGCCCGGTGGCACCTGTGTCCGGCAGCCTCGCCTCTGTCAGTGCGCCCCAGGGCAGCTGTGGCTACAATGTAGCTTGCTATCGCCAGTGTGTGAATGGGTGAATGACTGAATGTAGTGTAAAGCGCTTTGGGGTCCTTAAGGACTAGAAAAGCGCTATACAAATGCAGGCCATTTACCATATACCATTCAATAGAGCACGATGAGACAACTCTGAGTCACTTAGAAGAAGATTTCCTATATTCATGCAATTTATTATTTTTAAACAATTGTGTGAATTTTTGTATTGATGAACTTTTCTTCATTTCATCTGTACAGGTGTTCCACACACTAACGTCTGTGACACGGAGCAGATCTGTTGAGATCCATGATTAGGATTCAGTTACAGCTGTGATTTTTCACTTGTAATTACGACAGCTGTTACATCTTAAGTGTAAAATGAACACTCCTTCAATAGCATTTATTATTAGCGGTTTTAAAAAGTCAACCCCTTATTTAAAGCATAAAATTTACCTAAATATGCAGCCACTGAAACAACAACATTGGAGAGCTAACGTAATTTCAGTTTAGGTTTAGGTTGTACCCACCACTGCTTTTGCGACTGGTTTGCTGTACAGCTGTAACTATACATCTCAATAGTACACAACACTCCATCACTCAGAGTGGCAAATTTGAAGTAGATGCGACATTTGGGTGATATGCAAATGCATGAGAGCCAACCAGGTGGTGGCACTCAGTGTTGCTGCTTTGTGCGCTTGTCACTTTGCATTATTGGGTTTGACTGAAAAAAAAATGTCCTGTTGCTTTTACTTGCAAGTTCATTTTCTACTGCCAGTCTTTTTTTAAACTCATTTTATAAAAAATGAACACAATGCAACTGAAAAAAAAATTCTCCCAGAGAGATGGTGGTATGAGACAGAGATGAGTAAAGTAAAGAAATAAATAAATAAATCTATTTTCAGTTTAAGGATTGTTGCTGAAGACCAAACCAAAAGAGTGGCATTCAAGAGGTTTTTAGACTTTTAATTTTCACTCTCTGTGTGGTGAGCTTTAAGAAAAGAGGTTTGGGCTGAAAATAAGGCCCATGTTAACCACATGTTTGAATTTGAAGCTTCAGCTGTTTGAAGCTGAAGTTTTATTAGATTCTTTATCATCCAATATGCAACCAATTGCCTGAAAGTAGTAGTAGAAATAAATAGTATTAGTATAGTATACATGTAGGGTATGATAATAACATCAGTGCGGGGCATATTTGCCTACCTTATTTGGAACATGTAGCAATAGCTCATCATGTGAGATTTTTGTTGCTCACAGCAATACTACACTAAATATTTATATTTAAAAATGATAGAAAGCTTGAAATAACACAGTTAGCGCCACCACTATTCTCCTAGTTATTTAACTAAATTATTAGTCAGTGTGTAAGGGGCAGGGTGTGCTCAAAATACAGAACTCAGGACTCGGAAGTGGAATGGAAAAAAGCCTTTATTGCTGACTGTTCAACAAATTCAAAAACAAACCACTGTAAAAATGCTACTAGGGAAAATACAGTTCTAGGGAACAAGGAAACACAGAGCATGGCGCACACAGCTATGACTCCAAGACATGACAATAAACAGAGGGTGACACAGACAATAAATACTCATGAGAGAATGGGAAACAGGTGGGAGCGCAGATGACAACAACCAAGGGAAACAATACAAAAGAAGCAAAACTAAACACAGGATGAGGACTAGCACAATAAAACTGTAAGTTAGTTAAAACAAAATCACAGGCAAATGAAAACTAGACCAGCCATGAGAACAGAGAAGCATGTTAACCAAAACGAGGGATGGAATACAAACAATCTTTTCCGAGAACAGAATCCAAAAAGTAAAACAAAGAAGGCTTAAAGAAGAAACCATGAATACAGAGAGAAAATCAAGGCGAACCAGAACAAAGAACTAAACACTGAGGAATTACTACTAACTTGACACAGAAGGACGGAAGGCAAAACACAGAGACAGAACTAGACCAGACATGAGGGGCTCAAGAAATACGATCTAAACTGAAACCAAGAACAGAACTAGATGAGAAATAAAACCTTAGAATATCAACACACAGAGAAACTTGGAAATGCTGAAAGTAAACGTAACCCAGGTTTTTCGCTGGTGCATGACATTTACAACTGTTTGTTGGTCATTGAACATGCCACAGTGCTCCTTTTCCTTCTTGGGTGAACATGAACATAGGCTGAAAACCTTGGTATCTTTTTAATGCTATATGGCCTTTTTAAACCTTAATGAAGTTTTAGTGTAAATGTTGGGATTTTATTGACAAGGAAGGAAACTAAATGTGCATGCATGTTTAGGAGTGAGATTGTTTGCAGGTTGATTACTTGAGTGCAAGCAGGTTAGTGGCTAAGCTCACCTAGGTCTAGTGCTTTTATCCTGGAGGAGCTACTGCCAATCTCTATCCAGAAATTAGAAACTCATTTGTGATTAGATAAAGAAATTTGGAATTCTTTGTAATCTCTGTAATGAATAAATTCTTTGTAATAAATTACAATTTTGGGCCATTTTATTGTAGTGAACTTGAGAATACAAATAATTAGAGAAGTGTCCAAGGTCAGCAGCCCTGACTTACAAAAATTAAAGCTTTGGTGTAAGTACTATTGAGTTACATGAACAAAAATCAAGATACTAGGTCCTAATCCCAGAGATTCTAGCATACATTTACTGTATATTTTCTTTCATAGAATAGTGGTTAACACATCAGCATCATACACAAAAAGCAGGACAAGGGGGAGACACGAGTCCCTGGCACGGTTGATCACGAAGGGCATCCAGTATAAAAATCATATTTAATATGTCCATCTGCTGTGGCAGTCCCAGGTAAACTTGACTTCCTCTGTGACCTCACCACCACTATTACCCTGCTCTTAGTAGTGTGATTACACCATGTATGCAGCAATTAACACTTAACACAGTCAAAATAACTCTTAACAGTGAGAAACTTTAAAATGGTACTATTCACGAATATTAATATCCCCAGCATGTTTTAAACTGGGATCTAATGATTGCCTCTCACTCTTTTAGGTTCTAAGTTTGTATCAACACTGGAGGCAATTTGCACCTTCTTAAAACTAATCTGTGACAGAACTCCTGACAATAGCTGTGCAAGTTCTGAAATCTGTTAGTGTGTGAATTCTCATATTATCACCACTGTCACTTAAAACACCTTAACTGCTGTTCTGGCTTTGACAATCATTATGAGCAATCATTAACTTTCCCTCTCCGTTCTGGCCACAAATAGCACAGTGCCTTGGCAGAAGGCTGAATGACACATATTACATTGAAATGGATTCAGTGCACCCCCCCACAATCCTTTCTCCTGCAATACCTTCACTTTACAAAGCGAGGCTTCCACTTGCATGCGTTCAATCACAACACAAAAGTTTCTCGACACAGTAACGTGGCTCTCACTCGTGGTTGTTGTCTTGTCTTACACCTTTATCCTTTGTTTGTGTTGCTCCTTTAAACTTCCCCATCATTTTTCTTTGTCTCCAGTGCTCAGGAATAGTCCCCCTATATGTGGCTTCCAAGTTTAGCTCCGCCAGGCTCATTTGAAAGTCAAATGCTTGCCTTCACTTTTCCCACCACACTTCAAGAGCAGCAGCACAGTGGCTGAAAACACTTAATCAAGCCCCTGCCACAGTGCAGCAATCAGAGATAAGGGGGTAGGAATATGGGTCATCCTAGGCTCAGCTCTGAGCCTACCAAATGCCACCGGATGCACACTAATGAAGCCCCCACAGTTACTGTTGTTGTCTGGACTATGTTTCTGTCAGGTGTCTTGACCGAGGTTATCACACCACATCATGGAAAGCATATAAAAGGATGCAGGCAGGAAACTATATGTTTTATGGCAACTTAATGCATGTTGTGACATTACAAGAACTCATAAGTACAGAGAATGTGTATATTTATATTTATGTTAATGCAAACATGGAATGGTGAATTTATTAAATTAGAGGATTATGTGTAAACTCTTATTTTCCCAGTGCCATATTTTGTTTTCAGTCACACTGAAGTAAAAAAAATCAGAAAACACTAGTGTGAAAACACTAAAATTACGATCAATACTGGAATAGGTGGATTCTTATATTAAAAAATAAATAGCTAAACTCAGCAATTTGGCCTAACTGTG
This sequence comes from Perissodus microlepis, assembly GCF_051167445.1. Classification (NCBI taxonomy): domain Eukaryota; kingdom Metazoa; phylum Chordata; class Actinopteri; order Cichliformes; family Cichlidae; genus Perissodus; species Perissodus microlepis. The sequence continues at coordinate 13,834,011 of NC_140479.1, read as the reverse complement.
TATTTTATTATCAGCAGGAGACACAGTATAGAGTAAAAGACCAAACAGTTAACACCCCGATTAGGCCGAAATAATACCCAGCTGTAAGGAACTATTTATTCTCTCATCTGTCTTAGTGATGTATGCAAATTATAGCACTATAAACGTGGTCTGAGGAGTACAACAAAGGTGCTCTTGAGATGAGAGAGACATCTATTACTGAATCTTTTGGCGGCAGCAGGTAATACAAATAGAGTGTGTAGCTGTGGTAAACACTGATAAACACACATACAGTGCGAGAAACACTCTATAAACACTGCTTATATTCGTAAAGATGTCTTTCTGTTCGTGCTATTGGATTTTCACACATTTTATCTCTATGGAATGTTTTATTGAAATTTAAACATGCCAGTAAAATAAATAAAGGTGGTTATGAAGAAAGAAAATAAATGCTGGAATAAATGGACTGGGCTCACCTCTGACTGTGTTTTGTGCCCCTTTTGCATCCTTTCAATAAAATATTTTGCAGCTGTATTATTATTTTCAAAGCTTGTGGCTGATTGCTTCCAATACTGTACATTTTATTGTCATGTATATATTTTAAATTATTCACTCAATAAGTAACACACCTTATCTTGCTTTATCCAAGTCTAAGATATTCACTGTTAATTTATTTTATCATGTTTTGTGGTTACTTTCAGTTTCTAATTTCGCTCCTCTTGTACATTAGTTAGTGTTTTAAGAGGATGTATTCCTAGCTAAACTATGTAGCTTGATTATTAGTTTGTATTACGAAACTCAAAAATGTCATAAAGTAACTTGTCATATAATCATATATGTCATATAGTAACAAAGTGTAGAGAAATTGTGTGTTTTCAACCTTTTTTACCATTCTGACCATATCAATATTTGTAATGATTTTACAGTTAGGTACATACATATTTGGACAATGTCATTTTTAATTTTGACACTGTACATTACCACAGTGGGTTTGAAATCAGTGCAGACTTTCAGCGTTCTTAAAAAAAAGCTAGCTCAGCAACAACAAAAGGCTTTAAATACTTTTAGGAAAATAACATCTAGCCAAGACAAGAACATTTTTAAGGAGGTAGGCATATCATTGTTGAAGTATAGTTTTATCCTTTCTTCCTTCTCTCACCCCAACCAGTCAGAGCAGATGGCCGCCCCTCCCCTGAGCCTGGTTCTGCTGGAGGTTTCTTCCTGTTAAAAGGGAGTTTTTCCTTCCCACTGTTGCCAAAGTGCTTGCTCATAGGGGGTCATATGACTGTTGGGTTTTTCTCTGTATGTATTATTGTAGGGTCTACCTTACAATATAAAGTGCCTTGAGGCAACTGTTGTTGTGATTTGGCGCTATATAAATAAAATTGAATTGAATTGAATTGAAAAATACACAATCAACAGTCAATATACTGGTGCCCAAAATACTATATTCTTCAGTGGGTCTTTTAATTACCCTGTAATCTAAATGTGCATGTTTTTTAGTTACTGAAGACAAAATGAAGATAGAGAGACCCACAAACTAAAGCAGCTATAAGGCAAGGCAAGTTTAGGCAAGGCAAGTTTATTTGTATAGCACAATTCAACAACAAGGTGATTCAAAGTGCTTTACAGAGACATTAGAAACAAAAACAAATAAAAAGCATGATTTAAAATTGATTAAAACAAGCAGACAAACAAACTAACTAATTAACAAACAAACAAACAAAACAGTATATAAAATCAAAACAGATAAAATCAGAACAATAGATAAAATCAGTAGTTAAAATGTACGTTTTGAAATTTAAGCTTAAAAGTGTGGATTTGGTGCTTTATTCAAATGCAGCTGAGAACAGGTGAGTCTTCAACCTGGATTTAAATAAACTGAGTGTTTCAGCTGATCTGAGGCTTTCTGGGAGTTTGTTCCAGATATATGGAGCATAAAAGCTGAATGCAGCTTCTCCGTGTCTGGTTCTGACTCTGGGAACTGATAAAAGACCGGATCCAGATGACCTGAGGGACCTGGAAGGTTCATACTGGGTCAGGAGGTCACTGATGTATTTTGGTCCTAAACCATTCAGAGCTTTATAGACCAGCATCAGAACTTTAAAGTCTATCCTCTGACGGACAGGCAGCCAGCGTAAAGACCTCAGAACTGGACTGATGTGGTCCACTTTTTTGGTCTTAGTGAGGACTCGAGCAGCAGAGTTCTGAGTGAGCTGTAGTTGTCTGACTGATTTTTTTAGGTAGACCTGTAAAGATGCTGTTACAGTAATCAAGCCTGCTAAAGATGAATGCATGGACTAGTTTTTCCAGGTCCTGTTGAGACATCAGATCTTTTATCCTTGATATATTCTTGAGGTGATAGTAAGCTGATTTTGTTATTGTCTTAATGTGTTTTTCTAAGTTTAGGTCTGCATCCATCACTACACCCAAATTTCTCGCCTGGTTTGTGGTTTTTAGGTGTATAGATTGAAGTTCTCTGGTGACCTGTAATCGTTTTTCTTTGGCGCCAAAGACTATTACTTCAGTTTTGTTTTTGTTTAGCTGGAGAAAATTGTGGCACAACCAGTCATTAATTTCCTCAATGCATTTACCAAGAGCCTGTACAGGGCCTCGGTCTCCTGGTGACATTGTGATATATATTTGTGTGTCATCTGCATAGCTGTGATAGTTTATTTTGTTGTTCTTTATAATCTGTGCCAGTGGGAGCATGTAAATGTTAAACAGAAGGGGTCCCGAGATGGAACCTTGGGGAACTCCACATGTGATACTTGTCTGCTCAGATGTGAAGTTACCTATTGATACAAAGTATTTCCTGTTTTCTAAGTATGTTTTGAACCAGTTTAGTACAGTTCCTGAAAGACCTGCCCAGTTCTCCAGTCGTTTGAGTAACATGTTGTGGTCAACTGTATCAAATGCTGCACTGAGATCCAGTAAAACTAAGACTGACATTTTTCCACTGTCTGTGTTCAGAAATATGTCATTGAACACTTTGGTCAGAGCAGTTTCAGTGCTGTGGTTCTGTCTAAAACCTGACTGGAAGGCATCATAGCAGTTATTCTGTTTTAAAAAGTAATTGAGCTGTTGAGAAACTGCTTTTTCAATGATCTTACTTAAAAATGGGAGATTTGAGATCGGTCTGTAGTTGTTCATTTGTGTCTTGTCAAGATTGTCCTTTTTCAGTATAGGTTTTATTACAGCAGTTTTTAATGGTTCCGGAAACACACCTGACATTAAAGAAAAGTTGACGATCTGTAACAGGTCTGACTCTAAAGTCTTTGAGACCTTTTTGAAGAAACTTGTTGGCAGGACATCTAAACAGCAAGAGGAGGAGTTCAGTTGACCTAAGATGTCCTCCAGGTCTTTGCTGTTGATAGGGTGAAACTGTTTTATGGTGTTTAAACAGTTTTTCGGTGGACATAGTACATAGTCTGGATCTGCTGTTGATGTACCAATTGCTTGTCTAATCTTTTGGATTTTTTCTGTGAAGAATTTGGCAAAGTCATTGCAGGCCATGGTTGAATGAAGTTCAGCTGCCACTGGCACAGGAGGGTCTGTTAGCCTGTCAACTGTAGAAAATAAGACCCGAGCATTATGGCTGTTTTTGGTGATGATGTCAGAGAAGTAGGACCTCCTTGCACTCCTCAGTTGTAAATTATAATTGTGAAGTTTCTCTTTATAGATGTCATAATGAACCTGGAGGTTTGTTTTTCTCCATCTGCGCTCAGCTTTCCTACACTCTCTTTTTTCATTTTTCACTAGTGTGGAGTTTCTCCATGGAGACTTCTTCCTTCGAGAGATAACCTTCACCTTAATGGGAGCAATAGTGTCCATTACATTTAACATTTTTGCATTGAAGCTATTGATGAGCTCATTGACTGAACCTCTGGACAGGTCAGGTGTTAATGGGAAGACCTGGTTAAAGATCTCACTACTGTATTCAGTTATACACCGTTTTGTGATCACTGCTGTTGATATATTTGTGTGGGCTGAGATTTTACTTTCAAAGAAAACACAGTAATGATCAGACAGGCCCACATCAGACACAGTAATGTTTGAAATGCTCAGGCCCTTGGAGATCAGTAGGTCAAGAGTGTGGCCTCTGTTACATGCTGAGTCAGCCCAAAGTTGCCCAGAGTGTTAGTCAGGTCTTTAGTCCCTTTGTCCTGAGGGTTGTCGTCATGGATGTTAAAATCCCCAACAATAATTACACAGTCGAAATCAACACCGATCACAGAGAGCAGTTCACTGAGGTCATTAAAAAAGTCTGTGCAGTATTTGGGAGGCCTGTAAACACTAAGAAACACAACTTTGGATGGGGCCTTCAGCTGTAAAGCCACATATTCAAAAGACTGAAAACTTCCAGGAGATAGCTGCTTACATTGAAATGATTCATTAAATAAGACAGCAACCCCTCCTCCTCTCCTGCTCACCCTGGCCTCACTGATAAAACTGTAGTTAGGAGGGGTCGTCTCGATGAGAACAGCTCCACTATTAATTTGGTCCAACCAAGTTTCAGTTAAAAACATAAAATCAAGGCTGTGCTCAGTGATTAAATCATTAATTAAAAATGTTTTCCCAGCTAAAGATCTAACGTTTAATAAAGCCAACTTAAGTGTTTTAGAGGTATTACTTGTCCCCTCGTGTTTGTGAGCAGTCTGTGGCACACAAGGTATGTTTACTATGTTTAAAGATCTTTTAGAGTGCAGCTCTCTGTGTTTTGACCAGGCCACATGTCTCCTTCTGTCACCTAAAAGTACAGAGATTTTAAAACCTTCTAGTAAACAGGGTCCCAGCTTCTTCTGGGAAAAGTCACCACTGCCATAATCCTCGCAGCCCGGACCCTCCACACATCACACATCAGACTGCGGAGACAGAGCATGAAGGTGGTAAGGAGGAACTGCAGTAATGGTCTAGCAGAGCACGTCAAAGGTTCATGGGCTTATGAGTCCATGTGCATGGGTCATAGATGTTAGGCAGTCATTGACTGCATTCAAGTATTAAAACTAATCCTAATGTAATCTGCTGCCATAAGTAAATGCGACTTTATTGGGAATAAATATCCTGTTTAAGCAGGTTTTTGTGTGTTAGATGATGCTTGACCTGAGGAGAATGTGATGCAGCAGTGGTGGAGTAGAAGAAAGACATTATAAAAATATACCCACACAAACATTAAATGGTCATATATAGTTTGAAAAAACTATTTGGGATTGAATTGAATTAAAAGTAACTTATAAGGTGTACTACATATAGTACTGGTCTCTAGCCACATATGTAAAACAAGATGGTGTTGCGATATGTCAGCTTTAATAAACTGGGTATTGTGTATTTTTCTAAGTTCATGAGAATGAATCAATTTGTTTGAAGGTAATAGTTACACACTAATCAGTGTATATTTATACTTACTGTGACTTTAAAACTCAAAATCTGCACTTCAATCAAATCTTGATTGACTTGTTTAAAAAGTGTGGTGGTGTACAGAGGCAGAATGGCAAAATTAGCCATTGTTGAAATACTCGTGAAATTAACTTTTGATAATTATATTAGTTATTATCATGTAATCATAATCAATTATAGCCAAAATTTATCAGTGAACACATGACATGGCACGTTTCCTTCCCAGACAACAATATGCATTGAATGCAGTGCTGCTTAAATAAATTCAAAGCTTTTCCTTTTTATTATAAAAGGGACATTAAAGGCATCAGTTTGGCTTAACTGCTTTAGAAGCAGCTGTCAGAAATTGAGTATTAATGTCAGACACAGAGCCTTTTCATTCCTTTAGAATGACACAATGTGACAATACGGCATTAGCGTGGAATTAAAATAAGTATGCAGGGTGGCCTACATACAGAGTCTGGACCAGTGCTTCCTTTCCTTCTAATAGATAGAATGTATGTTCTTCCCGGATTGTACGGCATTAATAATATTTCTTCTTTGACATATTATATTCTTGGAGGTATAAAACTCCAATCATGACAATGGCCTGGTGTTTATTTTAGATGTCAGAGGAGCTGAAGCAGTAAAATCATCCCATGATAGCCTATAAAAATACAGCCAAAATTTTTTTCCTTTGCTTTTAGTGTAAAGTACACGTACATTCTGGAAATGCTCAAATTTAATGAACCATCCATTCAGAAAACAGATGGGGAACAGCTTGAGGTGTCAAGAAAAATATGTTCAATTTCAATATATCTCACTTGTTCGACTGTCAGTCTCCTGTCATTACTGCTTCAACTCAGAGAAATGTGTTTACATCTCTCCTTAGCTTTATCACGTAAACCAGTGGGTTTTTTTTTTGCAAGGCCTTGGATCCTATCTTCATCACTAAGAATGCTTTAAAACTTATGATGATTCAGTCTGCAGGTACAGAAAAATTTGTATATTCACTCTCATGATCTGATCAATTCTTACAGCCTCACAACACCATGCTTCCTTGCCCAAAAAGTGATAAGTTAAAATCGCATGTCCTGGCTCCTCAGGAGTTTTCACACTGCAAAGAAATTCACTTGGCCAAGCTGGATTGTTTAGTTGGCCACTTACAGTTACAAACCAGAGCTGAGTTATGTCAGTGTACTTCTTTTAAGTGCATTATTTCACTGTAAAATGTTATTTTTAGTAGGTGCACATCTCTCAGTAGTCTCAGCAGTCTTTGGACACATGAATTAGGAGAGTTTATCCCATTCTTTCTGCAGGTGATCTAGAGTTATGTGAAGGTTTCTGGGATTTTTGCTTGACGAGTCAATGAAACTCTTGATTTGTCCAAAAATTCATCATTGCTTATGAGTTTGCTTTGTGTGAACTGTTAAAGTTGAACATTAAAATGGCATTCTAATGCCACCACCATGTGTCGTCACAGGATTGATACGATGATGACAGGGCTGGCCCGGGCATTTTGACTAGAGACCGGCCCACCAGGTATTACAGGAAAAAGTCTTTGAATGAAAATAAACGCTGTTGTGACAGTGATGTACACCGTCTTGTTGGTATATGTATCTAATAAACTTAAAACTACATCATCCTCCCTATTCTGGTATTCTAAACAATACTTAGCCGAAACCCAAAGACTGCTTGGTCGAGTTAACCTCCTGAACTATCTACAACACATGGAGGAAACCTGAAATTAAGACAGAGAAGACTAGAGGTGAGACATGATCATTACCGAATATTAAAAATAATAAATGACAGATTTAAAGATATTTTCATAAACTATTCATTTACCACATCAATAAACAGCATGGCAGGGCAAAATATTTTTTCTAACATGGCAACCTTTAAAAAGTGAAAGGAGACAGAAAGACAGGTGAGAAAGAATAAAACTTAACTGACTTTTTGATGGCATTTTACACAGTACTGGTACAGAATCTAGAAAACGTGGGAAAATACTGGCATCATATACAGTACTTATTTTCTGAGGAAATTATGATGGGACCCTGAAAAAAATTACTATGTACAATAATGGATTTCTTTACATCACATGAATTCATTTGTTGTAAGATTCAGATAATTATTATGTTGAAAGCGAGACATTTTAAATGAGAATAAGGAAAAAAAAGTATTTCTTTGTGCCCTCCTTTCCCTGTTAATGCCCTACCTGGCCCCCTGGCAAAATTTTGCTAGACCCGCCCCTGCACAGTTACCAGCTGTCAGCGTAAAAAAGGATCCTGGTGTTATTTCTCAGAAACAGTTCATAACTTCCCTTCAACTCATTCATGTCACCTAAAAGGTAACCCTATTACTCCATCATCTGTTCAGCTCTGATGATTCAGTAAGGACATCTCCTGGTTTCATCTTCATGTTTCCCTCTCACCACATATCCAAACCGATATCATGACCAGCAGCTTTTACAGCTGTGGCTCCAGCAAACATCAGCTGATACTAGAAATTAATATTAAATAAATTCTAACAACAGCTGATCAAGCTTAAACGTGCTGCTGTTGTTTAATGTCACATCCGCTGCTTTCTTCTTTCTGGCGCAAAGTGAGCAATAAACAAACAAGAAAGACAGGACTTGGGACAGAAAAGCCGATCAGCTGATCATTGATCAGTTTCATGATTGAAATAACAACAGGGGAGGGAGGGGGAGAGAATGAGAGAAGAAGAAACATTTGTGCAGCATAAAGACACAGAATAACTCCAGCTTTGTGTCTTTTTCATTCTAGCTGAAGTACGGGACAAATCGCGTTCCTTTTCAGGTCAATATGAAACACATAATATTTTCTCTGAATACCAGACCATTCCATTTTTTACGGGACAGTTGGCAACTCTAATAATTAACCTTATGAATAAAATAAAGTTCACCATCAATAACATCATAGCACCCACCCAGCTGTATAGAAACTCTGTCATGCTAGCTAGTATACAGTACAAGTTATTGTAACTGACTGTAAAAAGTCAGCACAACGAAAATAAACTACACCTAAACTTGGTTTATATCTGACCCAGATAGACTGCAGGTCATAACTTCTCACCTGAAGTTCAGTTCCCCTGATACTCGGACCGGCCTCACCTGCTGGCCTCCACCACTTGCTAATGTTACTGAATCTGTGGAAGCTCCGCAATAGCCACCACCAAACAACTGAGTTATTTTTACACATCTGCCAGCATCTGGCCAATCCACCACCTTTCAGTTTTTATACCGTTACGAAAAAAAAAAAAAGAAGAAAAAAAACATCGGCCCATAAAAACGAAAAATCACCATCGGCTCACCTGGCAAATGCCTGGTATGCCCGATGGCCAGTCCAGCTATGGATGATGATAAACATCATTTATATTAATAATTTATATTAGGATCAGGTTGAGTTAGACTACTAGTTGACCGCCAATTCCAAAACAATGAGTCATATTTAATAATGTTATTATGACAAAAAGAACTCACAGAACTTGCAGAGAAAAGATCAACAGAAATGCTGATATGCGCTGCTTACATCAACACAGGAAACGTATCAGTGATTGTGTTCTGCAACAGATGAAGCAGTGAAACAGTCATTGTATGCAGATAGACAAATATGAGGTAAATAGTTGGGTCAAAGGAGCTTGCAAAGAAATAGTTGGGTGTTTGCTTGCTTGACTATAATCAAATAAATTATGAAATATGCTGCTGCAAGGGAAATATTTTTTTTCTTTCTTTGATTTCTAAAGGCTGAACCCTCCCTTTGCTGACACTGGACACTAAATTTAATAGTTCAGCAGAGATTTATAGTTGGAAAACATTTTGAACAGGGACGTATTCAAAAGGCACTCAATGGGAGACTGCAATCCTGCAAAACTCACTTTGCTGAAAGCAAATCCCAGAGCATGCATTCATTCTGCACCTTGTACACATATAATGTAGTGGTCACACACGTTTCAAGACTTTTTACCTTCAAGTGAGGAAATAAAAAACAGGGAAAAAAAAGTCTAATTTGGCACGATCTTGTTAAGAGTGAATCTTCATTCATATTTCATACTAAAGGGTTAGTAAAAACAAACTCTGTGTTTAAAGTGTTTACAGTGAGGCAGATGATCCCTACTATTTTTTTGTAAAGGAGGTAAATCAGCTCTCTTTTTCAAAAAAAAAAAACAACAACATCCTTATACTTTGTCTTTCTGAATATTCTTTGCAAAAAATGTAAACACTGTGCCACATTTTTTAGAAGGCACCAGCCCCTGGCCTCTGGCAGAATAAATGTATTTAGCATACCCTATTTGGGATTTTTCTTAATTTAACTGACCTTCTCTGTATTTGCCACATTTAATCAAATCTCAGATATGTACTTTGAATTATAAAGCTGGAGAATAAAAACTGGATAGGTCATGAAGTAATAGCAGCATGTGTGAGTCAGTCTGTAGAATGTAGAAAAGTTTGAAACCAGTTAATAATTCTTAGAATTGGAATATATCTTACATCTTCTCAGAGTATTGTATTCCATGTACAACTGCATGAAGTGGTCTGTGAAAATGCCAAGAACAGTGGGCTCAAAGACAAAGAGCTACCACACAGTGTATCTGAATACATTTCTATGATTTTGCTTCTGAGGGCTATTCAAGGAGGAATGTGCTTCTCTGCTTCTCCCCTCATGCTTCTTTCTATGCTTGTTAACCACTGTAGGACATCCATTAGAGTGTGCAGCCCTATAGAGAAGCTTTGGATCCAAACTCAATTGCTGTGCAAGTGAAAATATATCTGCTTCAGAACAAATGGTGGGTGACGTCCCCTGCTTCGACTTTGAGGTCATGCCCCAGGGTGCTGTTGTGCTCTGACGTAGGCCGAAGAGTGCAATGGACAAACACATTTTTGCACCATCACTCCTGTTGCAAATTCAAAATGCTTCATGTGTGTCATCTTTGACAGTGGAAGTAGTAGTTAATGTCCTACTACTGAACCTTTTCCCCCATTTCTAACATATATCCTATAACGGAAAACTGATCATATTGATTGGTGTTTTGTTTCTAAGAGCAATGCATAACATACATTACCATTCTGACCGACTAGGAGGCAAAGCAGATTTAAATGTCAGCGGGGGTACCTTAGTGTAGGTGAGCATCAGTGAGGTGATTATAGAAGCTGGTAATAATTTGCAAAATCATATATCCATGAATACTAAAGGAGAAAAGGTGTAGAGTAACATTTTCTATTTCACAGGGGAGGAACTTTAAGGTCTTGGAGTCCATAAATTGTAGTGCAGCGCTTTGCCCTCATACAACAATATTACAAGAAAAGTGGTGCTTCACAAAATCCTGCTAATTGTTTTGCATTGAAAAAATGTTTTGTGATACTGCTAAAAAAGTATGACCCATGGGTAAAAGGCCTTAAAAGCTAAATAACATTACAAACTCTTTAACATCAAAATATACTTGAAGTAACAAAGTAGCAGGATTCATTATGCAGTCATACACATGGACATAACTGTTGTTTCATTGTGTATTAGTGAGAGCAGGTTTCTTCCACAATGTTAGGCTAAAATGGTAAGAACCTGTAACACCACAATCTGAAGGACATGAGTGTGGAATAGGCTGTTCATGGGTTTTAGATGTGAAATGGAGCAATTAAATTATTGAACTGGATTCTGGAGTGAATATGAAGCAGGAATAATGTGTTCCCTGCATCAAATCCTTGCTGATGGGTTTCATACTGTACAGTGACAAGAAACTGCTGCATCATTTAAGCATGTATACAGTGATTTGCAATAATCTTATATATATAGATATGGATTAGGTTTGCACTTGTTTGGGATAAAACAGATATTTCCAATATCAGTATAGCAGGACTCCTGACATGCTTGTTTAGATTGAGTTTGATCAAAGATAATGCCCAGGTTTCTCGCAAATTGCCTAAATTAGCCAAAATGGGGAGTGAGAGTGTTAGAAACATAATCATGATTAGTAAAAAGTACTTTATTTGTATTTAGTTAATTTGCAAGAAATTGGAAGTCATCTAGTCCTTGATGGCAGTAATGGAGGAATTCACAGAGTAAATGAGACATGCAGCTGGCAGCCATCAGGATAGCAATGTTAGGGTACTTTCTTAAAAATGCAGGTCACATGGGGCAAGTGGCAATAGATATCTACTAAACAAAATATGTCCAAGGACAGAACTGTGTGTTGCTCCACATGTCAGTTAATGAAGCAAAAATGTCAAAAGCAACTCTATTTAATAAGCAGAATGAGAGCCATATGAATTCCGTTCCACCTGGGCCAACTACCTTTTCTATTTCTTGGAGAGGTAGAAAATTGTATGATCAGCTTTGTCAAATCATGCAGACAGGTCAAGTTGGATAAAAAAAAACAAAAAAAAAAAACAAGTATAACCTGCAACTGTACTAATGGGGAAAAAAAAAAAAAAAAAAAAAAGGCAATGTTTTTTTTTTCTTTTGTTGAAAACAAAAAAAAAAAAAAAAAAAAAAAAAAAAAAAGACCAGTCATGACTGCTTTATTCAATCTGCACATAAATCTTGTCATGGTTCTCAAGATCTGGAGAGGTCGTGGCGTGTGTATCTTTTGTCTTAGCCTCTCCCACCAGGGCGGAACTGGACCTTGATTCCCCGCCTCTGAACCCGCCCTGAACACACACCTGTGGCTCATTCACACTGATCCTGGCAGACTACTTACAGTTTTTCTCAAATGCTAAAACGCATGTCACAAACGTTACCACCAGGTCCCCCAATGTCCAAACACAACACCCTTCTCTAAAGCTACATAAACACAACCACACCTTCCCACTGCAAAACTCAAACTCCCACACCAAGAGAGCAGCTCGAAGCTGTCAAAACTGTAAACACTATACACAGCATTACACACTACAGCAAAACAATTGAAAACACAATGCTCAATTTGTGAGAAGGTTCTTTGGTTCATAACTGCCAATGCATATTTTTATAAACTGTACAGTAACGGATCGTCATAGAACCCTGCAGAGGATTAGGCATTTGATTTGTGAGTTTCACATGAAGACTATAAATCTATAAAAACATCCTGCATGTACGTACACTACTGTAACACAACTCAATGCAAAAACAGAATCTATCGCACACAACAGTACTCTCGGAAACATGATCAGGGTGTGAAGTCTTTTTTATTGTCTACACAGTCTTTTTACAGTATTACACACAGTCACTGTGCGGCATCATGTCGCCGAGCTGCATTGGGCCACATCACCTCATCCACATCACAGGCTATATTGTCCCTTGCTAGGCACCGCGGGAAAAACGCCCTGGAATGGCGAATCCATCCCTGGAAGGCCTCCACTGGGATGTCAGCACAGGCCAGCTCCATTGCCCGTACGAGGTTCTCTCTTGTGTATGGCTGTCTGTCATACACCTTCCATCTCCATGATGAGAGAACTCCTCTATAGGGTTCAGGAAAGGGGAGTAGGGTGGCAGACAGACGTTTAAAAAGTGGTCACTGTTGGTGGTGAACCACTCTCTGATTTGGTGTGTCTTGTGGAAGCGGACGTTGTCCCAAATGATCACATACATGTGATGTGCTAGCCTAGGATGGTGTTGTTGACGGTCCAGGAGGATGTCTTTTAGCTCCTCTAGGAAGGTGAGGAGACATTGGGTGTTGTAAGACCCAAGGACAGCATGCCGGTGGACAAGCCCCTCCGTACCCATAGCTGCACAAAGAGTAATATAACCCCCCCCGTTGGCCAGGAACCTCAGTGATGGCTCTTTGGCCAATGATGTTACGGCCTCTTCGCCTTCGTTTCTGGAGGTTGAAGCCAGCCTCATCCAGGAAGAGGTACTCATGGGGTCTGGCCATCGCGTCCAACTGCATTATCCTCTGTGAACATGGAAAAGCGTACAGGTGTTCAGAACGGTCAATCAGGTAGCACAGTATTGTCCAGAAGTAATGTAGGCCACTAAGCAACACAGTATGTCCACTAACTGTACTGTGGACATGGATGTATACGTACTTGCACATACTCGTAACGTTGTTCTATGTGTCGCGCAGAGTTGCGCTCAAAGGGAACCCTGTAGACCTGTTTCATCCTCATCTGTTGGCGCCGGAGAACTCTGTCTATTGTGGACACGCTGACAGCATCAATGTTCTCAAAGTTTACATTATCTGCAATGACTTTGTCTCTGATCTCTCGGAGTCTAATGCAGTTGTTCTCACGGACCATATCTGCAATGAGGGTTTCTTGTGCCGCTGTGAATATGGCAACCCTCCCACCTCTATGTGGCATCCTTTCAGCTCTAAAGAAAGAAACATGTGTTGTCAATTGACTGATTTATATGTAAAACTACATGTAAAGTAACAGACCACTTTCACAGGCCTGTAAAACTAGTATGACAAAGAAAGCAATAGCGTACTATACCTGTTGTGTTGTCTAAATGCCTTGATAATGGTGGCCACGGTGAACCTACTCAGGTTTGGATGTACTCTTCGTCCCGCTTCAGCCATTGTCATGCCATGGCCAATGACATGATCAATTACTGTTGCTCGCATATCATCTGTTATGATGGTGCGAGGTTGTCTTCTTCTCCCACCTGGACCTTCTTCTCTCTCTTGTTGGCCTCCTTCTCTTCCTCCTCTACTCCGAACTCCTCTTCTTCTTAGGCCTTCACCTCTTCCTCCTCTGATCTCAACCCCTCCTCCTCTGATCTCAACCCCTCCTCCTCTGATCTCAACCCCTCCTCCTCTTTGGCCTGCAGCTCTTCTCCTTCCGCACGCTCGAATGCCTTCATCCATTGTGATTGTTTGGCATCTTCACCAAACTATGCTTTTATAGGTGGGGTCACATCATTAGCAACAGGTGTCTTCAATTTTGAGTCGTTGTGTGTAGTGACTGACGCCAGGTGTGTTCCCTGTGTTCAAAGATTGGTGACTGTGGCAAGCATTTTGCATCACATGGGCTTTCATTTGAGAATATGAGCAGAGTTGTTTTGCAACATGTGTTTTAGCAAGGAAAAATGTGTTTAGATTTATGAGTACAGAGGGTTGTGTTTTGTGAATTGTGTCTTCATGTGACATGTGTTTATGGTACTGGAATATGGTGGCTACATTTAGTAAATGTGTTTAGACTACTGGTCATTTGGGTTACAGGATTGGCTTTTGTGTTTTAACGTTTGAGAAAAACTGTAAGACGGCAAGAGAGGCTGCTTCCTCGCTGGATCGTCACACTACCTAGCGTCAGTGTAGCCTAGCCTATGAAAGTGTTCCTTTGATCTCCTAGAGTTTCCTCCTGACATTGTTTTTTCTCTGTGTACAGGCCTTCTAGACTCCCCGCCCGTCTTCCCTGCCGTCTGGATTTCTGTGGATGTGTGTGAGTGAGCGTGAGCTTTTGGTGTGGACATTTGGAGTGAGTTACGGATCAAGTTGCAGAAGAGCGTGTGCGTACCCCCGTCTTGGACCTTCCCTTCGGACCCCGCCCTACTCCCTGGAGCCCCATGTTATCTGTTCCACTGTATATATGTATATATTCTCACTTGGTGTCACATTGCAAATAAACCCTCACCTTCTCTCTAAACTTCAGAGTCCTGCGAGTGAGTCCTCTGCCTACTAATCTGTGACAAATCTAAATGATGTTCATTATTGCTTTTTGTGTAGGACTTAATGTAAATGTGAATAGTTTTCTTGCAGTTTAATTGATTTTGAATAGCAGATATTTTATTGAACTCCATGGAGGAGAGAAGTCTGTATCATGAGGGGGTAAAGTGGACTATTGTCTCAGGTGAAGAAAACTTCAGAGAATGACCCGCCTACATACTCAAGTTCAAGCAGACCTTCAGCACTGACATGGGAAGAGAGGAGAACAAAACAAGCAGAATATAAAGATTTCCACAGCACTTGACCCTGGGTTTAAGGACCTCAAGTGCCTGCACAGAGCAAAGAGAGCTGAGGTGTGGGCATTGATCACTATTATCTCTTAAGGGAGAGATGCTTTCACAGTAGCCAGCAAACAGCTGAACCTTTCACCTGTTAGTTTCTTCAGATTTTGAATTTGATGAAGGTTAGGGACCGTATTGAGGAATGGGTGGGTCCACTGCTGTTGTTCAAACATAACAAGCTCGCTGCTCAAAAAGCCATTGCAACACTTGGCGGATCAGTACCTTTTAAGATGTGGTTTCCTTCACTAGGGGTACTGTGCAACAGTGAGTTGGCTCGCCATCTTAAAATCTTGGCTACATTTGTATGTCTAATGAACTGACTAATGTCTAATGATTAGACAAAGTATAGTATACAATTATTTTTCTTGTTTTTGAGAAATGTGTATACTTAAACAAAAATCAAAATAATAAATCATTTGTTTCTCTTTTTTTGTTTCTAATTGTGTTTCTAATTGTCTCTAATTTACAAATTATAAACTTCTGAAGGTTTCTGGATTTGATGTTTTGAGAATGATTCTGTAATATAGACTAAATGCCTTAAATCTGTAATATTTACGATAGAATTTCAGGTAAATTTTATGTTTTCTCTTGTTCAAATTACCCAAGCTTTCTAATATAACTTCACTGCACACAGAAATCTTTATTTGGATTTAAATTGAATTCAAACATACATAGTCTACAAATTAGAAAGCTTTGAGCTGGATTATACATCAACAGTAAAAAAAAAAAAAAAAAAACACACACACACACAATAGCAAGCTAATTTAGGTTTCTAGCTATTGATAAAGGAAAATACACTGACTAAAGGAAAAAATCCACATAAAACCTCATCTGAGAGGCCATAAAGCAATTAAATTAGTAAGTGATCTCCTCTGAGGTAAGTCGTGGTGTTCACCAGAGACCCTCTAGCATTGTTTGGGTCCATCTGTACAAAATACTACCTCCTGCCATTCAACTGTGGGCACATTTTTTGTTTCTACCCACAGGAAAGCAGTGTGGAGATGATTTGCATGTTGATTTGTGTTTGTATCCACAGGTCTGAGTGTGGTTTTTGGAACTATTGCATCACAATAAATCGTATAATTATATATAAGGCTTATGAAGTACATATAAAAATATCTGGCAGTGTTTTCACTCTATACATTAGGGCAAGTCTGATTTTCATCAGTATGCATGCCCTGTAAGATACTGTGTACACTGTGCAGGTTACACTGTGCATTTGTTGGCAGTATAGAAAACTTTCAGCAACTCTCAGGCATTGACATAAAATTTGAATTTATTGTATTTTAGTAGAAAATGGTTTTCTTCTTCTTCTTCTTCTTCTTCTTGCATTTTACATTCATGTTGCTGCTAGCCCCTGAGCAGGACTGGGGTTTGAGCTGACTGGGGTAATGCATTTTAAAGTATAAGGATGAAGCCCAACCAAAGTTCTACTACTAATGGTCACAGGTTGTATTTTTTGTGCTTTTCTTTTATAGATCATCTTGGCTGCTCTGAGGGCACCTGTTAGGAAAAAAGGGAGTATCTTGCAGCTAATTGTTGATGTACAATAAAATACAACAGAAACAAGACATATTTTATCATTCACAATTTTCAGTATGAATAATACCGATAACGGCAAGCACACAAGCAGACACATACTGGTTACAAAAATAAATTCACAGTAAGCAAATTATTATTAATCCATGTAATTTACACCTGAGAACCTTTTGTTGCTTGTTCATTTGCACCGTATTTTGTAAATTTCACCGAGAGGAGACTTTACTGTATGCCACTTTTCCGCCCTAAACTTGGGCATTGCTACAGTGCACTTCTAATGTGTTGCTCTCCAAAAACACAGAGAAAAATCCCCTTTACATTTTTGAGCTAGCTCATAAATATTGTTAAATCATTTTGAAAGGTTATTTAGTGACTTTCACATTAGCATGGGTTGAAAGTTGGAATGGCTGACATTTTTAGGAAGGCCTTATGATTATACACAAAAAGTCTACCAACAGTCAAGCAAATTATGCTGTGTACATCATTACATGTAATGCAGAAAATATTTGTGAGGAAAGGAGTTTTATTTTTGGCTCTTGTCTGTAAAAGGTTGCGATTTGCATATAAATTGACCATTTTATTTCTCCCACTGCAGCACTTGCAGCCTTTATTTAATTTGCGGTCATCTTAATGAGTTCTGCTGGTATGGCACAATGTGGGGCTACTTATACAGTATATTTGAATACATATTATCTATTTAGGCAGTGGCCTCAGTTCTTGATAAGGCAACTGTGTCCCAATTTTTGTAAAATCTTCAGGTTCTCTGTCATCTGCTTTGTTGTATGGAGAGATTAGAGGTAGA
This sequence comes from Perissodus microlepis, assembly GCF_051167445.1. NCBI lineage: Eukaryota > Metazoa > Chordata > Actinopteri > Cichliformes > Cichlidae > Perissodus > Perissodus microlepis. Next base: position 13,816,380 of record NC_140479.1, on the reverse strand, counting down.
TAAAAGTTACTACAGACAATTGGTTGTGTACTTTGTAGTGGGTTTTGTGTGCAGAATGCAAAAATGGTGGCAAAACTGATTTTTCTAACTCACTACATAATTATAACAGATATCAGTTTTGTTCAATGATACTGATGAACTCTATGACCCATAACCACCCTATAACCTCTATTTGTATAGTCTATTATCTTTGCATAATCTACATTTTTGAGTCAGGATACAATAAGATGGATTGCAACAACGACCAATTAGGGTCCAGTCAGCAATAAGTGCAATGCAACTGAGAGAGAGCGGTGTATGACCTCCACCTATAGACAGGGTCTGACTTTAAAGTCACCATTAATGTAATGGATCTCTGACTATCTATCTGTCTTATTTAAACACAGTGGGTAAGGATAATTTTTAGATGTTCAGGGTTAAAATTGTAGAGGGGGCTTTGAATGCCTGAGCCAGTGAAAGCTAAAGTAAAGAGTGGGAAGAGGAAAAATGAAAAAAATCAGTTAAAAGAAGCCAGGGTTTTGTTCACAAATGAGGCGAGAGATGTATTGGTCTGTACCGATCTGTTGTGGTGAAGAGAGAACTGAGCATTAAAGCAAAGCTGTCAATTTACTGGTCAATCTACTCTCCTACCCTCACTTGTGGTCTAGTGACCAAAAGAATGAGTTTTCAGATACAAGCGGCAGAAATTAGTTTCCTTTGAAGAGTGGATCCGCTCTCTCTGAGAGATAAGGTTAGGAATTCATTCAGTCGTTCAAGAGGGACTCAGAGTAGAGCCACTGCTGTTGGGGTAGTTTGAGTATCTGACTAGGATGCCTCCTGGACAGGTGGGGTATTCCAGGCTGGTTTTTCCACTAAGAAGACCCGAGACTTGCTCGAGAGACTATATCTCTCGGCTGGTTTGAGAAAATCTTGATGTACTCCTGGATGAACTGATAGAGGTGGGGTGAGGGATGGATGAAGGGATAGATGGATGGATGGAAGGAATGCAACACATGAAGAGACAAAGGGGAGAGAAACCATGATCTTCAAGCTGCCAAAGGCACAACATAATATTATCTCTAGGCATCCAATATTGCTGTGACTGGGAAAACAAGGTACCTCTCAGTTTAGTCCATATGTTGGTGTGTTTATTGCATGTCAGACCCTTCAGGATGGTTTCAATAAATTTATAGTTGTTGATCAGTTTGTGATGATCTTGCAATTAATGCTTACTAGTGAAATCAAGTCAACTTAAGCTACTTTTATCAAAATAACACATTAAAACAACAGAAGTTGACCACCAGTGCTTTTCAGGCAGACTTATTTCAAGTCTGAAACACAAAACTTACATTAGCAAACAATATGATAAAAATGCAAAGAAACTCTTACCCGGTCTAAAACGAATGGATGAATGGAGAGACTACGTCAACTTCTTATATATAGTAAAGAGAAAAAACAGCAAAAAGCTGGTAAATATCATAACAGTATGTAGCTAGTGTTATATGATTTATGTGTTATTTTTAGATGATCTGGAAAAGAGCGGGAGAGAAATTAATATTGAAGTAGGAGATGTACAGACTGTAAAACGGAGACACTGGGCATGTGTTTGTGCTCTTCAAAACTTTTGATCACTGTCTGCAAAACCTACAATCAAAAAGACAAATCAAACTGTGCATTCTTGCACTGACATGACACGTTCATCACTGAGCATACTGACCTTATTTTACCACATAATACTGTAAAAATACATCCAAATGTTTGTGGATGCATGGCATATCTCCTTGTTTTCTATGGTCACAGTAGGAATAGAGGAGTAACTGAATGAGTTTTTCTGCTCTTGGAAGCAAGTATACAGCATACAATGTTTGTATAATGAGCAATCCATAATTCTCAGTATAAACACTCATATCCTTGAATGAAAGTGAAGGCCCCTGACACAGAAAAGGAAAAGAAAACTGGTCTGTTGCATTAGGAGTAGTTGTCAGTTTTTTTTATTTTTAGCTTGTTGTTACAGCCTTCCTCAAAATTCAATGAAAAGTCATCTGTGATAAACTCTAATTACACTGTACTCATTCATGCTGTTACCATTAATCATAAGAGCACAAAGGATTCCAAGCAGCCTGCTGGTCGAACACAAAAGAAGATCTGGATGTTGTTGCTAATTTGAAGCGCAGATCATCACGTGTTAGAATATAAATTCTCTGGCTCTTTAGTGGTTTTTGAACTTTATGTGTTCAAGACAATATATTTATATCTGTGCAATATGTCATTTTACATGTCGCCAGTCCTCCTTTTGATTGTAGTTGATAGCCCATTAGAATCTAAATCTAGCATGACATCTGTAAGGAGTACCTCTGATTCAGCTCGATCGTTGGAAGTGGGCCAAATCTCTCCCAGAGGGAATGGTTATTTTCCAAAACCTCTTTAGTTTGTCTGGCATCACTGTAAGGAATGCTGGCTCAGGAGTGTTAACATCCCCAATCTACTTTAGGTTGTAAGTCAGGCAGCTTTAGTCATACTTTTTTTTCTCTTCCTTAGCATGTTGTTTGGTTTCACTGGTGGTTGGTTGTTTGCTCTACACAAGAAATGTTAAAAGATGCTCTCCCCTTAGATGACTGGTTCATGATTTTCTACATCTACAAGTCTTTAATAAGGTGGAGATGGACTTTAAAATTATAGAAAATATAATTATAAATTATTATTCACTTAATTATATGCAATTGCCAACTCCTGGGGTTAAAAACAAACAAACGAACGGAAAATCTAATTTTTAATATGCCGTCTTGCAGTTCAATCACAGACTTAAGGTCAATCTTTATGAGCTTTGAGTGACAAGTAGAAAGTGACCCAGACAGTTGCACTGCTGGAAGACTCTTAATCTTGAATTCAATTAATTAAATTCACCAAGTAACTTTTTGAAGTTTTTTGGGGGCATAATTCATTTAAATGCTTCAAAAGGCACCAGTAAATTATCCTGCAAATAATATTAACAGGGAGAGAAAAAAATATTTATTTGTAAACAGGTGTTTACAGGCACGTCTACAGCCATCCTTAGCATGTGTGGGAGTCGACATGTCATGTGGATAGGCTTTTTTATGTCTGTACCAAATAGTAAAAACGTTTTAATTTGCTGAAAAAAAAGTAGTCAGAAATTATACAGTTAAGACATTTTTACACACCAACCAGAAGAGCTCGGCTTTATTTGTTTATTTATTTTTATAATAAATTCCTATTTGACTGAACCCTGACTTATAAATAAACAACCTCTTTTGGTTTTGACATAGAGAGTATAAAGATTTTAGATTAACACATTCCACAGGACGCTGTGTTAAAATGTTTTTCCTTTTTAAAAGAGGATAACTTGGATTTACTGAATCAATGTTGAAGTGCAAAACCTTCTGAAATATCGCGTTTTAATGCATCTGGCCTCAGTATGTGTCTTTTATGCTTCTTCTCACTATGTTTAACTAAAAATGTGGTACCATTAAGCAATTTGACTGTGGTTTTGTTGTGCAAGTATTATGTTTAAGACTTGATGCTGTTCCAGTGATAATTACCCTCAAGAAGAAGCACATTTTTAAAGCATGAAAGAACTGGTGGGGTAAAACACTAATCAAAGTGAGATACTGAACAATACACACAGTACAAAGCAGGAAGATTGGCTTTAATTTAACTCTGAGGGGATTTTGGAAGTGCTTTAAACTTTGTGGAGGCAAACAAAACGTTGCTCTGAAGGTTCAGTTAAACAACTGGATGGCCTTGTTAAGTTTCTTTCATAAGAAAAAACTGCATTCCTGCTTTTGCCTTAGCTCTGTGAGAAATAAAGCCCTGTGAGTAGGGATGGGTATACCAGTACCAAACTGGTACTTTTGAAACGGTGCCGGTGCTTAAACGGTGCTCGAAACAGTGCTTAAAGAATGAAGAACACAAACTTTGTACAAAAACCTCTCATGTTTAGCTGTTTTTTTTTGTAAAAGATAACAATGTTAGCCTTTTCTGCAGCTATAGGGGATTTATGGTATCACTCTTGGCTGGAAGCAGTGCTTAATCAATGGGGAAAAAAAACACCAACTTTGTCCAAAAACCTCTCATGTTTAGCTGTTTCCCACTTTTTCTTTGGTCATTTTAGCCTTTTTGGCCAGAGTGAACGGAGTATCTGCCATCAAACAAGAAGACAGCCGCATGTAACTACAAGGGTGTTTGCTAGTTCACCTTACATGCATTAATGTAATAACGTGGTTAGCCTACTCAGCGTAAATTACACACGAACAACATTAAGCTACTCACCCAGAGAAGAACGGCTGCTGCTGCCATCATCATCATACGTCATCATTTCTGCTACACTGGCAGGGCTAGGGGCCAGGACTCTCCTCTTCGGGTTTTTGGGGGATGTTGCAAACTCCGGGTCTGATAACAGGCACCACACCCGCAGTAGATGTGCATGATGTGAGGTTTTGCTGTGCTGATTTTCTAACACTGGAAAATAACTCAAAATGTTAGAAATATTCCAGTGTTAGAAAATCAGCACTGCTCAGTGTTAGCCATTGTTAATCTTCAAAACTGGCTAGGTTACTTTTAAACATATAACACTGTCAAAAGTGTTAATTTAACACTCAACAGTGTTGTATTTAACACTCAGAGGTGTGGACCCATATAGACACTCTCTAGTGTTAATTTAACACTGGAGATTTTGCTGTGTATGACATCTCAGGAAAAAAAAAAGCACCGAAATAAAGCACCGAAATGTGCGCTGCTTTTCGGTCTGGTTACTACCGTTTATGTCAGAACCGGTGCCATGATGGCACCGGATACCGGTACCCATCCCTACCTGTGAGTGGATACAATTTAATCACAAAGGATTTCTCCAGGAACTGACGGTTGGTCATTTCAACCATCATCTTACAAAAATAATAACATGTAGAATTATTTTTTGTTGTTTGTGTAGTAATCTTGTACTTATGTTTGTCTTGTGCATACAAAAAGTGTACAATAAATTAATATTTGTTAAAGATTTAGTTATGATATAGATACTTAATGTACAAGTCTAAAACTCTCAAAATGTATCATAAAAATAACTAATAAAATGGAAACTTCACTGACACTCACAAGCAACACAAGTCCTCATTTTGTCCTAACATGACACCTTCAATTTTTTTCATTCCTTGACTACCATTCCTTGCTGTCACCTTGTCAGACACTTTCTGTCTGTTCATATTCACATCAGCAATGTTTGATGAAGGCTATGTTTCAAGCAAATGCGTCATCTCACTTAGAAACTGGTAGCATTAGTCAACATCTTGCCCAATAAATGATGTGATTTTAAGACACAATCTACTGTTTTTGTTTGGCTTTTTTCTTCACATGGTAGGTACTTGGTCTTAGTCTTTCCCCTAGTAAGGTCAGTCAGAACCTTTGATATATCATACTAATTATAATTTCTGTCATCTGGAGATTGTATGAAAGAATTGGGTTTTCCTTTCAATTTCTTAGGATTTCTTAGTATTTTTATAGGGTTAGAAAGACTACAAAGGACTGATACTATAAAAAATCAGTATCATTTCATACAGTTTGTGTAGTTGTATATAGCAGTATTAATATAGTTGTCAAGAACTATCAAGCCACACCTTGACTTGTTCTCCCTACATGCCTGTGTACCTCTGCATTCCATCTTAGAATCACTTTTTTAACCTAACCAATAAGCAAAAATGAACTGTAAGTGAAGCATGTAAAGAATGCAAAATAAAGCTTTTGAAATAACTCTCCTGTGCAGGACACAGACTCCAAAAATAAAAAATAAATAAAAAAAATCCTGCCCAGTGCTTTTTTGTTTGTTTTGTTTTTCGTTTTTTTACTTTACCAAAGGTAAAGGTATTAAGACTTAATTGAATACTTGTTAGAATTGCTGTGGGTGCATTTAGAGAGTCCAGCTTTGTTGTTTTTTTCATTCTCTGAACACGTCTTAGGCAGTTTATCCCTGCTTGGGAAGTCCCGTGAAGCCACAGCTTGACACACATCCACAGTAGATGGGAAGTATACATGAACTACAATCTTCAGGTCACTCCACATTTAGGGTTTAAGTCAAAGCTTTGGCTGGGTCACTCAAGGATAGAGTCTTAGCATGAGGCCACTTAAGCGTTTATTGCCTTAGCGTTGGACTAGCATCCAGGCTCAGGTCTCTGTATGCAATGAAAGAAATGACGATCCAGTGATTAGGAAGAATCATTTCCTGTTTTATTTTGTAAGTCCTGTTTCTCTTTCATCTTTTCTTTATGTTATTTTTCCTCAGCATTTTTTTTTAAGTTGTTCTCAATTAGCCAGCGTCCTCTGAGTCAGCCTCATGCATTTCATTTGGTGTCTTTCACCTTCCTGTGTATGTTTCCTTTGAACAATAAATGCAGAAATTTTGACTTTTTCTTTGACTCTGCATGAATTTATAAACCTAAATTTGTGTCAACTCCACATTCAAGCCTGTCACACTTTGCCTTTGGCTTCTTTCATCCTTCACTCAGCTTGAACTGCACTGAGTGTCCTGCCACTGAGAAACACACCCACAGCATGGTGTTTGCTACCACCACTGTTCCTCACTGTACAGATGGTATTTGTCATATGAAAACCTGTGCAAGGTGCTATACAAAACAAATATACAGCTCAGTGGGGGAAAGTGCCTAAAGTGTGCCAGTGTAGCTCTATATTTTTCTTTTGGACAAAATTTTACATAGATGTCTTTTTGGTCAACAGGTAGCAATTTTAAATCACTTCACTGGTGACAGTGATACAGTCTAGACAATATTAGGCTAATACCCAGAAACTGGACAGTAAAACATAAAAAGAAGAATTACTTACATATTTGTTTAAAAATCAAATCTGGGTCCTGTTCCAGAAACTGGGTTTAATGAAAACTCTGATTTTTATCCCTAAGATGAGGAAAAACTCTAAAGCCTCATCAGAAATGAAAGGAAGGGAAACAGTGAGAAAAGGCTAAGGTATGCAAAATTATACAAGAACTGTAAATCACTGAAAATCAGAAAGTTTTAAAAGGCAGTCTTTGTACCCAAAACCAAGATATATTTCTAAAACTAAGCAGTTTTTACAATGCATGCTTAATCAGTCTTTTACAAGGCCTAAACCTGAAGGTCAGCACTACTTTCTCCTCTACTCTCCCCCAAACCAGTTTTTTTGTTTTTTTTAAAGAGGATAATGAGCGTGGACTGATGAAAGTCATATTCAGGGACACAAAATAATGTTAGGAAATTTGTGTTCATAATCACAAAAAATTGAAAGAAAGTAAAATCTGTGTCCTGCAACAGGAATCAATAGATTAAAGGTTGTGACAATTTCACAAACTACAGTGAGACTAGATTGCCTACTCAAGGTTTTCTTCAGCAAACTCTGAGTTTCTCTCTGACTCCTCCACCACTGCTGCATTTGAATGAACTTTTTTCAAACCTGCAGTCAATATCAAAGCACAAAGCAGAGGTCAACAGAAGTCAGAAGTTTATGTCTTCACAAATATAATTGAATTTATACATAATTTGCAGACAGAACCAAAACCTGTGAATAAGAACAAAGCAAACTGTGTGTGTGTGTGTGTGTGTGAGAGAGGATCACACAGTGGCCTTGTTGCCTTGTTATTGATCGCTTATTCTAGTCATTATAAGACTCAGCTGTTTAACCATCATATTCAACTCCTCATTAATTCAGTTCATTCCTTCATTCATTCATTTGTATAGGCAATGATTTGACAGGATACAGACCTCTAAGCCTGTAAGAAATTGATTCCAGGACTGACTGACATAATTACTGTATTGTAATAGTTATAAAATAAAGAAAAAAAGCTGCATTATGCAATCAGTCCATCTGGTGAACCGTAAACTCCCCTGTGATTGTGCAGGATCTGCACACTTAATGAAAAGGTAATGTATACAGCTAACTCGCACTTCTCCCAGTATTTACACAGAAAGAAATTTGCTTCATGTTATCCAATTATCATACAAGTGTGATTAGAAAAAAAAAAGTTTTGCTGTGAAAGCCAAAATGATTGCAATCATAATTGAGGCTTGTTTAAATAATACATTCATAGTAATTAACTCTGATCTTTGGGTGTTCTTTTTGTTGCAGCTAATAGGAGCAAATGCTCTTAGTAATAAAGTTTGAACTTGTTAGTAACACAGCACACGTGATCTCTCATTAGGGATGGGTATTGATAAGATTTTCACGATTCCGATTCCATTTCCGATTCTGTTTAACGATTCGATTCTTTATCGATTCTCGTATCGATTCTTTTTAAAAAAGGAGAACACTAAGGTCGATTAGCTTAGAACTTTGTTTTATATCTTCTCTTTGAACAAGATAGAAATTTAGGAGTAACATGGCCTTACAAACCCAACAGTGAGATCTTAAGAGATCCACAGCCTATGGCTCTTCCATGGGGTGTCACAGGGTCCCCAGGAAAAAAAATTGTAAATGTAAAATAATAAAATAAATATTCTTCTGTAGCAATAACAAAGTATAACATAAATTATTCTGTAGCAATTACACAAGAATATCCAGTAATGTCCCTGCCTACAATTAAACACATTCACTTACTGAAAATCGGGGCATCTGCTGTGGCAAATGGGTTCAAGCCTTTTACCACGAACTTAGTCACTGCTCGGTGACATTCGTCTATCCTGGCCTGAAAGGAGACGCTACCGGTAGACTGCAGCGAGAACTGCCAGCATCTGAGCCAGCCAGACTCTGTCTGTCTCTCTCATCATGGTCACCTAAATGCACAGTAATGGCAGGTTTTGTAATAAGGCAGATCGCGCTAACATAATATGCACTGTTAGTTGATTATTTACCTGCCGCGTTAACGGGAGAGGACGTGCAAACGTTACCGCTGCTGCTGGGTTGAGATTCACGAGTCCGGAGCGGAATTAAAAACATGACATGTCATCTGTTTGATGTTTGTCTGGTGGACAGTATCTTTTTATGCTTGAGGTCTTTCAAAGCAGTTCTGAAGGACAGGAGGCAGGGCAGCAGGTAGTTCTTGAAGATAAATAAAAATGCGCACACTTGTTCACAAGCCTGACAAAGTTGTCCACAAAAAAGAGATATAAGAAGCAAGGTGCCACGATGTCCGCATTTCACCTTTAGCAGTAAAACACAAATCTTTCACAGAGAGATTTGTGCTCAGTTAAATTGGCTTTCTGGTTAATTGTTTCAGTGTGGACATGACGTGGTCCGGGTAGATAATGGCTCTCTCACATTTCTCAACACATTTATGACCCTTTCCCCTTTGGAGGAGCCATGCTACCAAACTGCTATTAAAATGAAACCTGTTGCCACTAATAGTAGGTCTAGTTATAGCTGAGTTCTATAACATCATCGGCATTGAATCATTAGAAAAAAATAAAAATCACAGTTTTCCACATCTGATTCTGGCCTGGCGACGTGGACAATAGTTATTGTTTATTAGTTAATTTGGAGCTTTTACTGAATGATTCTAGAAGTGCCTCTTTCTGCTTTCTGATGTAATATAGGGGAGATTTTGCCAATATGGTCATCTGGGGCACACAACTACTACCTAAAAGTGAGTATATCCTTAAAGAAGAGCTTAAATTGACTTTGTCAAATGGAAAACTGCACCAATGTGTGTATATATACAGAAATATTTATCTTAAAGTGGGCTACACAGATTATGAGTACAGCAGGAGAATCTAGATCTACCATTAGATACTAAAAGTTAAGATGTCTTAACCTCATCCTTATCTTTTTTTTCTTTGAAGAGATTATCTCAAAAGTCAGTATGAAAGTGCAGTATGAAATTAATGAAGTTCTCTTTCATGTATTTGAAAAACATTTCTAGGTACAAGTACAAAGAAGGATTATTAAGAGATTTATTATTTATTTAGCAGTGAAACTTGTCTTTTTGAGTAGTTATAAAAGTGACTTCAAGCCACTGGTCTCCATGAGGAACTAAGGTTCAAAGAGGCTTTCAGGTTGAACTTGGATCATAGTTTTTACACAGAGCTTTTGCTATCTTTTTCATTAGCTGTTACGTGTAGATAAAGATTGATTAGCCTCTTCCTTTAAAAAAATATATAAACACACACACACATGCGAGAAGAAAAAAAAATCTGTTTTTACAAGGAAAGAAACTGACACCATTGCAGAAAAAAAACAATCTTTTTATTCAGAATTTGACCCTTCTCTTTGAACCAACAGGATTACTAATGTTCGCTGTGTTAGTATTTCAATTTAAGGAGTAAAATCCCAGTAAAATGAATGGAGCATTGCATGTATACGACTGTTTGGGATTTAACCATCAGTCTGCACCTTGTCAGAGAAATTCTCTCTAATCTTGTTTTCAAAGAACTGCCATATTCTGAAACGTGCATTTTGTTGGATTTAGGTAAGGTTAGCAAATGCGCTTGTATGAAGAGAAATAAATGCATGCAGTAAATAAAAGCCCAACCCAGGTAAATAATAGGCTCCAAGCATAGCCTGCTGAGCCATCATCATGTCCTGTCTGCATGACTAGACTAATGTAATCATAATTGGCTTTTAGTGTTCTTTTCTAAGAATCAACACACAAAGCATGTTTAGTTGTTGTTTTTTCTTTCATAGAAGAAGCAGTTTACCCACAGTGTGAATGGGTAATTAAATTGCTGGTAATTATGTATTGATTGGGAGCTTTAATGTTGTCAAAGGTGGTGTTTTTAATCGACAGGGTTGTCAGTCATTTGCAGTGTTTATGGACGGGAAAAAAGTGACACAGAGGAGAGTGAAAAGGTAGAAATGAAGATGGTAAATGGCCTGTATTTGTATAGCGCTTTACTAGTCCCTAAGGACCCCAAAGCGCTTTACACAACCAGTCATCCACCCATTCACACACACAGTCACGGCAAGCTACATTGTAGCCACAGCCACCCTGGGGCGCACTGACAAAGGCGAGGCTGCCGGACACTGGTGCCACTGGGCCCTCTGACCACCACCAGTAGGCAACGGGTGAAGTGTCTTGCCCAAGGACACAACGACCGAGACTGTCCAAGCCGGGGCTCGAACCGGCAACCTTCCAAGTACAAGGTGAACTCCCAACTCTTGAGCCACGATCGCCCGTGAAAAGATAAAAAGGTGGTGAGAGTTGGGGAAAAAAGAGATAACGAGAGATGCAAGATGGCAGTTATTTAAATATTTGTATTTTTCAGACATGTTTGTCCACTGATCATTTGTTCCATTTTGGGAAACAATCAAATTAATCTTATTACAGTTTTTCTCAAATGCTAAAACACATGTCACAAACGTTACCACCAGGTCCCCCAATGTCCAAACACAACACCCTTCTCTAAAGCTACATAAACACAACCACACCTTCCCACTGCAAAACTCAAACTCCCACACCAAGAGAGCAGCTCGAAGCTGTCAAAACTGTAAACACTATACACAGCATTACACACTACAGCAAAACAATTGAAAACACAATGCTCAATTTGTGAGAAGGTTCTTTGGTTCATAACTGCCAATGCATATTTTTATAAACTGTACAGTAACGGATCGTCATAGAACCCTGCAGAGGATTAGGCATTTAGATTTGTGAGTTTCACATGAAGACTAAATCTATAAAAACATCCTGCATGTACGTACACTACTGTAACACAACTCAATGCAAAAACAGAATCTATCGCACACAACAGTACTCTCGGAAACATGATCAGGGTGTGAAGTCTTTTTTATTGTCTACACGGTCTTTTTACAGTATTACACACAGTCACTGTGCGGCATCATGTCGCCGAGCTGCATTGGGCCACATCACCTCATCCACATCACAGGCTATATTGTCCCTTGCTAGGCACCGCGGGAAAAACGCCCTGGAATGGCGAATCCATCCCTGGAAGGCCTCCACTGGGATGTCAGCACAGGCCAGCTCCATTGCCCGTACGAGGTTCTCTCTTGTGTATGGCTGTCTGTCATACACCTTCCATCTCCATGATGAGAAGAACTCCTCTATAGGGTTCAGGAAAGGGGAGTAGGGTGGCAGACAGACGTTTAAAAAGTGGTCACTGTTGGTGGTGAACTACTCTCTGATTTGGTGTGTTTTGTGGAAGCGGACGTTGTCCCAAATGATCACATACATGTGATGTGCTAGCCTAGGATGGTGTTGTTGACGGTCCAGGAGGATGTCTTTTAGCTCCTCTAGGAAGGTGAGGAGACGTTGGGTGTTGTAAGACCCAAGGACAGCATGCCGGTGGACAAGCCCCTCCGTACCCATAGCTGCACAAAGAGTAATATTACCCCCCCCGTTGGCCAGGAACCTCAGTGATGGCTCTTTGGCCAATGATGTTACGGCCTCTTCGCCTTCGTTTCTGGAGGTTGAAGCCAGCCTCATCCAGGAAGAGGTACTCATGGGGTCTGGCCATCGCGTCCAACTGCATTATCCTCTGTGAACATGGAAAAGCGTACAGGTGTTCAGAACGGTCAATCAGGTAGCACAGTATTGTCCAGAAGTAATGTAGGCCACTAAGCAACACAGTATGTCCACTAACTGTACTGTGGACATGGATGTATACGTACTTGCACATACTCGTAACGTTGTTCTATGTGTCGCGCAGAGTTGCGCTCAAAGGGAACCCTGTAGACCTGTTTCATCCTCATCTGTTGGCGCCGGAGAACTCTGTCTATTGTGGACACGCTGACAGCATCAATGTTCTCAAAGTTTACATTATCTGCAATGACTTTGTCTCTGATCTCTCGGAGTCTAATGCAGTTGTTCTCATGGGCCATATCTGCAATGAGGGTTTCTTGTGCCGCTGTGAATATGGCAACCCTCCCACCTCTATGTGGCATCCTTTCAGCTCTAAAGAAAGAAACATGTGTTGTCAATTGACTGATTTATATGTAAAACTACATGTAAAGTAACAGACCACTTTCACAGGCCTGTAAAACTAGTATGACAAAGAAAGCAATAGCGTACTATACCTGTTGTGTTGTCTAAATGCCTTGATAATGGTGGCCACGGTGAACCTACTCAGGTTTGGATGTACTCTTCGTCCCGCTTCAGCCATTGTCATGCCATGGCCAATGACATGATCAATTACTGTTGCTCGCATATCATCTGTTATGATGGTGCGAGGTTGTCTTCTTCTCCCACCTGGACCTTCTCCTCTCTCTTGTTGGCCTCCTTCTCTTCCTCCTCTACTCCGAACTCCTCTTCTTCTTAGGCCTTCACCTCTTCCTCCTCTGATCTCAACCCCTCCTCCTCTGATCTCAACCCCTCTTCCTCTTTGGCCTGCAGCTCTTCTCCTTCCGCACGCTCGAATGCCTTCATCCATTGTGATTGTTTGGCATCTTCACCAAACTATGCTTTTATAGGTGGGGTCACATCATTAGCAACAGGTGTCTTCAATTTTGAGTCGTTGTGTGTAGTGACTGACGCCAGGTGTGTTCCCTGTGTTCAAAGATTGGTGACTGTGGCAAGCATTTTGCATCACATGGGCTTTCATTTGAGAATATGAGCAGAGTTGTTTTGCAACATGTGTTTTAGCAAGGAAAAATGTGTTTAGATTTATGAGTACAGAGGGTTGTGTTTTGTGAATTGTGTCTTCATGTGACATGTGTTTATGGTACTGGAATATGGTGGCTACATTTAGTAAATGTGTTTAGACTACTGGTCATTTGGGTTACAGGATTGGCTTTTGTGTTTTAACATTTGAGGAAAAACTGTAAGATACCATCAGCTGTGATTATTTCCAGTGATGGGAATAACGGCGTTACAAGTAACGGCATTACTAACGGCCAATCACAGCCAATCACATGGCCACTTTAAGATGACAAAGCAACAAGGTGATATATACCAGTTTTTAAATTGTGTTGATAGGCCACGTAAAACCAGAGTCATGATAAACAATATATATGCACCGTTTTTTCCTCAATAGTTTCGTCACGTTTACTGTCTAAGGACAGCGCTAGCAAGATCTCTCTGCTTATGAGCAAGAAATAAAAAAACAAACAAACCAAAAAACAGCCCATTCCTGTAGGTGGAAAAATGCACCATGTCGACCAATCAAAAAATGATATGGCAACATGGTTGTTTGGTTGTTTAGGGAGAGAGGGAGGTTTTAGGAGTGACAGCAAGAGAGAGAGAGAGCAGAAAAAGAGAGAGAGAGCGAGTTTTGAGATGTGAGAGATTTGTGAGGTTTAGCGTGTTTGGAGTGTGTAGTTAATGTGTTGTCTTGTGTAGTTAGTGTGTAGTGTTGTGGATAGTTTTGTGTTGTGTGTCAGAACAATGAGGCAACTGCTGAATGAAAACATGAGGAGTAATACACTTGCTGCTGTCAGGCCTGCAGGTATCAGGCTGTGATGTTCTCCTTTATAGTGGACAGAAATTATTTTTTTGGAGTGGCACAAATAATTTGTGTGGCATCTTAATGAATGCAGAACAGCTGATTGTTCTGTAAATAGTTTGAAATGGCTATTAAAAAAAAGGGGTAAAAGGTAAATGGCTGCAAATAACTTTGTTGTTTGCAAAACTTGTGCATAGGATTTTAAAATTGACAATTTATATTTGCATTTAAAGTTATGAAATATGATTCATTAAACATGTTTGTGGTTGTTACAGTAAAAAATATAACTTTCTACTCTGATTTTATGTTTTTTTGTCTGATTTTAGATCAATTGTGTTAATACCAGTGTTGGGTAAGTTACTTTAAATTAGTAACTTAGTTACATTACTAGTTACTTCTATCAAAAGTAACTCAGTTACTTCAAGTTACTCGTTACTTTCAGAGTAACTAGTTACTAGGGAAAGTAACTTTGGTTTTACTCAGAATTCTCTTGTTAATGTGTTGCTTCTGTAACTGGATACCCAGCAAGACTGCCAGTCTTCTAGCTTGCTTACTTGCCACAAGTGCACTGTGCCACCTACCAATAGAAAGGAAAAAATAATGTGCACATTTCCACGAGAGAAATCCCACACCTGATTCTATCCTAGCCTGCTTTTTACATCCAACACAAAAACTGCAGTCGTGGTGCTTTCGATTGTACTCAGAACTCGGAAATTCTGCCTTCTGAATAGGAAGATGTAGGTAACACCAGACTGAAGATGAGCTGCATACAGAGCTGGACTGGGACAAGAAAAATCGTCCCGGGCATTTTAACTAGAGACCGGCCCACCATTATAGGAAAAATCATAAAGCCTTTGAATGAAAATAAACACTGTTGTGACAGTGATGTACACTGTTCTGATGGTATATATGTATCAATCTATCAATTGTTTGTTGCAAGACTCAGATAATTATTTTTTTAAAAGTGAGACATTTTAAATGACAATAAGAAAGTATTTCCTTGTGCCCCCCTTTCCCTTTTAATGCCCCTGGCAACACTTTGCTAGACCCGCCCCTGCACAGTTATCAGCTGTCAGCTACTTAGAAAAGGATCCTGGTGTTATTTATCTCTCAGAAACAGTTCATAACTTCCCTTCAACTCATTCATGTTAACTAAAAGGTAAACCTGTTTCTCCATCACAGCTCTGATGATTCAGTAAGGACATCTCCTGGTTTCATCTTCATGTTTCCCTCTCATCACATAACCAAACTGATATCATGACCAGCAGGTTTACAGCTGTGGCTCCAGCCAACATCAGCTGATACTAGAAATTAATATTAAATAAATTCTAACAACAACTGATCAAGCTTAAAAGTGCTGCTGTTGTTTACCGCGACATCCGCTGGTTTCCTCTTTCTGGCGCAAAGTGGGCGATAAATAAACAAGAGAGAAAAGCCGATCAGCTGATCATTGATCAGTTTCATGGTCGAAGTAGAAACAGGAGAGGGAGGGTGAGAGGATGAGAGAAGAAGAGGCAGCTGTGCAGCGTAAACACAGAATAAATCCAACTTTGTGTCTTTTTCATTGTAGCTGAAGTCCGGGACAAACTGTTCCTTTTCACCTCAATACGAAACGCGTGATATTTTCTCTGAATACGAGACGATTCCGTTTTTTACGGGATGGTTGGCAACTCTAATAATTAACCTTATGAACAAAATAAAGTTCAACATCAGTAACATAGCACCCACCCAGCTGTATAGAAACTCCTCATGCTAGCTAGCACGCAGTACGAAAAAGTCAGCATAACGAAAATAAACTCCACCTAAACTTGGTTCATATCTGACCCAGATGGACTGCAGGTCATAACTTCTTACCTGAAGTTCAGTTCACCTGATACTCGGACCGGCGGCTGCTTCGGGTCTCTCCTCTTGCCTCCCTTTTCCTTCATCCACCTGCTGGCTTCAACCACTTGCTAATGTTATTGAATCTGTGGAAGCTCCGCGATAGCCACCACACGAAGTAACGAATAACGAGCCTATCTAAATCCCAGTAACGAGTAACGCGTTCCCGGTTTTGGCATAATAACTAGTTACCGTGCTCGTTACCACAATAATAACGTAGTTACTGTAACGCGTTACTTAATAACGCGTTAGTCCCAACACTGGTTAATACAGTATGTCAAAATGAAAACATGACTGTAAATTCAGCTGCAGTTTCCTGCCTTTCTTTCAGCGCACACTGGGAGATACTCCAGACCTTTTGGTGACCCTGAAAAAAAACAGGCAGGTAGAGAAATTGGACTGGATTGAAAAGACACTCATGCGGCAGCTCAGATTGGTTATTTGGTTTCAAATACTGTCATCCACAAAGGTATAATGTAGTCTTTTTTTTTTATTACATTGTAGTTTCAAATTGTGCTATATTTATAAATCCAAAACACACTCAGTTATTTTGTTTACAGTGGCTTTTATTATTTACACTGCATCTATAGCTTTCTTTTCTTGCTTTGGGGATTAGCTAATAAATTCATGATCCCTGTGCCCAGAGTTTGTTTGCTGGAGTTTCAATTCATGTGCTGTGAAGAAGCTCGAGGATTCTTATATAGGTGATTCTTATAAGGTGTTATTTTGTTCGTGTTACTTTATGAAGACTTTGTTAAATGATATTTCAGTGAATGATTATTGCAAATATACTCACTCTAACATTTAAAGTTATTTATATGTGGAAGCATTTTTATAGTTTTAACATTTATTAACCCTTCTCTCTTCCAAGGTCCATTTCTAGTTACAGGTGGTGGTGTTTTCATAAAGCACGCACATGAAGATGCTCAACATGACTTCCATTTTCACTTTTTTCATTTCCGTGTTTCACGTATGGTCGCTAATCGTTTCTGGTTTGATTTTGATATATCATTGTCTCCTTTTTCTTGTGATTAGTGTTACTTTCTCTTTTTTCTGATTTGGTTTCAATCCTGTTTCCAATTTCATGTTTATCTTAAGCATATAACTAGTCCAGCCCCTCCCCTCAGTAGAGTGTCTATTAAAATCAAAGTGTTTTTCCTTGCTAGGTTTTTGAATTCAGTTTTTTTTTCCTTGTAGATTCCTGTATTTTGGACGTTATATCAGCTTCATTAAATGACTCATGTTTTGTTCATCCAGTCTGCCTCCCACGTGTACATTTCAAAAACATGACAAATATAACAAATAAAGGACACCTTGAGCTTTTGACACACATTAGAAAAATATTAGCTGTTACTGATGAACATTATCTTTAGTCACCTCAGTTGAGCTGGATAATCAAAGTTGTTTTTTTCAGAAAGTTTCTTTTGCAAGAGGTGTCAGAGATGTCTCAAGGACTTGATTTCAAAGCAGAAACAGTTTAAGCCCAGACAGATATACAGTATACACACAGTGTGCTCTTCATTGTGCATGTCACTTAGAGATCAAATGAGTCAAAATTGTATAATTTATTAGCAACAAAAATAACTGTTTTATAACTCACTTGGTTAAGTCTTAGAGTTCAGTTAGTCACCTTTGCTAATGCATGTCACTGACCTATACCTCTTCAATGTTTGTAACAAATGAGATATTTATAATGCAATTATATGAAAAATAAAAATGATTTAATAAGGATAAGCTACAACAACTCCTGTGGCACAACAACAGGAGTCTGATTGAGTGTGAGTTAAAAGACAGGCCCACAAATTTCCTTATCTAATGAGTGCATATGGGCTAATAAAATAGTGTGCCAGTTTTTCACAGTACATCCACTTTTGAATAATGGGGTTTATTGTCCATGCACCACAGCTGTTCATCAACTCTTTTATTTTCTTTCCACCAGCCGATCAGTTTTATATTATATAGCCAAGTACAGTATTTCTAACTTACAGTACAGCTACTGCACAGTGCTCTGTCAGCATTTAGACATGAGGAGGTAATTGCCAACTGCAAGAGGCAAATTGAAATTTGCCTGGAAAGATGCTGAAAACATTCGATTGTACTTGCAAGAAAATCAGGAGTGCTGCTGAAAATCTGCTTATGCTGACAAATGCATAGGTGAGAATCTGACAGCAGCTTGAAAAGAAGATTTTATAGAGAAAGCATAAAAAGATGATCATTATAAAACTTGTGTTTTACATAATCTCTCCGAGCTATGTCTGACAGTTGTTGTTAACTTTGTTGCTCTGTCTCAGCATTGTTATATTCACTGATCCACATAGAGATATAATGATGAAATATTGATAAAGAAACCGTAATGACGGAATATGTAATACAGTTTTATCAAATTCAAACTTTAATGTAAAAAAGTACTATAAAACTGCACAATTTTTTACTTACCTAGTACCAAAAACAGATTGTAGCAGCAGATCTCTTGTGCTTTGTTGTTTGTGAGTTCACGCTACCATGAATCAGACTCTTGTTCTATACTGTTGCTAGTTTGTGGTTTTACTAATGTTAGATACACACCACTGTTGACCTGAGAGAACCACAGTAATCTGACCCTTGTGGATACAATCTGATTCAGTCCTCTGGCAGTTTTAGTTTACCCTTTCTAAAAGTTGTAGTGTAAAAGTAAAATGCAGCATCATTTCCTGCCTGTTGCATGAAAAGCTTAAAATTAGTATTACTTTAGATAATATTTACTGGGTGATAAATAGCCATTATCTGCAATGCTGTGCAATGATGGCTAGTGGGAAGGGTTTTTCTTTCTTTGTTTGTTTGTTTGGTTTTAATGTATCCTGCTCTATGCATTTTTTTTCCATCACAAAAGAACAAAACAAAACAAAATTCTCCCTCATCTTTTGCTCTTGTGGCCTTCTGCCAAGGGAGGAATGTAAAGGAAAGAGTGAAATGTAGATTCTGAGGTAGTCATCATCAGCTGGGACAGACTTTTTTTAACCAACAGGTGCACTCTAGCGACATCTCTACTCACATTTGTGAAGTTTTATTGCTGATATTCAATATTCAGTACATTCTCACCAAGAAATATAGACTGCTACTGCATCACATAGTGATATGTGTAGTAATAGCTGAGTGATAATGATGACCATGGGTCTTCACATTTCATCATTCTCTATTTCTGCAGTAAAAACATATAAAGAAATATTGATTATTTTTTTTTAATTTATTTTTTTACCTAAACAAAAGTGAGTTTAGGTAAAAGCTCCTATCCTATAATGATTTCTCTTATTAAATCTATAACAACCACAACAGAGGAAATTTAGTAATAAAAGAGGGAGAGACCAAAACAGTATCAAAGCATGCACCTCTCTCAAGGTTTCAGAATAACAAAACTGAAACAGTAAATCTCCAGAAGTATCGTATGCACCTTTTATTATTTCTTCAGTGTCTCATTAGCATTCCATAGTGGGGCTCTTGTCTCTTGCTCCAAAGCAAATGAACACATTTTCCCACTGGATCAAGTGGTCAGTAAATAAATCGGCTGTCATGAGAAGATGGATGTCTCTCAGTCTCCCTAGGGTGGCATCTTGACTGATTGACTGATTTAGGTACTGACTGTCATCTGGTTGGTTTATTCATCATTTCGTGTCAGTCAGTGGCACTGACTACATTGCTTCAGTAATTGTTCATGTGGATGAAAGAGCACGTGCGAGAGATTTATCATTTGCGCTACATAATAAAACAGATGAGATTATTCTTTCAGAGAGAGAAGAACATGGACTGGCTTTTTGTTTAAGGCTAGATGTCTACAAAGCGAGTCTGTTTGCTATATTGCGACAAATGGCATGTTTTATATTTATGTGCATACATATGTTATGAGATCAAAATATAAAAAATATATATAAAAATTAAATGACAAGCTACCGTCTCATCCTGTGTTTCAGCATCCCTACAGAACAAGAAAAGCCAAACTTTCATGTCTCGAGAAGCCACAATAAGAACTTCGTAAAACAAATATATATTGTGTGTTTAACTGATAATATTTTCACAAGGTTTTGGGCATTTAAAATCACTTTGGGGTGTTGTAACCAAGATGACATAACTAAAAGCAACAAATCAAAATATAACCACTTACTTCATAACTTACTGAAAGAGAAATCCAGGTCAAAAGAAATGGCAGCACACGCCCACAAACTCCTTAAGACTAACAAGAAAAACACCTAGCAAGAGCTCTAGGAAGAACCAGGACTGGCTGGATAGAACTGGAAGAAAATTAATGAATCTTCTACCCAAGGCAATAGCCATGTTGGCTGCTTATATAACAAACTATCATGAGCCAGAAGCCAATCACAGCTGGGTAGCTTGACATTCCAATTAGCATACAAACTCATTCACACCTAGGGTGCATCTTGTAGACCTTTTTATACTGAGAAAGACAAGCAGAGCAGCTTTGTTTTACAAAAGGCCTATTCAGTGAGTTGACCTTCACAATGATCAGGTAAGAAAAAAAACTGAGATGTTTGAGATGGAGGTGCAAGAGTTTGAAGTCATTCAAGTGATGTCGCTGGTTCCAGACAATGATAAGGACACAGCAGCTGCTGGCAACTTTAAAGAACTTATAGGAATATTTTCTTACTACAAATTATGAGTTATTTATTATGCATTATTTCATAAATGAACTAGTTACTATTGTTCTATAATGTAAAAATGAATATAAAGAAGAGGAAGCATGTCCAAACTTATAAAGCTGATATTATTATACATTTTTACATTATATATTTAAGTTATCCGATGCCAGTTTAACATGAAATCATTAAACTTCTTTGTTCTGTGCATAATGAGACATCTACAGTATGAAGGTCAGGATTTGAAATCAAAGTACAAGCTTACAAACACATTAATTAGAAGCTACAGTCATTGAAAAATGTGATCCCACATCATTACAAGTAGATAACAATTACCTAATCCTGTCATCATTCATGGCCTTATGAACACGATATGGCTGCAGTGAGCATCAATCACTTGCAGCTAATTCCATGAGGCTTCATAAAAGGTCATCGGGTTGATTGTGATGAACAAGATTAACTGCCAAGACCATAAAATTTGTCATGCCTTTAATTCAGTTCATTGAGATTTTTTTTATTCTATCTGATGACCAGTGTTGGGACTAACGCGTTATTAAGTAACGCGTTACAGTAACTACGTTATTATTGTGGTAACGAGCACGGTAACTAGTTATTATGCCAAAACCAGGAACGCGTTACTCGTTACTGGGATTCAAATAGGCTCGTTATTCGTTACTTCGTGTGGTGGCTATCGCGGAGCTTCCACAGATTCAGTAACATTAGCAAGTGGTTGAAGCCAGCAGGTGGATGAAGGAAAAGGGGGCCAAGAGGAGAGACCCGAAGCGGCCGCCGGTCCGAGTATCAGGTGAACTGAACTTCAGGTAAGAAGTTATGACCTGCAGTGTATCTGAGTCACATATAAATCAAGTTTAGTTGGAGTTTATTTTCGTTTTTCTGACTTTTTCCGTACTGCGTACTAGCTAGCATGACGGAGTTTCTATACAGCTGGGTGGGTGCTATGTTACTGATGTTGAACTTTATTTTGTTCATAGGTTAATTATTAGAGTTGCCAACCTTCCCGTAAAAAACAGAATCGTCTGGTATTCAGAGAAAATATTACGGGTTTCGTATTGAGGTGAAAAGGAACATTTTGTCCCGGACTTCAGCTACAATGAAAAAGACACAAAGCTGGATTTATTCTGTGTTTACGCTGCACAGCTGCCTCTTCTCCTCTCATTCTCTCCCCCTCCCTCTCCTGTTTCTACTTCAATCATGAAACTGATCAATGATCAGCTGATCGGCTTTTCTCTCTTGTTTATTTATCGCCTACTTTGCGCCAGAAAGAGGAAACCAGCGGGTGTCGCGCTAAACAACAGCAGCACTTATAAGCTTGATCAGCTGTTGTTAGAATTTATTTAATATTACGTTCTACTATCAGCTGATGTTTGCTGGAGCCACAGCTGTAAAGCTGCTGGTCATGATGTCGGTTTGGATATGTGGTGAGAGGGAAACATGAAGATGAAACCAGGAGATGTCCTTACTGAATCATCAGAGCTGAACAGGTGATGGAGAAACAGGTTTACCTTTTAGGTGACATGAATGAGTTGAAGGGAAGTTATGAACTGTTTCTGAGAGACAAATAACCCCAGGATCCTTTTTTTTACTTAGCTGACAGCTGGTAACTTTTCTTTCTTATTCTCATTTAAAATGTCTCGCTTTTAAAAAAATAATTATCTGAGTCTTACAACAAACGATTGATAGATTAATGCATATATACCATCAGAACAGTGTACATCACTGTCACAACAGCGTTTGTTTTCATTCAAAGGCTTTATGATTTTTCCTATAATGGTGGGCCGGTCTCTAGTCAAATTCCCCGGGACGATTTTTTTTTTTGTCCCAGTCCAGCCCTGTCTGGTGTTACCTACATCTTCCTATTCAGAAGGCAGAATTTCCGAGTTCTGAGTACAATCGAAAGCACCACGATTGCAGTTTTTGTGTTGGATGTAAAAAGCAGGTTAGAATCATGCGGCGGTCAACGACGGTCCAGGCGTGGGATTTCTCTCGTGGAAGTGTGCACATTATTTTTTTCCTTTCTATTGGTAGGTGGCACAGTGCACTTGTGGCAAGTAAGCAAGCTAGAAGACTGGCAGTCTGGCTGGGTATCCAGTTACGGAAGCAACACATTAACAAGAGAATTCTGAGTAAAACCAAAGTTACTTTCCCTAGTAACTAGTTACTCTGAAAGTAACGAGTAACTTGAAGTAACTGAGTTACTTTTGATAGAAGTAACTAGTAATGTAACTAAGTTACTAATTTAAAGTAACTTACCCAACACTGCTGATGACCCTGTTGCTATGTGGTTAACTTTTCTACTGCACAGAGGTCAGTGTGCCAGCAGGCCACAGGCACCGATACTCCAATCGACTCTGTGCAGAAGATGGGAGATCAGTAGAAACATAGAGACAAACTGAACTCTATCCTCTGCACCTCTGATGGATTGCAACACAGCAACATAGGATCAGGGCCATGCATCTTCGCAACAATGCTGTCAGCCTGGCATAAAAGCATGCAGGAGAAAAACTGTCAAGTGGTGAAACAGCAAAATCCTTCCCCGTTTCATACTGACAAGTTGTGGGAATTGAGATGCTGTGTGGCATTTTACCATGGCAAGTAACAAAACAAGAAGGAAGCCAGGAATTTTTTCCTATAGATATTACTCTTAATAACTGTCACAAGTTCTGTAATTACTGCAAATGTAAGTGTTCAGTGATTGAATCTTAGCTTCCAATAAAGGTGTTTTTTTATATCATTCAGGGAACAAACTCAGACATTTTCTACTGGTTGATTTTTGATTATTATGATTATTTTCCTGTACATAAAACTGGCTGTGCTAGAACATTTTTGAAGGTGACATTTTAATGTGCAAATCATACAGACTGAGTGCATCCACATCGGAGGGTGACTTTCCACTAACTTTCTATTGCATCAAAGTGCCTTCTGTTGATTTCTGCCATCTATTGAAAGGTTCTGTGACTCAGGATGAACTACCAAAGACTACAGAATAAAGAAAGCATTTATAAATCAAACTTTAAAACACAAAAGTGGATGCAGGCAAGAGGACATAAAGCAACTATCAGGAGTAATAAGGGATATACTTGAATCTTACTTTCTTGTTGAAGCATGTTGTATTCCTTTAAGTTTAACTACAGCGTTTTGACAGTGTGCTATTTATGATACAGTAAAACTCAAAACGAAATCGATGACTAGTGTTTTAAAGCTTAAAAAAAAAATGATACATTTATAAGAAGCTCTAGGCTTCACATTTTAATGTGGGATGTGGCTATCCAGAGAGCGATTTTAGGAAGTGAACCTAAACAGACGCTATGGCAATATACTTGACAAAGTGCATAGTTCAATGGTAATTATGCCATTTCAATAAGGAGAGATTACTTTAAAGAACTGAACAGGATTTACTGAGATTGAGAAATTAATATATGTGGTGATTGGACTCTGATGACCCATCATTGCAGAATGGAATCCCAGCAGTGATAGGATTTAAGACAGGACCACCCCGGAGTCTAGATGATGTGGTGGTGAAGATGAAGACTGAGGCTTGGATGGAGCTCTGACTGAGGTGTCTGTCAGATGGAGATGGGGAGGAGGTGGACTGCACGAATGGGAGTTGGAAATGGAGAATGACAGAGAGCACAGATTTAAACCATGCAAAGCGAAAGCTGATTGGCTCAAAGCTCAAAGCGTGTTGCTGGGTCTGAAATGCACCGGGATGTCATGCTTGGAGAAAACTCTCCTAAGTTTTTCTGATATGTATCAGAAAAACTTAGGAGAGTTTTCTCCAAGCATGACATCCCGGTGCATTTCAGACCCAGCAACACGCTCAGACAAAAACTGGTTCACCCGAAAGACAAAACGCCAAAACACAGACTTAACAATGTGGTGTATGCTGTACAGTGCAGCGAGGAATGCCCAGACCTCTACATTGGAGAGACCAAACAGCCACTTCACAAGCGCATGGCACAACACAGAAGAGCCACCTCCACAGGACAAGACTCAGCAGTCCATCTGCATCTTAAGGATAAAGGACACTCTTTCGAGGATGCCAATGTTCACATTTTGGACAGAGAGGACAGATGGTTTGAAAGAGGAGTGAAAGAAGCCATCTATGTCCACTGTGAGCGACCATCTTTGAACAGAGGCGGGGGTTTACGACACCAACTCTCTGCCATCTATAATCCAGTTTTGAGATCCCTTCCCAGACGCCTTAACGCCCACTCACATCCTGGGCCATCTGACCTCAGGAATTCGCATGATAAGGTGGGGCCAGGTTTCACAATGAACACACCCGAAACTCTGGCTGATTGGGACCCACACCCAGTTTCACACCTTGGCTCAGGCGATTAGAAGATCATCAGGGGGTCCTTTTGTCCCTCTGTGGGGGGATACTCCCACTAGGTTTATATCTGGGACTCTCCACCATTTGACCTTAGAACTGAAGAAGCTTCTCGGATGAGAGGTGAAACGTCTTCAAGTAAACTTAAAGAAGTCCAGATGCTTTTCTTTGCAAGCTCCTTTGACTACGATGACCTGGATGACTGAGAACCTTCACAGACATAAAAGCAACATGAAAATAATATTATTTTTTTAAAAAGAGATTTTTTTTTACACTGCCTCCTGGTACAAGTAGTTGTGGTTCAGAAAAGCTGGATATCTAATCAGAAAGACTTCAGACTTTTAGGTTCCATACCATCTGAAATCGATGCTTTGAGAACATAGACATATGTTCCAGAGTTTCCATCTTGCTGATATCTTCACTGTTGCAGGGCACAAAATGGTAACCAGGAAACTGACAAAGAAGTTTGTTGTAAACAGGAGAACCTTTCTTTGTAAAACATGGTTACCAGTGTTTGCTCTTGGCATCCAATATTACTGCAGCTGATGCCAAAGGACACCTTGTACCTTGGCAGCAGCTTTGACAAAATAGTAATTTGGAGCCCTGGAAATGAGACTGTAAATCACAAGTTCAAATTCTTCTTATTATAAATCATGTCTGTTTCAAATGGGGAATTTGAAGATTATGTAAAACTTACATATTTGTAACTGAGATTCTGCTGCCATTGTAGGCCCGTGTTTTTATTTCTAACTTCTAGTTGTTATTACTTGGTACAATGTAAATACTACTGAATTTAAATGAATAAACAAATGTTTGTCTAGCAGAAGGAAATATAGTTGATACTGGGGATTTTTTCATTAGGCTGTATATATTTGTTTACATTTTTTAAATCAATTTTTTGATTATTTAAAAAACATTTTATTGTGTTTTAATTGTTTGGTGAGCTCTGATTTTTGTTAGAGAAAATGGATACTGTACTCATAAATTTTCCCTCTGATAAACTGTTTTATTGCATTCTCACATTATATGAGAGTTTATTCAAAAAGCATCAGAATCCCCCAAAAACGTTACATCAGCTTCAAAGAAAAGTTTCACTAACGCCTGCGAACAGCAACTAATAGAGGCTAAAAATAGCTTGCAGCCAGTAAAATACAGCTACCGTCAAGTTCAGCAAATCCTCCACAGCTCACCCAGATGCCTGGCATCAAGGAGAAGTGAGCTTCTCTGACTCACTCACTGTATTGGACTCCTTTCAGTGTTGTAGCGTCTTCTAGAGTAAATATAGGTGGAGACTTCTCATCCAGCGTTAACAGCTGATTGACTGCCCTTTCCAAACAAACAAAATGAACAGTGGTTAGTGGGGCTGCTGTGATAACAGGACGGGCTGTATCCCTAAGATGATGAGAGACGAATATCCCATTTCAGTGTTGACATTCAGAGCCACAAATAAAAACAAGACAAAACCACAGTCTGTAGCCTGAGCTTTGGCCTCTTAACGACTAGCTGTGCACATGCTGACCTCATTATTTAAAACTTTGGCCATGTTTAACAGGAAACTTCAGAGCTGTAAGAGTCTCAGTTTCAGAGTTTCAGTTTGGGCTTCTCTGTGTGGAGATGTGTGGGTATTTTAACCTCCTACCACAGTCCAAAGACATGTATATCATTGTAATTGCTGATTCTAAACTGGCAAATGGTGTGAATGTGAGAGTGTATTTGGCTGTCTCTCTCTTTCTCTGTGCTATCCCTGTTATGGTTTGCATATCCTGTCATGTCCAGGGAGCACCAGACCCCCTGGGCGTGAAACCTGTCTCTGTAAACCTACACATGGGGTAGTTTCTAGACTCCGGTGACCCTGAACTGGATAAACAGTTTAAAAAAATGGTTGGATGGACAGACAAGTAGTTTTCCTGTAAAAAATCTCAAAAAGCAATAATGGAATTAAAAGTAAAAAATACAAACCTTAACTTCAAATCTTTAAAGTGGCAATGGAGGCTAACTGCAGCAAGGCCAAACCTTAAGGTGAATCAGTGCTTTAAAGAGTATATCAAAGTGCGTCAGTCTGTCTGAACTACTTCCATCAGTGCTGCCGGACCTCTCAGTCCTGCCTCTGTTTTCTATCATCCTCCTGAAAACCATAATCACACTGTCTTGGCTGAATTTGTCTAACTCATTACCTGTTCTTTTTATTTTCTTGCCTTTGTTGCCATGGATTTGACATGTTTGCTGTTGAGCACATGCGAAACAAGCGATCGTGTCTGGTTTTGTTATATCTTGTCTTTGTGTCCTTTAACATTTTTCTCCACAACACGTTTCTGTTTATTTCCATCAACTATCTGTCTGTGCAAATTATATTTTGACAGTTTGGTCATGAAATGTGCATTAACTAAATGAGGCATCCTTTGTCTCCAGTTCCATTTACACAGGGACACCTACAGCTCCTTTACTGTAATTTAACTGCAGCTAAAAGCCTTGTTTGGAATCATTATAATGACTTCTGTGTGGCTCAGAGTCTACACACAAGAGTCACAACAAGTACTGCTACAAATATGTGTCAGGATTAAATAAGAGACAGTGTAGTTTATTAGCCTTTTCACTGGTGCCATAAAATATCGTGAAATGAGAACCATGGTTTGAAATACTGCGTGTGTTCTATTGACTTAAATTATTTGTACGCTGTGTTCCTGCAATAAGAAATTACAATAAGTGAAGAAGTCACTGTTTAAATTATATCTACACAGTTCCAGATGACATACAGTCACATCTCTGTCTTTTAAAAAGAATAATTTTATGAGTATTTTAACTAATTGGTATAATTGGATATTTTTGCCATTAGAATGTTGTTTTAAGTGGATCTCAAAAGAGGGATATAAACACAGATCAATAGCACAGTGGGCAAGAGAGGCACAGCAGCTATGTCCCCCACCGCCTGCATCGATAAAAAACAGAGAGAAGGCAAAAGAAAAGGATGAGAGGGGGGAGGAGGAGACTTCCACCTACAGAGACTAGCAGCTACGAGACAGCTGCCAGAGAATCTTTTCTGCTCAGAAACACTGGAGGAGAAAAAAAATCCTGCTAACTTGTAGATAACTAGCTGGAGTTAACAACACATGAAAAAGTTGCTGGTTCTGAAGATCAGAACAAATCTGATTTGTGTAGAAAAAGACCATATTCAGTCCAGGAAATGGTGTTTATATGCAATCATTTTGTTGTGATGATTATGTAAAGATAGAAATGTTAATAATTGTATTGCATGATGCTTTGGCACCTTGACCATGAATTATTTAGCAAACAAACTGCCTTACCATGTTTGACAACCTTCCATTCATGGCACCGCTTGTTTTTCTGACATCCTTTAAGCATCAAGAAATAAATCAATGGTACTAAAAGATCAAGCTTAATTACACTGTCTGAAAATAGACTCATCAAAAGCCTTGAAAGCACTATTTCAAACTGCTGAATACCAAAGGATATTGTTTCATTAACTTTAAGTGTGTCTGACTGAATATGGTTTCGCTTCAGTTTGCTAGCACGGCAGCAAATACCTGGTTATGAAAAACAGGATTTACTTTCATGTTTTTAAAATGTAGTCTGGATGTAATAGGTAATAATATAATGTTTGTTTTACTCTGAAAGAGCTTGAACTATTGATCCTTTGTGGATTTAATGGATTAGTGAACATATTTGTGTGCCTCCTCCTCCAGACATTCCCTAGGTGGATACAAAAACAATTCAGTGGATACAAAAATAGTTATTAACCTAACGTAAGTAAGCATTACACTCGCTATAAAGGAACAATCTTTTACACAAAACTTTAGTGCTATGAAGTAACATGAAAGCTTTGCATGCACCTAACACAAATTAACTGTCACATGACCATCATCTCTTCAACTGAATGCTTGTGTTAGCACTCATGAGTGTATAACAAATGTTTATACTAGAAAATAGTTTGGTAAAAAACCCATCAATTTCTTGTCAAGACAGATAAATATGTTTGTGTTCAACATAATGCTGCAAGTCTTGTCATAATATTTTCATTTGAACACTATTTTTTAAAAGACTTTGATTCACTATATAAGTAATTAATGCAGAATTTGTGTTGGTGATTAATATAAAAAATGCTGTCACTGCCAGCTATAGAAGTCTTTGTACAATGAACAGAATCAGTGGTGTAACAATATTTAGATTATGGGTTACATACAGCCCAACTGGATCTCAGGTGGGCCGGACCAGTGTACCGCACAACAATTATAATTGATTTTTTTTTTTTCCTAATTCTTTAACTGTAAAGAAGAACAACTAGTCTAGAAGTGGGAAACATCCCTGAGAAAAATAAAAGTAATTTCAGCAAGATTTTTTCAGGTTTTGCATATTTTGTTTCTCACTGTTAAAAAAAAGCACAAGCATAAAGCATGAAGAGATAATTCATTTGGGATTATTTATTAAATTTTAGTTAGAATAGCATAAGCTCCCTTTTGGACTAACTTGTCTGGCATGTGAGTTATATGTTTTACACGCTTACAATGAAGTAAAAGATCCAAACGTCTTAAGTTATTATCAAATTGTCATAAAAACCTACATTGGTTTCTTTTCACTGGGCGCAAGTTAAATGCAGAATTTAATTTAAAATCCTTTTCCTCACATGGAAGGTCCTGAATAATCAGGCTTCATAGTACCATATCATCTCAATAGAGCACCTTGCTCTCAGACTGTCGGCATACTTGTGATTTCTAAGATATTTAAAAGTACTATGGGAGGCAGCGTGTTCAGCTTTCATGCCCTTCTTCTGTGGAATCATCTCCCAGCTTGGATTTGGAAGACAGAAATTCTCTCTACTCTTAAGCTTAGACTTTCCTTTTTGACAAAGCTTATAGTTACGGTTAGATCAGGTGACTCTGAGTCCACCCTTAGTTATGTTGCAATAGACTTAGGCTGCTGGGGGCTTTTACTTCCCACTGTCACCAAAATGCTTGCTCATAGGGGTTTGATTGTTGAGGTTTCTCTGTATTATTGTAGAGTCTTTACCTTAAAATATAAAGCACCTTGAAGTGAATGCTTTTGTGATTTGGAACTGTATAAATAACACTGAATTGAATTGAACTGAGTTAACGTGAAAAAATGTCCTATTGATGTAGTGAATATATGCAAAGAAATATGCACTTGCACACTTTCACTTTTCATTATTTGGGATTTGGCTGTGAACTATTTTGCGGCTTATGAAGAACAACTGATTTATAAAGTGTGCAATACTACACCTGGAATAATAAAAAAAAAATGTTCATGTCACTAAGCTCCAATGCAGCAATTTTCCCCATGTGCTGGACCAAAATCATTTTCCACATTAGGCATCAGAATATAGTTTAGGTGCTGAAATAATAAATCCCTTTAATCCTAACGTTGTGATTGGAGTCCTGCGGCTCTTTAACAGCTCAAAACATATTTTATGTTGTTTAATCACTCTCATACTTAATTACTTTTATGGATATTATGAAAAATAACCCTTTTTAAATTCAAATAGTTAATTGATGTAAGTTCTAACAGGTCAGATGTTTTCAGAGTCAGATGCATATAGACTTAAATACTGAGCATTTCTTTATCCATGAATAGATTGAGAAAAAAACAGAAGTATGATGAATAATATGTCACCTCTTCACTGCTGTATTTCATTTCAGTATTTTCACAATAAAAGGAAAATAATTATTCCAAACTAAAATATTCTGACACACGTATTAATCTGACTGTCTCTTATCTAAGTCTTTTGTAACCAGAGGAACCACCCGGGGAAGGCGCACCTTACAGTCCTAAAAGCTAATGAGCTTATTGTTTTGATCTTTACTCAACTGTTCATTAACACAAATATCATATTATCCAATTACGTGGGAGCAACTTGGTGGATCTGCACACATAGAATTATTCCAAACGGAGCATCAGAATAAGGAAGAAAGGTGTTTTAGGTGACTAAAATGGTAAATGGCCTGTATTTGTATAGCGCTTTACTAGTCCCTAAGGACCCCAAAGCGCTTTACACATCCAGTCATCCACACACACATTCACACACTGGTGATGGCAAGCTACATTGTAGCCACAGCCACCCTGGGGCGCACTGACAGAGGCGAGGCTGCCGGATACTGGCGCCACCGGGCCCTCTGACCACCACCAGTAGGCAACGGGTGAAGTGTCTTGCCAAAGGACACAACGACCGAGACTCTCCAAGCTGGGGCTCGAACTGGCAACCTTCCGATTACAAGGCGAACTCCAAACTCTTGAGCCACAATCGCCCTCAACTAAGACTGCAACAGTAACTCAAACAAGCACTTACTGCTAAAAAAAAAAGCAGAAGAGCTTTCCTAAACACAGAACACATAGAACCTTGAAACAGATGGGCTGCAGCAGTAGAAGACCACAATTGGTGCCACTGTCACATAAGAACAGGGACACAAGGCTAAAATGTATGCAGTCTCACAAAAATTGGACAATGGAAGATTGCTATGATGTTTTCTGGCCTGAGTTAACTAACCAGAGATGCTATTGGTAGACAAGCAGAGGAAGATGGCCATAGTGATAAATGAAGCCATACCAAAAAGGACATCAGGAAAAAGCAACATGAGAAACTTAAGAATAAAAAGGGCTGAGAGAGCAGTTCCACAGTTCAGTTAATGGGGAAACACTGATTATTCTAAATATTTATTCATGTATTTCCTGTGACCACAGTAAATCTACCAGTTCATTCCCTTCTTCACTTTTTGTGGAATATCTGTTAATTGTTTAAAGAGTTCTGCTGGTCTTTGAAGGTCAAAGAGAATGCAATCTGCAAGCATTTAAGAGCTTCTGCAGGTAGGGTAATGCACAGGAAAAATGCCCACATACTCATACAGATTGTAACATGCTACAGAACCAGGCTCGCCCACAGCCCTGATAGGCTACTTTGTTGCAGTGAGCCCTAAGCACACGCTAATCCGTGATCGTTAATCCTCTGCAGACAGAACGGTGCTTGCTGTGGACCGTGCCAAAGTGGCTATTTACGCGCAATTATTGCTACAAACTCCCTACAGTGGGTGTTTGCATACATGCACTGCACGTCTGGGTGACCTGCCTGTCTCTGCCCCCCTCTCCCCCACCCACCGCCTGTCCATTGGGCTCCGTGATACTTCATGGTGTTTGTGCCATCTAGGGTTATCCGCCGCTCCATTGCAGTCTTTCTGGCGCAGATTTCGCGTCTCGCCATCTGCTCACTCTTGGACTAACTAATAACTTCCGAATCACTGAAAACAAACAAGAAAGTTTTCTTCTGGACCTACGGCTTTTACTTCGTTTTAAAAGGAGACATTCTTTCTGCTTGGATAAGTGTTTAGGAGCAAAAGAGAAGCAACCGATTCCAAGGACGTGGACACTAGTAATTACTGCACCGCGGGGGGAAAAATAGACAAACGCCTGTGCCATGTAGCTGCACTCTCACATGGAAATATGCAGACGAGCCCACACAGCAGCGAGTTAGTTATTTTTACTTAAAGGGGAAAACTACAAAAAATGCTGTGAAGCTCTGTGTCGCAGCTTGGCTCCCGGCAAAAGCGCAGGTTTTTCCAGAGCATCTGCTGGTGGGGGGAAAAATTGTCAGGAGCGAGAGAAGAAGCGATATGCGGCTGGTCGGGCAGTTGCTTTTGCAGTTCCTCTTCTGGAATTAGTGCATGAATGGGAAGGGAGCGGCTTTAGACTCGAAGCAGGAAAAAAAGAGTGTACTGTTTAAAGCTCGCGGCGGCACATAATGGATACTTTCCTGCCCTTAAAGGTAAGTCGAAACCTTAAATGTCCGATTCGTGCAAGAGTTCTGCCTGTCTTACACTACACGGGGATTGAAGATGCACTTAACAGTTTTATTGCATTGTCTTTTATGTATATGTGCTGCGTCTATTGGTTACAAATCATCTTTTAGTGTAATTCTAATACACCGATGATGGATTTAAACCCAAGTGATACATCATTCGATTGTATTTGCGGAATGAAGGCAGGCGTTGTGTTAATTCAGTGAAGAGCGGCTCACACTTCTGGGCAATTACAGGTATTCTCAGAAAGTAACTTGATCGGCGGAGAAACGTCGGAGCTTTACGCCGACGGATGCTGTGTTTTAATGTATTTTTACGTTTCTTTATTATACCTATGTAGAAAAATAACACTGCGCTTGGACATAAGGCTGAGAGGATGGGGAGTTGTGTCCGATGCATGCTAATTCTTGGTGTGCATAAACGTGCTCCTTTTGCTGGTCTGCAAATGTGTGTGTGTGTGTGTGTGTGTGTGTGTGTGTGTGTGTGTGTGTGTGAGTGAGTGAGTGAGTGAGTGAGTGAGAGAGAGAGAGAGGGGGGGGGGGGGATTGAGGGAAGGAAGAGATTAGCCTACTCTTTCCAAAACGTCCCCCTGTGATTACAGTAGGCTGAGACGTTTATTAAACTCCCTTTAAGTTGCACGGATGGACTGGTGCTGCTGCTGCTGCTGCGTGTGTGTGAAAGAGAGAGAGAGAGAGAGAGAGAGAGAATAAAAGAAGGTATTAATCGCATGTCCGATATGTGCTGGTTATCGCCAATGAAAATATTAGTTTGGCAGGTACGCAAATGCGGGAGTGTGTGAGTGTGTGTGGTTAAGGGATGGCCGCCATGAGGCTCCAACGCCACCACCCACTGTAATCACCACCCTCTTGTGGATTACTTGGCAGTTGCGGGGACGGAGTACGAACTCCGTGTCCGGAGGTGGAACCTGTTCCGCGGCCGCTGAAGTATTTTCAGCACCACGGACAGCGCAGTCAAACTGCGCCCGGAGGGAGCGTTTCCTTTCCACAGAGGGATTTGTACTGATATTTTATCGACATCGATGGCTGCGCCCCAACCCAGACTGTCCCCACCATGGAGAATTTCTTTCCAGCACACAGAGTGAGGAAGTTTCTGTAAAAAGAAAATAATAATAATAAAATAAAACAAAAGGAAATCATCTGCTGTAGAGACCCAACAGCCTTTACTCCGAAAACAACAACAAAAAACAAGCAATACTCTGATGCAAAATGACTCATTGACAGGTGCGCCACACCCTGTTTATTCCCAGAGCCACGTAGGCCTAATTTATTACAGTCCATCTCATTGTCCAAATGTGCAATGTGTCTGAATGGAGCAGGAATAGCTTATGTAGGACTAATAGGACTATTTTTCAGTCATTGCACTGTCCAGGTGCTTGTGTTTAGATAAAGAGAATAGTATTTGGAAAAGCTATCTATTATGATTGTTTATTTAGTATTGGTGGTGGCATAGAGGCGATGTTTGGACATCAAATTGTTCTGAAAATGGATCGTTATGAAAATCACTATCTCACAATGTAATCATTGGCTTAATTTAAAAAAATAAATAAATAAAAAATCAAGATTGCTCTGGTGAAGAGAGAGCCTTTCTTACTAAAAAAGAAAGAAAGAAAATAAAAAACAATCCCTGTGCATACTTGAAATAAATCCTAAATAATAGGCAGAAGCTATTATTTCATTTGATATCTAAGTCATAACTCTTTATAAACCAAAAACCCATGGAGGCGCATATTATTCACTTGAAGTCTGAGTCTGTTTGGCCGATATACCCCTGGACTTGCTCACCATCATTCACAAGAGAAATGTCTGTCTCAATGCTATGTTTGCTATTCTCTATTGAGGTCATTAAACACGTGCCCTCATTTATGTTGTCATAGTGTTTTCATTGTCATTTGGTACTTTATACTAAATGACAATGAAAAAACAAAACAACAACAAATAAACAAACTTGACATTCATTATGTTTGTGGATTAATCATGGTTAAATCAGCTTGCACTGACAGTAACAATAAACAAAGAGGAATAGATTCTGATTTAAACACTGGTAGATTCTAATTCAGGAATAAATTATCTACTGCAAACCAAGCCCCGCCCGCCCACTTTAAGGAACAGAAAACACTCATATGATGCTCTAACCCTGAATGCATCTGTGTGTGAATGGCTCTACTCGGCCTCAGCAGTTACACACTTTCTCATGTGGCTCGTGAAGAATGATGTCATTACAGGAATTGTGATGTCACTAGTTCTTTTTTTGGTTTAGACTGGGTGTGCTGAGTGTGTAGTGTTGAGCAACTGTGTTACAGAAGAGGGCCCGGCGTTTGAAACACATGGGAATGTTTCTGCTAAAGGTGTTAGAATTCCTTTTTGGAAACTGTAGGATCCAGGATTTGTAAGGCATTAATCTTAAAACTTTAATTCAAATTATTCCTTCAGTGTTGTTAACGCTTGGCTATCAGCTAACATGCAGCACAAGGCGCATAGCTGTTTGCATTTAATTATTGCTTACAGTTTAGCAATTTGAAGCTTTTTTTACCTTCCTTTAACTGATATACATGCCTTTGTAGCCAGAAAACAACTGTTAGCTTTTAGCTGCTCATTGCTAACAGTCCCAACAGAACTGTCAGCAGTGCTCATCTGATATGTTGATATCACTAGCATTTATTGTCTGTCAATGCTTGATGCCAGAATGACGCTGGAGGGCTAATGCCTTCTGTCGAGACTGCTTGGTGAAATTGATAGGCCTGCTTTGACAGATGAGATAACCTGCAATCGCAGGGAAACACAATTTACGAGTATGGCAGATGGATGCTTAGGACGCACTCAGAAGTAGGGCAGCTTTACCGTGGGGAGAAGCTCAACGTGCACAGAAGGCTCACAGAGAACGTTAGAAAGTTGTTGTTTTGTGAAGGAAATTATGAGAGAGATGTAGGAGGACTTTTTTATTAAGCAAGGCACAGGGAAATAATAGAGAGGGGATCAATTCCTGTTAGCGTCTGTGGAATAGCTTTTATGGAGGGCAATAGCAGTTCAAAAATTAAGTGGAAAATAACTTGGGATTTAGCCTTAAACCCTCTGTGACATCTCGTCTGCTATGTGAAGAAAACTCTCCCTCATGGCTTCTTCGCTCACCTTCACCAGCAGAAAGATGTATGGATGCACAGAATGCTGAGGAAATAAAGAAAAGGATCTAAGCTTGAAGCTGGGAGGAGTGTAAAGGCAGTCAGATACGTTTGATCTCTGCTAAAATAATGAATATACAGAAAAGTAGCACTCAGGAAGAGAGTGCAGCTGCAGGGCATTTTCATGTGCTTTCTTCACCTCAAATTGCCATGCATTACAGGGAGACATTTCCCTAATGAATTTAATCATCACTACTGTTGTCACTGCGTTGGTCTTTTGTTTGCATTCATGTTGACTAGAGCCCAGCTGCTGGAGTGCGGCATATGTGCAGAGTGAAGCTGACACTTGATGTAGTGTTTGGAGACATCAGCTGTTGGGGTGGAGCCCCTAGACATAGCTCCAGCAATTCCTTTCTTTATTTTTTTCCTGGCTTTGCGTGTTTGCCTTCTTGCTTGCTCACCTCAGAACACAATGGTCTTTAAATGTTATCTAACTTCTCTAGATTAGATGGAATATGTGTGAAGAACTGATATCCATTGAAGGTTTTAAGGTTTCTTTACACTTGTTCAGCTGTGATTTGTTGTTTGTATAATGGACACCACAAATTACGCCCATTGTCATATGTAAAAGTTATTCTGGTTTTCATCTGTAGAGTCCTATGCCTTCATCACTGATTCTTTTCATTTTTTTGACACAAACTACAAATATCCACCCATTAATAAGAAAAAATCCAACAGATTTCTTTCCCACTTTTCTTGCAACCATTATTTCCATCGCTTCCTTTATCGAACTACTATTAAATTCAGTTTGGCACACATGACACATCAGTGTTTTGAGAAGAACAATTTGAAATCAGTAGCTCTCAACATTAAAAAAAAAGTCTGCTGTTGTTTTACCAACTCTCTCCAAAGTCTCAGGTGTGGCATCTGGAGCTTCCCACCGGAGAACTTGAATGAAGTAACCCAGAGGCCTTTTCCAACTCAGTAGAATATAGTTTTGCTTTTATGTCCATTACATCACACCTTGAGAACCACACAATTTAAATAAAAGACCAAGTAAAGACACTGTTGGAATTGATATTTTTTTATATTGTCATTTGTGCTAAAATATATAGATATATAATCATTGCCTTTATGTGTCCTAATATGACTATCAATATGAAGAAAAGGCCAGACAGTCAGAGGATTTATTTTCAACCTTCTAACATTTCCTTTATCTGTGTCTGTGCTGACAAAATGTGCTTTCTTTATTTAGAGTGCAGCTTAGTCCAGAGATGAGCTATGTTATACATTTGAAAAGCAAGATGTTCTGTTTCTTTTGAAGTGCAAGACTTCACACCTTTAAATGTTCATTTGAGATATGACCTATTGCAAGTTCCTGTTTTTATAGTTTAGCAAGACGCTTACTTCTGCTTTTCTGCACACCTCATACACACAGTTTAAGTTCATTGAAAGGTTGTATGTCTATGTATGGAATGGCTGAAAGCACACACACACACACACACACACACGCACACACACGCACCCACGCACCCACAGAATACAGACACTGATGTTGCTCAGATATGCCTGCTTAAGACTGTCACGTGTATTTGTAATTGCATATTAATGAATGATTGCTTGCTGACAATAAAAAGGGCTGTAGTGAAGGAATCAGTTGAAGTTGGCTAAGGACAGGTGAAGGCCTGGGTTGACTTCCCTCACGAGCCACAAAAACAAAGAGCTCTGTCTTGTCTTGTTTTGTCGTGCAGTTTGGGCTTTTGTTCCAGCGGGGTTTGTGCCTAGATAAACCCAACAGACACCTTAATGTTGACAGTAATATACAGTACATTAGTTATGAATATGACTTATGGTCACTCAGAGGTGATGTTTCAATTATGTTGAGTAACCTGTTAACCACACTTTGCCTTCTTTAATTTACAGATTATCCTCGATTTGCTAATTATAAGAAGAATATCTAAAAAACGTTCCACTTGTGACAATTAAGCTTTTTATGTCCTGTTTTTGGATTCCTATCAATACTGTCTGATCACTGTTTATTTTGTTATCCATGGTGTATCCATCCTTCTCCCTTTTTTTTGCTTTTCCACTTGTCTTTAGTCAGCCAATCACAACAGTATACACACTCCCCTGTTTCCACTTTCCACCTACCAGATTGTCTTATAAATTGCAGGAATCAAGCTTTACGGCTCACTTCCTAGTGCTGTTTTTTAATCTTGTTTTCCTGGATGATTTTGGATTTACTTGCTTGTAATGTCCAGTGTTTGGGTCCTTCTCTCCGAAACCATTACATTATATCTAAACTGGCCTGAATGCCTAGAAGAAAACTCTCTGTAAAGCAAAACCATTACTTCCTGCTTAAGTACTAAAACAGGATGTACTGAGGCAATCACTGTGACTTTATTCCTCAAGTGATTTAGTACCTGTGATGGACTGAGCAGCGAAGGAAACTTAGGCACAGGTTAAAGTCCAAAAAAGGATTTTTTTATTTAACCCAAAAACATAATTGGTTAAATCATGCAAAAAGAGTCAAAATCTTGGGCCCGTAAAAGAGGTCAAAATAACAGCCCTCTACTCAAAGTTAACAAACTATACTGGTAACTCAAACAAACTGACCTAACTTAACCAGACAAAGGGGAAACTTAAATAGTGGCTGATAAGCCCACAAAAAGGGGTAAAACACACAAAACCTAACTAATGACATAATGAACTCCAATTCCCCCCCATGGTCCCAAGTCATGGAATGAGCAAATTTGCAGCTTTCCATCAAGGCTCGCTCCGCCCCTTTTCCACCTCTTGGGTCCTCAATCAAGGGACTGGAGCAGCTGCAACTAAGGTAACTCAGAAAACAAAGATTAAATCATACATAACAGTGTAAACTAAAATGTGCGTACTTATTTTAGAATGCAGTGTTGTGTGGATATGTGAATTAATTCTAAGCCAAAACCAGGCATTTGTTGTCCTGTAAATTAATTCCTATATTTAAAGACAAATGTGAATGCAATGTATAAGCCTCTACATTAACATGGTGGGTATTACCACTGTGTAGCTGTACATGCAGCCATCACAGTACCTTAACATTTAATAAATTAACCATATATTACTTGCTAGGCCACAATCTTTCCTCGACCTTAATGCTAAGTGCTGGTATTTTCAAATGTGACCTTTAAAAAAAAAGCAGCAATCGAAAAAATACTGCTGGTGAATGAGCCGCAGTTTTTTGTTTGTTTTTGTGGGGGTAAAAGCACAGAAGTTTTGGAGGTCTTGGGATCCGGTATGTTCTCATACATGCATGTAAAGCCACTTAATGAAGAAGGATGGAGGTTACCGAGTTACTAACATTCAGTAAAAAGGCCTCCTCGTAGTAGAAGCATTTGTCATGCTTCATTTTTGTTGAGGTTTTTTTTTTTTTTAAATCTCACTCATGTAGAGTGGTGGTGCCAAAGGAATTTTAAAATATGATAAGTCTCCAAGTGTCTCTTATCCTTAGAGCATAGGGTCGGACATTAAGACCTGAGATTGGTGGAATGATTAGTGATTTTAGGGAAATGTTTCAGGGGTTTTTTAATATATGGAAAAGCAAGTTAAATCCTAAAAATGAAATAAAGCAGTGTGGGCATGGTTTTTCATTGTGAACTGTCTGACAGATCGTTAATGCATTATTTCAATGACAGAGCTCTTTCCAAAAAGTATTCTGTAAAACATCTACATAGTGCTAATTTCCCATTGAGAGAAGTATTTTTAGCACACGTTTTTAGTGGATATTAGCAGGAGAACAACGACTTACTACATATGAGCTGTCTGAAGATGAAATGGCTGCCATACACCTTTCATCACCTTTAGGTAGCAGCTTAACTTTTCACAAAGAGCCATTCTATTGCATCTGCTAGTTCACCTTACTGCGCTGGATTGGGGGTTGGCCACAACACTACTCTGATGTGGTTTCTTCTTGCTGGTCACAGCTGGAAGCTCTTGACTCTAAAGTATATCAAAGTGAGCTACATTTTGTGGAAGGTAGAGCCATTGTGGAGCTTTTAGAGAACCTCAGGGAGCTTGCACAGGTGACGGCTCCCTTCCTTTGTGAAACACAAGTCGGAACATTAAGATGTCACTGCTGACTAACCAATATGATCATAGGGACACAGATAGCAGAGACTGCGGATGCGAAACTCGAGAGCAATTCAGTGGGAAGTGGGGTATTTTCTGGTGACATGATTATAGAACTGGTATGGATGACAGCACGTCTGGGATATGACTAAAACTCTTGCTATCACGACTAAGCACTTTAAATACATTAGGAAAAATTACACTGCATCAGATTACAAAAGGTAAATTCATCTTATAACCCCACTCCCTCCCTGCTCTTTTATGTTTCCCATTCTTCTCTTTGTTTCGATTCCAGACCCAGTAGGACTGCAAACACTGAGAGTTGGCATTTTAGTTTCACTGTGACCCCTTTCTCCCCTCCCACACGAATTCCCTGTTGTTGTTACTGCTGCACTTTTGAATACAGTGGCGCCCATCATTTAATGGTGGGTTCATTCATCACAGTCAGCAGTTCCAGCCCACTCAAGCTACAGGATTTCAACTAACTTTTACATTTTAAAAGCCTCTGAGTTAAGCCTTTTGCTGCTCACACAGCGTTCAGTAGAGCTGATAGACTGAAAGTAAAAGGCAGTCATGTGGGTTCCAGTGTCTCATACAGGATAAAAATATGCTTTATGGGATATATGCTATTTTGTTTTCTTTACAAATACAGTATGTCTGAATATTTGATGTTCGTAAAACTGAAAGGAAAATGGAAAAGAAAGCCGAGTGTTGCTCTAAAGACTTTATATTGTTACTCTCTGTACCTTCAAGTCACACTCTAGAGCTGACTGTAAGATGGATTTCTATCAACAACCTCGAAGTGTAATGTACCCTTGCCTGTTACAGTAAATTACAGCTCACAGACTCTGTGGATCACAGCCTCAGAGGGGAAAGGTGGCAAACATGTCTGCCAACATGGCGATTAGAAGTGATTATCCCTGATATAAGACACATTTTGCTTCTTGATGGTAAGAGTTGTGGTTGTGCTGGTGGCATTGTCACAAATGTTCCTCCTTTTCCCAACTTGTTTTCTATAAAAAATACCCCTACACCAGGGTCAACTTAATTTAGCATAGCTGTAGTTTAGATGAACAAGGTCAAGATAAAAGCTGATCTTAGTGCCACCTCACATGAGCTGTTGGCTCAGCTGCTCCGTCTATCGGTAAATATTAATGTTAGCATAGCCTGTGAGTGAGCAATACATTATTTAGCGAACTCACTAATATATCATTAATGTATAAACAGGCTGACAAAACTGTGTTTGTGTTATTTGAATGCTGCTTGTTAAATTTACACCTACAAATTCATTGACTTTTTTCCTGCTGCACTGCAAGAAAACACAGACACTGCTGAAGTTTTCACCAAGAGCATGACAGCAGCTCCATCAGGATTGCTCCTCTTACTTGCTCATGTGCAGTGGGCCCCAAGGTTAGCAACAAAAACTGTTTAGCTCCAGAGATCTAAAATGGACAGCTCCTCGTGCCGCTGTGGAGTGATAACATTCAGGCTCTGCTGGGGATGTCGCTACAGTGAAGGAGCTGTAATTTAGAGAGGGGCTGGAACAGCTTATCTTCCTAAGCCCCTGAGCAAAATAAAGAAATGGTGAGTGCGAAACACACACACACACACTCACACACACAAAAGACAGAAGTAATGAGTCATTGGCATTGGCAAACATGTGAAATCACTGTCTGGATGAAGGTCTGTGGTCAAAGAGAGAGCAGGCCCACTTATTATTCACAGTAAGACAGCCAGAGTCGCCCAGACTGGCTCCAAAAAGGTCAGATGCTACTGCACATAGGCAACTATCTTTACTCTGCTGCAGAGTTTGTCAAGGTGGTAAATGAAAGAAGAAGACAAGAAATTTGTTGCTCCGCTTGTTTTTCTATAACAAAGTTGTTAGCCAAGTTACACAAGGAGCATTATTCTTTTCATGTTTTCTTGACATCTTTTCATTCCTTTCCTACTGCACCTTAAATCCCATTTGACATGTGCCACACCATATTCTTGAGCTCTGCGGTATACATTTGTGTCCGTTTGAGTGAAATTCTCAGGAGTTATTAGCATATTTTGTGCAGTCGGTAGCACCATCAACAAGTAAGCTTCACAAGGATGCAACTTTAAGTGCTTATTATAATTGGCTCTCAAGATTTTAGTTTCAGAGTTGTCCATGCTCTGTTATAAATTGCAGTCATTAGGTGGAAAATGTCCCAATTCTGCCTTAAAGTTGAAGTTCCCTCTCAGCGGCGTCTTTGATAAATTGATAGCAGGTCTTTTAATCTCACCGTGCTCCTTTCAGGTCCTCCCCGATGATTGCTCTCTTGATGGGTTCTTTGCAAAGCACCGTCCTTGTCTCATAGCAGTGAGTTTACGTCTCATAGTCAGCATGAGCCTACAGTATGCACACAGTGTTCCCTCTGCGCTGCTTTTGAACACCAACCTTTCCTTTGCTTGTTTATTAGGCATTCAGTTGAGAGGAATTATGAAGCTTCAGACAGTAAAATATTTTTCTCCTTATAAATCTCTCTGTGTTACAACAGCCCACATCTCAGTGGTTTGATTGTATTGATTGTCACTGGAAATTGAGTTTGACGCACACTTCACCCCATTTTCTTTGACAGGACTTATCTTGATAGAGTGTAATATAGATGAGGTTGCAAACAAATTATCCATATTCAAATCGTTTAGTAAAATTATTTCAGGCTGGTTACATTTGTGTACAGAGTTGTCTTTTTCAGTCACCCCAGCAGTCAACCATTATGTAATCTCTTCTTCAAAGTCCTCAAACTCAGTGTGTTTACTGATGTGAAAAATGATGCATTCTAAATGCAGTTCTAAAAGCAGGCTACAATGCAGAAGATTAGCCTCTGAGATAAAGGGGCTATGTTACATGCCCCATGCTCTCAGATGTAATGTTCACACAGCTGTTCTATTTAACTCTGCTTCCATTCATTGTTTTGTTTTTGTTTTTTTCTTATATGCATCCCACTGTTAAGGTCTCACCGCAGCATCTGAATTAGGTTTAGGGTAAGATTCGGAGTTTTCATGTCCACCTTGCCTCACATAATACAATTTCATTAAA
Source organism: Perissodus microlepis (assembly GCF_051167445.1). NCBI lineage: Eukaryota > Metazoa > Chordata > Actinopteri > Cichliformes > Cichlidae > Perissodus > Perissodus microlepis. The sequence continues at coordinate 13,773,099 of NC_140479.1, read as the reverse complement.
TGTCCCCTTTGCGTCAGCGTTACAAACAAGGTATCTTTTGGGGCTGAAACATTTAACCACCAAGAAGTAGCAGGTCTGTGAAACAGACCTGCTAAATCTGCAGATTTATCAGCCACCAGATCCTGGTTTGTTTCCCATTTTGGACCTTTGTGCCCTGCACTTGTTTATGCTTTCTTTTCTCTCTTTCACTAAATCTTTTAGGTTTTCCTGCTTTTACTTTCACTTTCAGTGACTGGGTTAGGAAAAGGATAATTTTGGGGTGAGATAAATGATAACTTAGGAGACAGCCCATCCCAATATTGCCATAACCCAGTGTCCGGCTGCCTAAGGACATGTTGAGACAAGGCAGTGGGTGTTACAACAAAGTCCCTTATTTGGCCCCTTATTTTCTTATTTAGTCCTGTTTCTAAGCAATGATAATATATAGATGTGCTAACAAACACTGGTTTATCCAAATCTAAGCTGATATTGTTTCTATAATATGAATGGAGTCATTTAGCTTGCATTCTTCCCTTAAACTGTAACTAAGATGTGTTGCGCTGCATGGCTTGTGTTCCACATGATTACATGAAGTGGTGTAATTGTGCCATAATTAGTTATAATAAGCCACTGGCAAGCATATCCTGGGATGAAGAGGAAACCGCCAAAAATAGGAAAATTAGGTGAGTGCTAAAAAATGTAGCGCCTTGGGCCTCGGGTGATCATTTTGTGCTTCTGCAAATTTCAACACAAACAGCATGTTTCACTGACAGTGTAAAAAATAAAATCAGAGCAAAAACATAATTCACTGCTGGAGCTGAATGTGTGATAGTGAATGCCAACTGTGTCCCAGCCTGATAAACTTGTGGTTATGGGCCATATCAGTCAGGATACACAGTTTAAAGTAGTGGCTGTGAATTGTAATTGAGACGTTGAAGTTTTTGCTACCAAAAGAAGATCAGTGCCATAAAAAGAAAAAAGAAACAAACAATATCTTAGAATTATGTCTCTGCCTTTTACCGGTGAAGCAAACACAGAGGAAAGCCACACAGCCTCAGGTGATGAGCCTGTATAATCCCACAGCAGGCTATCCTTTAGATGTCAACAGGCTCAGCAAAGCCTCAATTTGTTCCTGGTACGAAGTGGGTGCTGAATAGATATACAAAAAGACAGGAAGAACCCCTTACTCTCACACACAGACACGAACTGATGGAGAAGGTAAAATAATTATTTGAACAAATAGTTACCCAATGAATATTTAACAGTGATTAGTCTGTTTTAATGCAGTAGTTTAACAGTGGCCTTGAGGTCTTACTGGTATTTAATCTACTGACATGTTGTGGCCACAAGAAGTCCGTATATGCTGACTGAACTCCTGGGTGTAATGTTCACGTCAGTGACTCTTGCAGAGTGTTTTATAGCTCTTCCTAAAGGTCACTGCTCAGGTAGAGTAGACTGACAAGTGACCATGGGATTTTATTTTAATCCTGCACCGAGGACACATTCATTAAAACAATAAATGATGAATAACACTAAAAAATTGGATTAAACCTACCTCATAACAGTTATGTTTATGGCTGCTAGATGAACAACAGCTTCTCCTTTAGATTGTGTACTTCATACTAGGAGAAAACTGGTTATAACAGTATCTGTAGAAGTGTAAGACTCATAATGGACAGTTTAAAAATTACAAAGGAGTCTTTTCTGCCCAAAAGTTCAATTGACCTAATAGATTCCTACATTAGTCTTTTAATGTGTTTTAGTCTCTCTGGTGTAGACAATTGTGTCAGCCTTATCTTGAATGGATAGACTTACGTGCTATCTTAAAGATGCACTTACCCTTCAGAACTATGCTGTGCATGCACTTACCCCTGGTCATTTTATTCCAACATTACCTACATAGCTGGCAGTTCCATTAAATTAAGTGTTTGATTTGTCTGAGAAGTTCAAAATTAATCAGTTGAATGTTCTAAATTTTGTGCTCAAACCATTATAACACTCATGACACCCAATGAGTGCCATGAGTGTTATAATGGTCCAACACAGTCGATTGAAGGCAACACTTAATGGATACATCAACATAGATACAAAAGTCTTTCATACATATTAGTTATATCACTTTAGTATGGATATGGCAAAAAGTGGTCCAATGAGTTCATTCATTAATCTCTACTATAACGTGTTAGATTTTCTTTTTATTATCCCAATGCAAGTGCTGACCTTGTTGAAAAAAGGTTACATCTCTACATTAAAGTTTTATACCTTGTTTTATTCACAAGGAGAGGAAGGAAAATGTTATCTTAAAACATATTCATTTACACACTGACTGGACCTGAGACTGTGTGAAATGGGTCAGACTTTCCCAGTTTTAGCTCCAACTTTAACCGAACCTATTTGCTGTTTTCTGAAGTAGGACGTCAAAGAGTTTTAGTTGTATAGTATCTGACAACAGATTTCTCAATGCATTGGAAGTAGTGGTTAATATAGCTTTGAGCTGCTGGCCTCAAACAAAAAAACATGTAGAGCGGCCCATAAAAGTCTGTTAAGCTCAATTCTGTTTACCCTCATTCTTCTAGATTTGTTTTCATTTTTTAACTTTTAGTTTTGAGAAAACACGCTGAGAAACCATCATTTGGGAGAATATGTTGGTTTGAAATGATGGACTGCTTGTATTCCTTGCTGAGCCTGAGGGTGTTAAAAGCTGTACTGAAACAACAGGAAGGCTTGAGATTCTTCTGATTCATACGAAAGCACAGACTGGTCATTCTGTTAGACCGTCTGAACAGAGGGTGCAGTGATTCAGTGGTTACATACACCTGAGACTTAATGGAGGAAATATGAGAAGCGAGCAAGAAAATGCTCATTTTCTCTCTGACTTCTGTGAAAGACTTTCTTTTTACATTTTTTTCTTAATATGAGGATTTTATAGGTAGAGGCGTTCATTATACAGCTCTCCACACTCAACATGATCCTTTTGCAGAGATTCTTTTTTTAAAAATAGCCTTAAGCACTGTACAGTGTTCTCTCTGAAATAACTTGATGAACATACCAGGAGATAATCAGTGAACAATGTCCTGCTGACCCTGAGCTGAGCTTTACTTTGTTCGCATGATTCAGTTTCACTAAAAGGCAAATTATCCCAAAACTGCTGCTTCATTCTTCTGCTTGACTAAATTGCTAGTCCTCTGCAACAATAGCTCACAAACTGAGATTTTCCATACTGGCAAAACAAAAAAAGTGTCACTTAATCCATCCATCATGCAGCTCATTTTAGAGGAACAATTTTTCGCCTGCATGCTCTTTTCTGCACTGCACTGCATGTGGGGCAGTCCTGGGGTGTTGACTGCTTCTTGCAAACAAGGAACCCGCTGATCTTAGGCAAGCACCAATCCCAGTCTGTCTAATCGGTTTTTCATCCACTATTGAGGATGAAGAAGCCTCATGCATCATCACTGAAGGTTCCTCTCCAGTCAAATCAGCAGCTTTTTTTTTTTTTTTTAATTTGATTTTCAAATACATGTGACATTAAAATGTAGGTTTTCTTGAGAAAGAAGAAACTAAAGAACATGTGAAGAAGACACAGCTGTACTTTTTTAAGTAGCTCTGACTAAACCTAAGAAGCTACAAAGACTTTACTCATAAAATCGGTTTTGTGACATTTCTGGAATAGCTTTGTGAAGTGTGAGAAATGCCAGCAAGAAAGTGAGCAAAAACTCTAGTTTCCCATTCCTTCTTTATTAAAAATGTGAATTTGGATATTTATGTATTATGAACAAACAGCCCAGTGGATCTTTTTCAATTTCTCTAGATAATTTAAAAATATATCTCCATGTCACCATTATCAGGTCAACGTTGCTCTTATCCTTTCAGTCTTTTTCTGACCAGTTTATAGATGTTTTCTAGGGAAAGTATTTGATTTTTAGTATTATATTATTATACTATATTATTTTTAATATTATTTTAGTTCACACAGAGATGATTTGTTTTATATATGTGTGTGTGTGTGTGTGTGTGTGTGTGTGTGTGTGTGTGTGTGTGTGTGTGTGTTGTAGGACTGCAGTTATTTTCAATAGCTGTTTTTTGCCAAAAATAAGGAAAAATAGAGCTTGTTATCCCCTTGGTGGGAAGAATTTTGGATTTAAAAAAGATTCAGTTATCAAATCAGTGTTGTCGTGTTTTCTTAGGGTTTCTAGAGAACAAAATAAACATTCGGTATATTGTCCCAATAATACATTTTTGCTATGTGGAGGTAGAACTGGCCAAGATGTCATTGTTATTTGGGGTTATTTGTCTTTGGCTGAAGAGGTGCACATGTACACCTAAGGTCTCAGCCACATAGGTTTAGAGACCATCTGGCAACCACTGGTCATGAAGGAAAAATGTGTATTCTCTGCCCTATTCACCATATTCACTATACTCGGCTTAAAGATTGGTCTGTGATTATAGGTTATGGGATCTGATGTTTCTTTTGTATTAAACATCAAAGTTAGCGAATCTTCTGGTGCTTTGATTTGAACCTCAAAATTATTGAAACCTTATTTTCCCTAATCTTTTATTTGGTGGGGGTGGGGGACAAACAAACAAACAAAAATACATTGTTTAAATATTCCAAAAACATTGTGATGAATGTGCCGCTTGGAAACAAAATATTTTGATTTTGATAAAACTGCACTTACACAGTCCCGAAAGGTTTAAAAAAATTTAACTTTTTTAGGAAAATAAGAAAAATACAGAAATAAAATAAATAGAAACATTATACTGATTACTTGAAACTAGAACCCATAAACATCACCAATTGCTGCAATTGTTCCCTTGAGATACTAAACTGGTCCTTTTCTGTTTCTTGTTTGTGGGTCTCTCTGTCTTCTGTTTTTCCTTTACCAACTGAAGAGTATGCTGTGTTTTTCTTTATAGCATTATTTATTTGTACTGTGAATCATCATCCAGTAAGTTTTGCAGAATTTGGCTGAATCTGTCACCCAGCGTTTTGAGTTATCTTGTACTGTTGATTTCTTATGTTAATATAATGTGAAATTCATGTGTTATTCTTAAGTTAAGGGGGTAGTTGAGGAGTTTTGTATTTAGGATTACTTATGAGACAATGTTAAGTTCTATCATTATTATTATTATTATTATTTTGTCTTAGTTGAATTTTTAGTCTGGTTTATGTTTCTTCTATGCCTCCTTGTTTATGTAGGTTCCCCTTGTGTCTCTCTCTCCTCTGTGTTTCTCTCCCTCTCTCACTCCCTCTCTCTGTCTCTTGTGTCAAGCTTGTGTTGTCATGTCTACGTCTCTTCTTGCTTCCCATTTTATTTTGAAAGTCTTGTGTTTCCATGTTCGGTGTGTTTAGTTTTGCTTCCCCTGTGGCGTCAGGTCCATTTGTGTCAGCTGTGTTTCCCCAGGTGTTTGTACTTCCCTCATTACCCTTCTGTGTATGTAAGTCCTCGGTCTTCTTCTGTTCAGTGTTAGTGTGTCTGTTTTCCCATGTCATGTTCAGTTTCAGATACTTCATGATTCTGTTCAGGTCATGCTCATGTTTTTCTCATAGTTTCTCACATGCTCCCGCCCAGAATCATGTTCATGTCCTTTAGTCATAGTTATCACAGTCTAGTTTTGCCACTTTAGGTTTTAGTTTAGTTTTCGCCCCTGTTTGCTTTTGGCTTATTTTGTATTCATGTTTTTTCAGCCAAATAAATGGCTCGCCTTTTGCTAAACTTCAGCTCCATTTCTTCCATGTCCACATCATAAACACATCGCTTTGCTGCTGTGACAGAGTCTGAGCATATACTAAAGCTTGTTTTCGAAAACTGTACAGGCTCTTTAAGACGTTGTTTTTTCCAAAAATTCTACTCTGACCTTGCTTTTCAAACCTGAGGTTTGCACCTTAGTGTAAACGCTGCGTACAGTCCAGTGTTGTTTTGAGAATTCTGTGAACATCCACTTTAGCTGTCTTCAGTGGTTTTCAAGGTCTATAATGATGGACTCCTTTAATTAGATTAACGGTAACACAAAAACTCTGTTACCATCTAAATACTTATGGATTTGACGATAGAGGTAGGTTTACTAGAAAAAAAGTGCTTACTGTCCAGTAGTACCTGAATCATATTTCCAGTAGTAGAGAAATGTTTCCTCGTGTTTTCCAACGAAAAGACCAGATCTTGCTCAAAGTGGCGCGCAAACTCAGACAGCAACATTGGCGACAGTGTCATGGCAGGAGATTGTGCTGTGATAAAACTGTGGAGGTACTTTGATTTCGGTGGCGCTGACAGCCTTAGCTGGCCTCTGCTGCTTCATCCTGCCTCTGGGCTCTGACAAGATTGCAAAGAGAGCTGTTACTGACTAATAAACACTACACAGGGCCAGCTCTGCCCAGGCATGGCCTCAGAAACACACTGCATCTTTGTACCCAGGCCTGAATTGATAACTGTGGTAGTTTGGCTTCAGACAAGGCTGATGTTCAGCTATGTCAAAGCTCCCCTTCTTTCGCTCACTCTCCCCCAGCGGCTGCTCTGATACCCTTTAACGTGCTTAATGGCATTGGCATTTATGAATGGTTAGAATGACCTTTTAGATTGGGCTGCAACTGTTTCATTATGTTTATTCACTAGCAGAAAGTGTTTGTTGGGGAAAATCTGCTATATGAGCTGTATTGAGGCAATATTTATTTCTTGAAGGACCAAGAAACACCTTAAATGAAGAAATACAACCCCACTGCTTTTGAAATTGCATTGCCATTTCAGTCTTAATGCTTTGCATAACTTGGAGCACGGTACACCATCAGAAGACTTCACCAAGTATATTAGTCTGAAGTGGGTGTGTAAACATAATATATTGGTGATGATTTAAAGATAGAAGAAACAGGCCCGTCATGTTCTTTTGTTATAGCTCTGATAATGGCTGTATGCAGAAAAAAGATGTTCATACACTCAGGTGAACAAGTCCAGCAGTGCTAGTGAAACAAAGAGAAGACACTGATCTCCTGCTGCCTAAAATTAGGAATCAGATTATGATTAGAAGTCAAATGGGTTTTCACAGGGGTGAAATGAGTTCAATTACTTATGTTAATGGAATTTAACTGGTGACAGTAGAAATGGAAAGGAGATGCTGGCATTTGGCAGGTGCCTAGCGAATAATCTTTTTCAAGAATACTAGTCAAAGCTTGAATCACTTTTTCTTGTATATATGAATAAAAGCACAAAAAATGAGCTACACTCTTTCATGTGTAGCTTGTGTGAATCTTGTGATGTTTGCATGAGGCAGATTCTCTTTGCACAGCTTATATTAGTAGGTACAAACCAAGGTCATAAAACTCAGTGAATCAGTATGCATAAAATCACAAAAAGGCATTCCTATTATTCAGACATAAAATGCCAACTTAAATCAATCACTCCACCCTATGAATACATAAAGAGTTGTTATATTTTATGTGTGTAGAAATATTCAGGCTTACTTGAAGGTAGTTCTTAATCAAACATTGTTTTTCCAAATTATAGTGTGTAGCTAGCAATAGCTTGCAGTGTGGTTGGCATACACTTTTGACACAGAAGGGTTTTTTACACCCCATGCCCTTCCTGACAAACCCTTCCCAGGGTGACTCCTCCTGATCTTGAACTAGGGATCTTGTGTCTATTAGGCAAACGTGTTAACCAAACTGTGAAAGTCTTCTGTTATTCTAAGTAAATAAAACGGGTCACTTCCTTCGCTGTCTGGAGATTTCAAGATGTGTTTAAAAGAAGCAAGTGTCTGTAAAGGGAAACAGGAGAAAGAATATTGGACATACTAATTTCATCAAAAGTATAATACAATATTCTAAATGCTAGTGCTATATGTTTAAGCTAAACATTACATTAACAGCACTAATAAATACTGTAACAGGATTACGAGTATATAGGATCACTCTGGTTCCATCCCCAACCACACCTGCTTGTTTTTGTTTTTTTCACAAGTAATCCCCTCATTAGACTGGTTATTATTGTGGGGTCTTTACCTTACAATATAAAACCCCTGGAGGCAGCTATTGTGATATGGCAGCACATACATCAAATTGAATTGAATTGAATTATACTGTTTGAAATGCTACCTTAAGCACTGCAACTGTCTCATAGCACCACTCTGTTGACTTAGCTGGTGACGCTAACATTACCTTGCGCTGCTAAAGTTGAGAGAACAGAGTCAGTTACTTGATATCCCACACAATGTTATTTACTTCAGTTTTTTTATGTTAAAAAAACTGCACTTGATAAATTGAAGAGTACACATGATTTGGTTTTCATTTCCTGTTTACCCATGTGGCAAATGGCCTGTATTTGTATAGCGCTTTTCTAGTTCCTAAGGACCCCAAAGCGCTTTACACAATCAGTCATCCACCCATTCACACACACATTCACACACTAGTGATGGCAAGCTACATTGTAGCCACAGCTGCCCTGGGGCGCACTGACAGAGGCAAGGCTGCCGGACACTGGCGCTACCGGGCCCTCTGACCACCACCAGTAGGCAACGGGTGAAGTGTCTTGCCCAAGGACACAATGACCGAGACTGTCCGAGCCGGGGCTCAAACTGGCAACCTTCCAATTACAAGACAAACTCCCAACTCTTGAGCCACAATCACCCCGTAGTCCTACTTCCTGCCTTGGTTCCCTGCCCTTTTGTGCCCCACCTGTGTCTCATCAGGTAAATACCTACCTCAACATACAGGCAGGAGTGGGCAACTCCAGGCCTCGAGGGTCAGTGTTCTGCAGGTTTTAGATGTGTCCTTGATCCAACACAGCTGATTTAAATGGCTAAATGACCTCCTCAACATGTCCTGAAGTTCTCCAGAGGCCTGGTAACGAGCTAATCATTTGATTCAGGTGTGCTGATGCAGGGTAATATCTAAAACCTGCAGGACACTGGCCCTCGAGGCCTGGAGTTGCCCATTCCTGACATACAGTAGCCTACATCCTACTTAGCACTCCATGTTTGGAGGTTTTCCTATCATAACCAGTCAAGCTTTCCAGGCATTTCTTTGTGTTCTTGCTCATTTTATGCATGTTTGTGCAGGACTTTGAAACATGAGCAGCAAAACACAACATCATTAATTTTGTTTCTACTGTTGTTTCTTATGTTTAGGTGTACAAAAAAGTCTTTGATATACATGGTTGTAAATAATGTTAAATAACATGACTTTCCTTTTGCATTCATAGTTTATCAAACTCTCATATGGAGTGATACAATGTAAACCACAGATACGGTATGAAACATAAGGGGATCTAAGAATATATATTTTTCAGGGTGAAGTAATCGTAAAGTAATGTTAAAGGTCACTTTGTACCTTACATAAAAGCTTAAATGTGGTAGTCATGGGATTTGAGTAAGAATTGTATACCTATAGTCTGTGGGCTAAAAGCATATCTTACTGGTTGGATGCAGTGTGTGGGAATACAGAAAGATAAAAGGAAGATTAGTAAAGAAAGAACAGTCTCTCGCCCTATGACAGCTGGGATAGGCTCCAGCACCCCCCGCAACCCTGAAAAGGATAAGCTGAAGCGGATGGATGGATGTTGGTTGGATGGAAGTTTCTTGAGATCATTCAGTGGCAGATTGTTTTCTATATGGAGATGAAGCTTATTTATCTAACCCATCTTACATGAAAACCAAACATGTCATTGTATGCAGTTGTTTATTTAATGGCAGAGAATAGAAACCTTTCTACATATATTTCCACATATATCACGGTAATTTTATATCCTTATAAACATAACATAATAAATACTGATATTGTGTAAGTTATGTTTGTCTTGACCTGATGTCTTTAAATGACATGTTGCAAAATGTATTTCACCTTACTTTTAAGTAGTTTTAACATCATACACGATCTGTATATTTCTTGAGCTCTCACCTCTGCATAAAAAGCACTGCTAAAAGAGACTAAAGACACAAAAAGCAGAAAATCAATCCTTCTTTTTCCCTCCAGCTCCACTTCTGAGCAGAGAAAAATCTATGTTTACTGGAAACACCTCAGCTTTGCTATTGCGGTTTTTTTCTTCTGGAAGCTTTATCTCAGAAAACTAATCAACCCATTGGAATTGTATGTTCTTAACTAGTTGCCTTTGTTGCATGGTGTTTGGTATATGTGGTATAATGTTTTGTACATGGCATAAGAATAAAATCAGTATGACGTTTACACTTAAAACAACAAAATGGGCCCTCCTATTAAGATGAGTGCTGCTATAGGGACAGTAATAAAATGATTTGTTCAAAGTTTTAAAAACAATTGCATGACTATCCAAAAACTCCAATTTATACTCTGTGTCAATTTATTGAAATTGATGCTAAGTAGTAAAGACAGAGAACAGCTTAATATTGGTTCTGATGATCAAACAGATTGAGAAACACAGGTGTAGCTGATCTGCCTCAGTGCAGAAAACAATCAAGCTGATAGCTGCATATGGTTACATGGTGATATCATTAACGTCTTAATTTAATTGTAGATTGGAAACTGCCGCACACCAAAAACCCAAGTGAGTAGGTCCAATATAATCAGGTAAGAGTGTTTTATATAATGGCATGAAATTATGACCCAACTCATTCTGTGCTCAAAAACAGCTAATTGTTTCCATTCAAAGTAAACGGCATCCCTTCTAATTAATACTTAAACACAGCTTTGCTAAGCTGACTCCTTAAATGTCAGTCAGCATGGCCCCACGTATTCAGACTCTGCTGTTGTGTGTGAAAGCTGTGCAGAGCAGCAAGCCCACTAATAAGGGAAAACATTGATTTTTTTCCCACGGATAACAAGACTTGACTGACTTGGGTGCTTGCCTGACTTCGATTGCTTCCTCTCTCTATGGCTGTCTGTACAAATCTCAGACGCACATATCAAAATTCAGAATGTCTTCACGCAACCATGGATGTCTGTAAAAAGAGAAGATCCAACATCCTTTTGACCAGTGCAGCTCAGTGCAGGCTGATTAACTGCAAAGTGTCCAATGACAAAGTGCATCCAATCTCAATCAAGGATGAGAGGGAAAAAAAACCCTCCAAAAACTAGGAGAGAAATTTCAGCTGCAATCAGTGTGAGCTTTGATTGATTAAGGTCTTTTACTAGCAAACTGAGTTTTGCAAGGTTTTGATAGTTGCACAGTTAGAACAATAGTGGCAATGCCAGCTGGGAATACTTCACTGCAAAATCTCATGACAGGGACATAGCTAAGCGTTTTGTAATTTGGCAGAATGTCCGTGTATGTGCCACCATGTGAACAGAGGGATACGTGCTTTTGTATTTACAACTTTTTGCACAATCTGTTTACCTGCTCTTTAATCATTTGCTTCATTTTAACTGTTTGGTGGTTGCTGAAATGGTTTCATTGGCTTTTAGCTGACATTTTGACATTTCTGTGGAATACCACACATGTCTATATTTATATAACAGATCTGGTGGTACATACCGTTAAACCAGATGTTCTCCCTATTGACCCCGGTACAGGGGGCATTGGGGTTCAACAGGTTAATTGGTTATTGCTTAACTACTTTGAGTCGTATGAATGGCCATAACGGAGGTTTTTTTTATCATTAGGACAAACTGTAAAACTTGTGAAAATACAGCTAAAAGTCCAAGATTTATGCTTGTTTGTGGTGAGCAGCCGATCAACCAATCAAGAATATAAATGGCTTCAAGTGCACATTTAGGCCTTTGAGACTCGTTTAAACACTCAGACACTGAGCTTGAGGCTCTGTGCTACATGCAGACATTTCTGCATCTGTGCCATTTAAAGACACTTTGTACATAGTTTATTTTTTGTGATATTCAATACTGAAAAGTAACTTTAGTCTTTTTCAGGGAGCATTTTTTTTTTTTTTTTTTTTTAAAAAGCCTTATTTTTATGGATTTTCTACCACTAGGGAGAACACACATGATGTTTAAGGCCTGCACAGTTTTGAAACCTTTTGTCCTCCGCAATACAACATTGCTGAAAATTAAAACAGGTATCACTTTATCCAACTCCTAATTTTATAAATTCTTCACTCAGTGTTGCAGTCTCCAGTATTATTGCAATGTAGCCAGATACTGCTTATTTTATGTTTTCCCAACAGGCTTGCATTTACATAGGGCTCCCATCTGTACCACTACACTTGCTGTTTTGGAACATCTCCCCACCCTTCCTTCTTTCACATAATGGTATGAGCCCAGTCTGTCTTTGCTTGTGATTGGGCACATGGTGTTCTCATCAAAAAGTCCCACCCCTGCCTGCATGGATTTTTAGCATGGCTCCCACATACTGATGGGCCATTAATAACTGACATATGAAATTATCCTTGTTGAAGTTGGGGATCAGAGGATAGTGACCAGACTTCTTCAAGCTAATAGGAAGGCGACAGTGAGTCAAATTACATCTAAATAATACAGAGTTATTCAGAAAAGCATCTGTGATAAATGCACATGTTCAACCACGATGGCCATGGGCTACAGCAACACAAGACCACATTATTGACACTTCTGATAGCTAAGGATAGGAAACTGATACTGCAATTTGCAAAGGCACATGAAAATTGGACAATGCAAGATTGGAAAAATGTTCCCTGGTCTGATGAGTCTAGATTTTTGCTGCAACACTGAGATAGCAGAGTCAGAATGGATCCATCCTGTCTTGAGTCAGAGGGAGAGACTGCTTGTGGTGAAATGGTGTGTGATATTTTCTGGGAACACTTTTGGGCCCCCTAGTACCAACTGAGCATCATTTAAATGCTATAGCCGTCTTCAGTTCTATAACAACAGGACTTCTGTTCAATAATAGTACCCATGACTCTGTCAATTGTTTTAGTACTGAAGAGGCCTCTCCAATGAGAGGACAAATATCTTCACAAACAAAAAGAAGTTCAGGTGCCTTTTTTGTTTCAAGCATCCGAGACTGCTTCAAGCATGATAGCACACAATGACAAAAAATTATCTCAAACTGATTTCTTGAACACTACATGAGTTCACATAGTCTTCAGAGTCACCAGATCCCAATCCAATAGAGCACATTTGGAATGTGGGGGAATGGATGTGCAGCCAATAAGTCTGCAGCAAATCCATGATGCCATCATGTCAACATGGACATATAATCAATAAGAAATGTTTCTAGTGCCTTGTTGAATATGTGCCACATAGAATTAAGGTAGTTCTGAAGGCAAATGCTGGTTAAACCTGCTAACATTGGCAGGTGAGTATACAGAATTTATTTCCACATGGCTTGCAAGAGCATTCCTTGCAAGCCAAGTTTAGTGCAAATTTTTACTGAACTTCAGTCTCAAGTTAACTTAACTCTTCAGTTAGCCATTAACCTAATTTAAAAGAGCCATGGGTCTTTTCCTGTTAAAAATGAGTTCTTTCTCCCCACTGTCGCCAAATCCTTGATCATAATAAACTGTTTGATGGTTGTGGTTACCTCTCTATGGTCTTCATCTTGCAATATAGAGCACTTTAAGATGACTATTGCCTATGCACCTGAATTGAATGGGGGTAATTAAATTAGAAAAGTAACAGTCAGAAATAAATGAAAACTATATTGAAAAGAGGAGTGAAATATTATATTGCATGCTAAAATTCACGAGTTAAATTTAGAAGTTCAGACAAACATTTAAGTGAAATAAGATATTGCATCAGGGGGTTGAGGTAATAAAAATGTTTGAGATAACAGACAAACAAATTGGTATGATGCATTTAGATCTATTAGCAGAGCTTTAAATCCACCACACACAAAGACATTTTTTTTTTAATAATTAATTTTTAAATATTCTGTGTATCTTGAGTTGCATAAAGTAAGGGTGTTTTTCAGCTCTAACCGAGTTAGCATCATGTCATTACACTTTAACGAGGATCACAGCTCATAACCTGCTTTTATTCTTTGAAAGATGTTTTATTTTTTCATGAGTACTGGTCAGAGTTTTTGACATGAGTTGTAAGAGTATTATTGAGGCTTACCTTTGACATTTTTTTGCTTGTTTTTTTATCCTCAATTTGTACTACTACTTTATTTGTAGAATAAAAGCCTAATTTTGGAACCAACTTTAGATACATCACTTAACAACTCAACAGTTAACAATACAGTGCGAAATGTTACATTAGTGAATAAGTTTCCACAACACAAAATAGCAAATAGCATAATTTAGTTGTGATTAAAGCCGTTGACATAAATAAAAACAGTGACAAAAGCATAGCGTTTTATGGGACATTCTTAGAGAAAGCAAGGGTTGGTAATGCGTCTTAATTTCAGGGACATCTACTCATTGCTCAGTGTCTATTTCCATTGTACAGTTTTGCTACTCATTAACCTTTATCACTGTTATGTATTACACTGAAACTATTTAGGGATGCTTTGTTACTTTTGTTTTTGTTCTTTATTTTCTGTATAAAGTAGAATTTACACAGAGACCACAAAGTATTTGTTATCATGAGGAAGAAAGCTCAAACTAATAGTCAAGCAGAGGCTTAACACACACGGTTGCATTATACCTAAAGATAGTCTACGAACCAGACTGCCGACTCTCACTCAGCACTCCTCCCCCAGCAGAGAGACCAAGCGTGTCAACCAGCAGAGTGGTGTCATCTGTCAGTTTCCCAGCATGCCCAGCACTCAAATTCACTGCCAGTTTCTGCAGCCTAGATGTAGGCTGTCATAAATAATAGAAAGCCCTGTGGATTGGGAATACATGCACCAAAAACAATGCAGAAGTCATGCTGTTTTGGCTGAGCCGAGTTAGCATCATGTCATTACACTTTAACGAGGATCACAGCTCATAACCTGCTTTTATTCTTTGAAAGATGTTTTATTTTTTCATGAGTACTGGTCAGAGTTTTTGACATGAGTTGTCTGTGAGAACATATGTCTGAAATTCCAAAGTGACTGAAAGCCTTCGTGAGAAAGTGCTTGATATCCCAATGAAAGGCTCAGCTTACAAGCATGCAACTTTTATGACTGAATCTTGCTCAGAATAGAAATTACACAGTTTAGAATGTGCATGAAGTTCAGATCCAGATGGTAAGCTTTTGATTTAATCCTGCTATGATTATCATTAAAGTATTATAAAATAAAGTCTAATCTACTTGGTTAAGCATTTTAGTAATTCTGTCAAGGTTACTGCACTTTTGTACTACTGTAAAAAGTGAATATATCAGTAATTGTAGGCTTGTGAAGGAGTGTCCTGTATAGTTTGGCATGCTTTTAAATTGTTTGTACTGTTTTTAGCATATTACCTTCGACCTATTTTTATAAGAAGAATATGTTAAAAAAAAAAGAATGGAATAAAGTCACATTATAAGCAATCCTCTTCTGGTTTGCCATGTTACTAATTTAAAAACTAAACGTTTCCTTCTATTTTTTCATATTTTTTTTTTTAATCAAACAATAGGTCCTGCATAAATACTTTGAAAGTATCAGTCGCTCAGTGCGATTATAATTACATATGGTTGCTATGGAGAGACTGCGTGTAACCCGAGGAGCTGTCTACCATTGTTATCTCCTATCTACAGCCACCTCTGCTAACTAAATTTTAGGCCAAGCACACCCAGTGCTCTGCTGCTTGCTGCAGGATTGAATATCCAAATTCTTTTCATTTACTGCATGTGAGGACCTGAAGACCCAGCAGATAGCATTTATTTTTAGGGTTGGTATCTTTCAGGAACTAGAACAAGTCACGTGGGAATTAAAAAGTATAGGAGTGCATCCTTGACTCCTCCAGTTTCGCATCCCAAACTGCTCACAATACATTTATCAGTGTAATTGTAAAGTACATAATGATGATCTGAGGTCAGCTGATTAGTCTTTGTTGGCTGTACCTAGGTCCAAATTAGAGACAAAAGGAGACTGTGCTTTTGAAATTGTGGCTCCACTGTTGTGGAACTCACTTCCATTGGAATTAACCGTTTATTTCCCAAGTATCATACTACCAGCTGGATTTATTCTTTAATTTTGTCTTTAAAATTACAAAATATCTCATCTTTCAGTATATCCCCGTACCAATCAGAAAACAGCATCCCCACATTGTGCGGCTAATGCTGTAAATGTTACATTCCAAGGGACCAGAAACTGTGCTGAAAAAGATGTCAATACATTTATGGTCAGCTTCTGCTGATGAAATTGTTATTGTATTATTTCTGGAGTGGCAAAGACATCAGCTTCATTCTTCTACTTTGCTGTGAATGAGTCACCCAGAGCAACACTTCCCATCCATTTACAATACTGAAGATCAACATAATGAAAAAGTTTGTTATTGGTTTTGTGGTTTTATCCCTGTACTGAATCTTATCAAGATGCCTTGGTCATGCAGTGGATTAAATTAGTATGTTTTCCCTGTGGTTGACTTACTCTGTAATTGGTACTTGATTATTTGTTTCTTTCAATAATAAATGGGCAGTGGTGAACATTTTGTTTTACGGCTGGGAACACAAAAGGAAGCTTTGTCAAATTTCCCTCCTAATTTATGGACAATCAATGGTATAAATCAACAAAATATAGCTTACATCATTCACAGTTTGGAATCCAGTGAGCATACTTCCCTGTGCTAAATTTTCCCAAGAACACAATCCTCATATGGCCCTTATTGCTAAATGAAGCCTTGACCTGGGTCTCAGTCTTTCTCTTTTTCTTTTTTTTTTTTTTTCAACAATAGAGCTCAGATATTAGCATCTGCAAAGAGAATGGTACCATGTGTTAGACTTCCACCAGACACGGGCCCCAGGTGTTCACTCTGTGCTCATCTGGACACAAACAAATCAATTTATTCCATTTCATTTTTATAGATGTTTCATTCCTCTCTCAACGCTGTATTCATTTGTGCTCTACTGAAAAGTCTGAACGGTTTCTTTTTAAATTGACTTTTAAAAATATTTCAATATTGCATGAAGGTCACTGTAGAAAAGTCCACAACAGCACAAGGACTTAGTATGTTTTCCTTAGTGTGATATTGTGAGACCTTTTGGGCACAGTCATAACTTTTAACTTCCCGTTTTCAGAGTTCTGATATGTGCCATATATGCCTGAAGCATATATGGAGCATAGAATGAAAAATGCTTAGGTGTACAGTATTAGTAAGACATTTTAGCTCTCACCTGTCTCTATATTACTATAGTAGTAAAACATCATTCCTTAATTGTATATACAGTGAACAATGATTTTTTTTTTCTTTTTTCATTTGCAGTCGCATGTTAATATTTTCACAATTAAGAGCTACTTTCAAGCTTTTCTGCCTGGAAGAAAAGCAAACAAAAAAATTAAAAAAGCACATCATAATTTTATCATAGGTGATTCATTAATTAATTGTTTCAGATCTAAGTGGCATACATTTATGAATAAAAATATTTTCATAAGCAATCATTTATATTGATGTTGGTTGCTCCCCTTCTCATTTGCATATGTGGAAAGCATAAGGCTGGAGAAACCAAAACTAGAGATCTTTACAGATATCAGTGATGATATTTTAGTGATTCAGTCATACAGCTTTAAGGTGTTAGGTAATAAATATATAATCTTAAATGCTTATATGCTGATTATATTGGTTTATATAAGAGAGGCCCAGACTTCAGTGTAAAACTAGGTTGCAGGCTGACAGGAAATTACATGCTTTTGCAGAGAATGCTTTTGCAGCCAGAAAGGAAACTAAGCAGAGTCTTTGATCGAAACTTATAGTGGTGTGACGTAGAGAGCAAGTATATAGATACCTAGGCTTCCGTTTGTGCTTTAGACCTGGGGTTGTGTGTTTTGTGTTCAGGTCTCCATATCCCGGATATGTAAAATAAAGATCATTTTTGAAGTAAAAGGACCACTTTGAGCCCTGTGTCTTTCTTGGCCGTAAAGAATACTAAAGAACTGGGATTTAATACTTGGTGCCAGTGACCCGGATTCTTGTGCGGCTGAGGGGACTAATTTGGACCTTAAGGTACGATCTGATATGAGGTGGACAACAGACCGGTCTAAAAGAGTATAGGTAAGCGCAAGCCTGTTGAAAATTGTGCACATTGGATGAATTCTAAATTAGTTGTCCACTGAATTGATGATTGTTACCATTAAATTGGCTCAGTAGTGGAAATTAAACTAAATTATAAAATCTGTTAAGTAGATTTCAGGTGACATGTCCATGATACTTTTGGGTAATTAGAAATAAATAAAAGTAAAGTTTGGGGATATTTGATAAAATTTATTGTGATTAATTTTAGGGTGAAGTTGAAAGTTGTTGTGACGTATGTTTGAAGTTGGTGTGTTATGTGTGTGTTACGTCAGCCAAGAAAAGAGATTAGATTAGGACATTTGGTCAGGGAATTTTATTCCCACATTGATTATAGGGTGGGACCCGGGCATCAGATAATAAACTGGTGGTTAGAGTCCACAGTGATGCTTCCAGAATTATTTAAAGTACTTAGGACGGGAAGTTGGACTTCCTAGGGGTGCAAAATGTTCTGAGGGTTATGCCTCCACTCTGTTCTGGACGCAGAACATTGTCCTTGGGCGAGAGAGTTAATTCAGCTGGCAACTGCAAATACTGGGGACGCTCGTTAATAGCTAGTGGTCAAGCACCACTTTACTTGCACCATTTGACTGACAGAGGGGGGCCCTTGGGCGTGACCATTTCAAACGTGGACGGCAGGTAATCTTACGTAAAGCTCCAGACGCCAACAGGGCGCTGGGGTGGGGTTCCTGTCGAACTGCGGGAAGCGCTTTTAAATTAAGATAGGACTTAGCAATCGGGTCACTGCCCCGGGCAGATAATGGCTATAATTGACCAGCAAGGTGGGCGAACCTGGGCTTAGATGCTTTTAAATTAGTCGAAATGGTAGGATGACTAGTATTAGAGGAAGATGAAGTGAAGTTGTGATATGGTAATGAAAAGAATTTATCTTGGCAGTCAGTGTCTTTTGTTATATATAAATGTGTGAATGTATAAGTGAAGGGTAAAATTGTAATTTGGATGAATGATTAAAGATGCACATTGTTTTGAGAGAAAAGACGATGTTTGTGAGACGATGATGAAAGTATTGCGTGGATGATGCTACAAAACTGAGCTGAAAGAATGGCGATATGTGTGGAAAATTGTTAATTGTCTTGATGTCTGAAAGAGCTCTCCTAAGCACGCTAGAGTTATAGTGAAAAGGAGCTTGAAGGTATTGTTAAATCCTCAATTCTTTGATCTTTGGGCTGAAGGAAGAACACCACTCGGTGTATAAATGCTTAATCAACAATCCCTTTATTCCATACAATTCTCATTATTCCATACAACACTTTTGAGCATTAACCATCGGGATGGGGAGATGTGCATGAAGAGGGTCACAGCAGATCTCAACGTGTCTGACCGTTTCTCACATTCTTATTGCTTTGGCCCCCCTTCCACAGTCATAAACCCTAAGCATCCACATTCTTTTTAAAGTTATGACCTTGGCTTCCTGTGCAGTATGTTCTGTTCTTTTCTAATCAGACAAATAAGGCCATGTTTCTCTGAAAACAGTATTTCTTATAAATCAGAAGTATACTAATATAATAATGCAAATCAGTTTAATAAATGTAATAGTTGTCACCTTCTTCTAAGTCAGGAGAATAATGCAACCTAAAACTACATAATGATTTCACAATCTTTAATTAGGGGTATAACGTGGCATAAGATAATATAATAATCTCACAGTATACTGCACCTGCAGGGAGGATAAAGTAACTTGAAAAGTACACCCTGTAGATCTATAGAGATTTGGATGTGTAGAAGGTTAGAAGATGATCCATCAGCTGCTGTGGCCTGACTTTGAGATTAGTTGATTTAAAAGGATTGCATTTAAGCTTGAGTTTGTGGCCTGCCTGTACTAATGCTATCCTTAATTTACTTAGTCCCAGTAAAACTGAAGTGATATATTAACATCAGAATGCCTTCTCGTTGTGTGCTATTGTGAGACATAACATAATAAAGCTGTCTTTTGGTATTCAAGACAGTTTTTTAAGCTTGTTCACCAATTTTATAATCAAATTTTAGGAAATCAAAATTAACAATAAGAAACAACCTTGCCCCAATTACTGAATTGTACTTTTTACGATGAGTGTTTTTTTAACAGGAGTTTCTTTTTATTCAGCAGTGACAATAAAGTATCCAGTAAATGCTGTCATAACAGTGAAGCAACTAGCTCTGGAAATCTGCTCAGTTAGTCCCTCAGTTCTTGCTCAGTGGAGGAATTCTTGCTTCATTTTTGGTCATTTTCTTTGACATTCACAGATAATGACTTGAAAGAAACCGAGTGCAAATCTGTCAGAGGTGCTGTGAGCATTTTGGATGGCGTTAGGAATTCAAACTGAGTCAGTTTTCACTGCTGCAAAACTTTACATTTAGAGGTGCTTGCAGTTTTGAAACAAAGTTTGGTTTTCTTATTGCTTGCCCGCAGGCAGGCAATATGATAGAAGGGCTTCAGCATGCACTGGTCATGGAGAATAAAAATAGTCTCTAGACTATTCTTGAAAATGCTTCATGTACTGTAGCAACATAGCCTCTGTATGTGCACTTAAGGGCATTGACACCATACAGCTTTTCATTTTTTAGTGCTCCAGAGTGAACAGAGGACCTCAAGGGCAGACACTGTGCATTTTATTCAACTATTGCAGACAATCTGGCTCATTTAGAGTCGTTTATGTGCTCTATTGTAGTTGGCAGATGTCTAATTGAGGTTAAAGGAATTATGGATGAATAAACTAAGCCTTGAGGGAAAACACACATCTCTGGTCTGGGATTTGTCTGCTACGTAGCTTGTTGGATCTCTGTGAGAGTTCACTGGTGTATGTTTAATTCAAGAAGTGAAATAAAAGCTTTTTGCTTTCAGCTGCCAGTTATTCCACTGTGGAGGTCAAATCAAGGATTCAAAGTTCCACTGTAGGGCGTGCACAATTAGACGTGTTTGCTTTTGTATCAAAGTAACTTGTAAGCTTACAGTGCCACTAAGTGCTATGTAACATGTGAGTCAGTCTAGCTAGATTTCACTCTGAGTGCTCATTGTTTACAATAACTGTTTCTCAGCAACATTGTATTTTTTTTTCTTTCATTGTTACTGACATGTCTTTATGTAGTTTAAAAAAATCCAGGGCTTGTTGGATATGACTACAAATCTTTAAGTTTGTGTAGGATGAGTTGATGTAAGTCTTACCTTTTGAAGTACTTTATCACCATGCCAATGACTTGCATAACTACCCTTTTACACCTGTGGGCTCTTTTTGGTGGAACACAAGATAAAAATAACACACTACCAGTGGTAGACCCTTAACATCACAAGTTGTCAAAAAATGGACATCTGGATTTAAATTTAAATTTGAACCTGAATAAAACAATTTTGGGATTTTTAGCGTCTAAATATTTTCCTTTCCTTTCCAATAACTCCAGTTCCTCTAGTGGTCACTTGAAATTGCCCTGGCAATGTCCTTACTCTTAGCTATCTATCTACTATCTATCTGTCTACATATCAAATGGGGATTTCATAAAAGCTCCTGTAGGTGTAATGTAGGTGCCCATAAAGTCTACATATCAACTACAAAAAAATAACATTATGTAATATTTTTAATTGTAGTTTTTTACAGTGAGGGTAATATAAAGTCCCTTTAGAATATCACTGCTGTTTATTATAGTCTACAATCAATTTAATGATTTATATAGTTAAGGGAATTTATCATGCTTAAAGTGCCTCAGAAACTAGTTCATTCAGAGCAGCAAATAATTTTCTTTTTCACTGCAAAATTTTGAGTAACCAGAAGGAAAACAAACTGGTAACAAAGTTTAACAGTTGTGAACTGAATTTGTACTCCTTAACTCCAGAAATGCATATAAAAATGAAAGGAAAGCATTAATGCTGGTTAATCATTCTGAGAAATTACAACTCATAAGTCAAAAGAAATACCAAGAATTCTTCCAAAATGGTTGGTATACAAGGACAAGGCTAAATAGTCTGATACTACAGGCAGCCTAAAATAGAATCAGTTTCTGATGTTTTACTAGCCACATTGTGACAGTAAGCCGTCTGGTCTTTATCCAGCAATAACACTTCCTCGTGGCCTCTGTGACAATGACCACAGAGCTGCTGTGTGTTGTAGAGACTCAGCGAGATAAAATTTGACATTTTGTAATGGATGGATTAAGAAAAGAAAAATAGAACAGAAGGGGTTGCTCACTAGAGTGTAAGGATCTAAGAGTGTGAGGAAGAACGAGGAAAGAAACCCAAAAAGTCTTTGGTTGTGGATTTAAAGTGTCATCCTGCTCAGTTTGAATAGCAAAGTCTGAGAAAGCCATTGTGATGTCATAGACATAAACTGATGTCTTGACTTCAACTAGGAAAAATGTGAAACATCTTCCTGACGTTGTCCAGTCCAAGCTTGGGTTAATTGGAAAGGTTAGTGTGAATGGTTTTCTGCCCAAATGTGTTAGCTCTCTGACAGCATTGCATCCTGTCCATTGTGCACCAAATCACTGGCTCGCTGTGAGCCACAGCCTCCTTGTCCCTGCACAGGACAAACTGGTTTAGATAATAGATGGATCTTCTGGTTTTTTTTCTTCAGGAGTGATTAAAAGAAAGGTAGAACTCCTCAGGATACATTAAACCAAGAGCAATTATCACTGTCAGGTTGAATTTATAAATGTCTGAGCATGCTCAGTCTGTTATTTGGCTTGCAGAGAATGCAGAAGTCAGAGCCGTGACTTTCTTGTAGTCCAGCTCCAACCTTTAGTTTACCAGTTAAATAAATTCTAAAAATGTGCACAATGAAATTTAAACAAACAAACCCAACTTTCCAAAATTTAATCCCACAACCACACAAATGTCGAAGCTACAGCTCCGAGCCTTCAGGGCTGAAAAATATCTAAAAGCAAAGGAAAAAACATATTTCTGCTTATCCAGTGGGTGGCATCACAGTTTGAATGGGAAATTAGTTGAGGCAAATAATAAATTTGGTTGTCTTTTGTTTCTTATCAGTTGTGTTTTATCATGTATACTTAATTATGCTACTTCCGTCTAATTCAGAAGGGTCAAGCATTTATAGATTCATAGGTTTGGGTATTTTATGTCTTAGTGCATTTTTGGATATTTAAGAGCTAACATATTAAATAATAGAGGTATGGTTTGTTCCACATGGTGAATGTAACCCTTCTTTAAACAGAAACTTACAGTGCTGTGCAAAAGTCATGAGTCTTTGTTCAGTACTTTTATCTGACCTTTTTTGTTTATGTTTGTTAAGCTGACTATGAATCATTCAAGCATAAAACAAGCCAATAAACTGAAGGGATGAACCTGTTTTTTGTCTACAAATAACAGACAGCTTAGCTCAGAATCTTAAAGGAAAAATCCTGCAAAGGCTTGATAAAGGACATGGACATAAAGGACATGAACGATGCATCTAGACCTTTAGTTGATCCCCTTACTGTTTGCTGACTGTCAAGAAGTCATACCCAATGAAGAAAAGATTGAGGTATCTAAGAACTGGACTAAAAATCAGTGGTAGAACAGGTTTTATAGAGTGATTTATCCAAATTTGACATTTTTGGGTCAAATCATCAAAAAACATGTACAGAGAAGGTCAGAATAAAGGCATAACAGTGTCTACAGATGACTGTCAACAGTAATTATGAATATTTATATGAAAACCATTTGATTCATTTGTCAACCTGACAATAATTACAAATATACTGTTAATGCAAGAAAAGCATATCTGGATAGAAAAAACACACAATGGAACATTATTGGTCATAGATTGTCCTCACTAGAGCCTGGACCTCAACATTATTGAGGCAGGGTGGGATCATCTTAACAGAAAACACAAGGAAAGACAAGAGCTCTGAATGTTTTCTGAAAAAGCTTGGGAAACCATTCCTGACGACTACTTAATGGAATTCAAAGACAGCTTGCCTGACCTACTGTAACTAGTTTAGGCTGTGCTGAAGAATAAAGGTGGTCATACCAAATATTAATGCTTAGGTTCATTAAAGTTATACAAATTCGGTCTTTAACTCAAATATTCTTCATCCATGCATGTTTGCACATTTTTAAATAAATTGTTATACCATTGCTAAACTTATTTGCGCTTCTTCACACGCACATGAACTTGAAAGACATCTCATACTTAATCCATAGAGTTTAATATGATGTCAGCCCATCCTTCACAGCTATAACGGCTTCAAATCTTCTGGGAAGGCAGTCCACACGGTTTGGGAGTGTGTTTATGGAAATATTTTTGGTTGCAGATGTAGCTGCTGGGTTATGGAAACACACTGTGCTTAAGCTAATCTGAAGGCCTTATGAAGTTTGGAGGACTGTAGTGATTGACTATAGAACTCAGCAATTTTAAATGGCCTTCCACATTGTGGCTGAGTTGCAAATGTTTGTTGAAGTAGTCAAGGTGCCTGGGTGCTTTATATATCTGTGCCCATGGAAATGATTGGAACGTGTGAATTCAATGATTTGCATGAATGATGGAAAGTTTTAGAGATACTGCATATTACGTGTTCTCCTGCCATATATATTAAATATGGGGTGGGTCACTATTTTTGCACAGTACTGTAATCTAAGAATATAAAACACAGCTAACTGCTCCAGTTTTTTTTAAACCAATGCTACAAGTTGCTCAATTGTGCATAGCGCTCAGCCAGCATTCCCAGTATATCAGCTGACCTCAGTGCCAGCCAACATCAGCTGATGCCCTTCTGTACATTTTGGGCTGCATAGTATTTCTCACAGTTTTGTTTTGGTTGACGCTGATATTCTGCTGTCTCCGACCTAGGCTTTCCATTAAGGTGACTGGAAGGGCATGAACATCTCAGAGCTGAAACAGACTACCAAATACAAATTACAACTATTGGAAATAACATTCATATTTTGAATAAAGTGTTCTCATTGCTATTTGTTTGCCTATGTTTAGATGCTAAGCAGTTCAGAGTTGCCGGCGTTACAATTTTTATCTTAAAAATGGCTTCTGGCTAGGATTAGGGTTGTCACTGTCACAGTGAACTAAAATGTTAAAGCTGCAGGGTGTAAAACATGAACCATGAGCTGAAAGATGCTGCAAGGGAACTGTTATGTTTATGGCAAGCAACCTTCTTTGTATTGCATTTCTTACAGTCATTTGATCTGTTATTAAAAAAATGTTTACTGCAGCTTTAAGTCTTAAAAATTGCAGATCACTGATAACACAGAACATTATCAGAACAAAGTAAAGATTGTCTAATTGGTCCTTTATAGAAAAATAAATATCAGGTCAACAAATACTGTAAAGCTACTAAAAGGCATCAAAGAGTTATTTAAATCCAGACTTTAGCTCTGTCCCGATGGACTTGTTTTTTCACACTTCAAATGGATAAATAGACCTTTTCAGGGAAAAGTCAATCATTGATCAACCAATTACTTTAAGTGAATCTTAGAACGGTATGGATTAAATTAAATTTCCCTGCTCCCAGGTTGTCTAGTGAGGCTAAACAGTGTGGCTGTGGGAAATGTAGCAACAGATGCTGCTCATGTGGGTGGTGTACTTATGGTTTGCCCAATAATCTTACACTTCAGTGAGTGAGAAGTGAGAAGCATCATGTTGAGTGGGTTTTTAAAGCAACTGCAAGCCGAGAACCTGTGTTTAAATAATCTAGTGTATAATTCAATAAAGTGGCGCTTGTGTGTATTTCAGAATATGTTTATAGCTTTAAGAATTGTTCAGTGCTGATGAATTTTGAGTACACAGCTCAAAATTTGTTTAGAGATTTTTGCTTTGATGCAGCACTATTTGCATTCTCTACTTGAGAAATGATGATGCAGTTTTTTTCCCTGAGAAACAGACACAAGCCTACATGACAACTTTGCACCAGTTCTATGACTAAAGGCTCCACCATTCCTCATTTACCTTGGTGAAATAACTTTAGGTTTCCAGCCAGCCAGGCATACTGTATAAACACTGGAATTTGCACTGAGAAAAAAGGTCAAAAGATACAGGGAAGGAGTATCCAGAAGGAGTCTCATGTTAAGGGCAATCACATCTTGGCTTAGTTGGTTTTAGCTGCTTTTCAAAGAAAGCTGTCAAGGGAGAAAACAGACAATACAGCTAAAGGCGAAAAGCAACCGGGCCCACAGTATAATGTCATTACATGCTCATGATTGATTTATGTTGCTAGGCTTTCTTTTCATTATTGGTTCAAGTTAATCTCGCAATATTTTTTTTTCTGGCAGACAATGCAATTTAATCTTATTACTATGCTCACAGTTTGCCAGAAGGTAAAAGGACACGTTTCATTGTTTCTACCTTGACCTTATCTACCATATCAAAGAACACATATTCTTTCATAAACTCTTTTAATTAAATTCCTCTCAATAGTTGTTACTCATTTGTAGGTGATGCACACGTGATCACTAATGTAATTGGAATACAGCCATCTATCCATTTTCTCAACCTCTCATCCTAGCCCAGATGTCAGAGGAAATGAGGCAGGGTCGTCAGTCATCATGGGGGTAGAACGGAGACACAGAGCCATTCATGCTCACATATGTCTAATTTGGAATCGCCAGTGATTCTATGTATAGGAATAGGAATTCTCCAGAGATTTTCCAACAATGCATTCAACAGTAAATCTACAAATGTCAACTAAAACCCATTAATATGTGTGCAAATTACACCCGTCTAGATTTAAGATACTTTTAGGTCATTTTTAAATTGTTAAATTATGTTAAATGTTATGCCCAAACACAGAATTTTCTAGCTTTTGAAAAGTTGGTGGACGAGAAATGTCAGTGGATCATAATTAAGTCTCCATCCTCTGGGATACAAAATTTCATACCATGTCAACTAATACATTTTGCTGGAAGAGTCTCCTACACACCAGACTTATCGATACAGCCATAGCCAGATATGAAAATGAAGTATATACCTATATAGAATAATTTCAGCTACTCCCTTATTCCACTGGATCAACAAAGCAGGTAGCTCTAAATGTTTGATTTGGCAGATTTTTACACTAGATGCCGTTCATGACATAACCCCAAAGTGATGTGTCTTTTCTTAATGTCAAACCAGGGTTTTGCTTGTTAGGAAAATGTGTAAATGACTAGACTACAGAGCCACTAAAGAATATAACTAACTACTTACATGTTCACTTACTCAGTGCCAGTTTCTTGCTCGTCTCCTAAGGTGCAAAGCTACATGGTACAACTAAAATTTATTGTGCATTTAGTGTCAGTGATATAATATTGTTACCTTCTCAACATATGGAATAGATCAGCAGGGTTTCCTGCTCATGGCAGATTGTTATTCAGGTCATGCCAGCTGAGATCCAAGGTTGCAGAGCCAATATGTTCTTACTGCAGTGTGTTCATTCCAGTTTCTGGTGTACGGGATTCTCTGTCTTTGTGCTTCCTTGAAAATGTGGATATTTAAGAAGCATTATGTGGTTGTGCTTAGTAAAGGATGAAGAGATTGTGGTGTGGGTGTGTTAAGTGTCTGCTGCTGTACTGCACTCCTGGTTATGAACAGTTTAGGATGGTAGTGAAATGTACCTGAGCTTCTTAGTGTGGAAGTAA
The DNA here is from genome assembly GCF_051167445.1 of Perissodus microlepis. NCBI lineage: Eukaryota > Metazoa > Chordata > Actinopteri > Cichliformes > Cichlidae > Perissodus > Perissodus microlepis. The sequence continues at coordinate 13,745,606 of NC_140479.1, read as the reverse complement.
ATTAACTGATTAGCTAAGCACTACTGAGATAGGCTAACATGTATTGTACGCATAAAAAGCGTGTCAGAGAGCATGGGACTTAACCTAGATTTAACACGCAGGGGTTACGAATTTGAAATACAGTAACAGAGAAAACACACCACAAGCAGAATCATGTATGGGATGAATTACATTCCATTGCAAGCTAGTTTCAAATGAGAGAACCTATTATAACCGCATTGTACTGTATTATTCCTAATGCACTGAATTAGGGCATAGTGCTGCATGCTGGCATTAAAGCCAGAATTATGCACACATTTAGTCTTTTATTCAGCAATAAAAGTTGGAGATTGTGCTCCAAAAAATGTCCCACATCAGCCCTGGTTAGCGGTACAGTTCTGCTATAGATTAAACATGTGGTAGGTGTACAGTAAAGGAACCTTTGTGCTTTTTCTCTCTCAGGTGCTATTTTGCTTCAGGCTTTATCAAAGCATGTTTCTGTTGCTGATAAGCAAACCATAGCAAAAGCTAACAGCTGCCTTGGGACACTGTAGCTACATTAGCCATAGCAGATTTCCAACCTTTACAGATGCTAATGCTCTGCCTCAAGGGAATAAGCCAAGAAGCTGACAACTGTACACAACTGAGGAAAGGAAATAATATGCTGCATGACATGATATGCATAAAGTGCAGGGCAGTGGTTTGCATTAGCTTCTTTAATAGGGCTACCTTGTATTTCTGGTCTAGGGAAACAAAACAATTCAGTTTGAATCTGATTGTCTCTAAGAGTAGCTGTGTATATGGACCTGAACTAATAAGCTTCTTAGCACAAGGAACCTAATAACAACCATGACATAATTATGTGCAGCAAAACACTAATGTGTGAAACAACAGACAAGCACATGGTGTAGCTCATGTAGCTATCGGCTCCCTAATTGTCTGTGTTAGCCTCTGTTGAGCAGCTGGAGGGACACAGTGTCACATATGATGGCAAAAACAAAGCACTGACCCTTGCAACCCCAGCTGGAGTTACTCCGTAACATTCTCCATCCACGGAAAGAAATATCAGATTGCAGCTGACCTCAGTCCTGCTGCTCGAAATCCCAATGCCGCCATAAGAGGCTTTACTACAGGCTAGAGGCGGGTGAATAGGGATAATTTAATGAAACATTAGACAAGTGCACTCCACAGTCCTTTAACAAATTGCTTCTCTGACTGCCAAGCTTGGCTCAATTTGGGTTGCCTGAAGGAAGAGCCGAGTGAAAAGAGCAAAGAAAAGAGAAGAATAAGCAGTTATTCACCTGCAGCATTTGGGGAGGGGGGGCTTCAGATATGATGGTTCCTCAAAACAATTGAAATATTGGAGATGAAGCTGTGCTGTCATGCCGCCCTTAGAAAGACTACTAGTGGATTTCAGAATTTTCTGCAGGACGGATTAAGTGTGATGGCAGGCTGTTGACTTCTGACCAGGAACAGCAGAAGGCAGCACTTTCCCCGATCCACAGCCACCTATGGGCATAAACAGGTGGCTGCCGGGTTACTGGCAACGCTTATTGCCAGGGTAGGCGAGTAAACAGTGGCCTTGTTAAGATGCTGGCACAGCCCAGGAAAGCATTTTTTGTGGTGTCACAAAGTGGATTCACCGCCCATGGCTTCTTTGCGCTACATATTATTCTTACGCTTAGGATTTAAAGGTAGTCCCTGAGTAAAGCCTTGAATTAGCTTAATGGGAAGGATCAGGCACGTGACTCAAACCTCACGTGCAGAGATAGTCACAAACAGCCGTCTAAAACCAATATGATGATTGATTTTGTTTTGCTGGGAGAATGAATTATGCCCATGCATGTGTCTCTGTATTTTGGGTGGATTTGGAAGTGTGTGCGAAGCATATGGATCCCCGATGTCTCAATAATGAGGGCAGAGAAAGGCTCACAGACACAAAATGGTTTTTGGCTGTACTCTTTTCTTGTGGGTGCATACGCTTTAAGATGTAACATTGTTCATCACATTGTTAGACTCTCCCACATACATTTATGTAAAGACACACAAACCCAAGACTGTCAAAGGGAAATGAAGAAACACTTTTTTATTTTTTGGGTTTCGCTTCACAGCATTGCATTCATTAAGCTAACATAAGCAAAGAGTGAAGTTTAAAACGGCTGCTGTTTTGCTTATGCTTAAGCAAATATGTATCTGGAAATGTTTTGGTATAGCCTGACTACATTTTTTCAGGGTTTTTAAAGGAGGCATGCTTGATAACAAAAATCAAGAAAATGCTATTAAACCATTTATTACCAAGTTTTTCTGGTAGCCATCAGTAAAACTTTACATTGTATAATAATTGTTGGCATCAAGATCAAAGATCATGCTTTTTTCATTGAACCTGTTTGAAAGACTTTCATTTATGCACAGAGCTGCTAGAGGTTACTTTTCTTTAAACATAACTACGGGTTAAACAAAAGATTGCAGAAAACAACAAAGAGGAGGACAGTTTCATTGAAAGAACAAATGAAAGCTGAGTACAGATTCATTGGACAGTATTGTTTGGTTCAAGGTTCCCTGTAATTTAAAGGTTTATTAGTAGTGTGCACACCATTTTCCTTTAAATGACATAATAAGTAATACAGCTACATTAACAGGCTTGTAATCTGGGTGACATGATCCCTTTTTAACCAACCTTTATCATAGTAGAGCTCATTCATTTGAAATGAAATGCAGTAAACAGTGCGAAGAACTATAATCAGATCACTCAAGATATTTTCTTAATACTTTGCATTAATTCAAAGTATTTTGTGTTACCATGCAATACAGTGTATTCCTCTAAGCCATAGAAAGCCGAATTAGAAATATGCAGCTGATGCTGTTTCTGCCAAAGCTCATTGAGACGTACTTTGACACATCAGCTTACACTGGATGTAACACCAGCTAATGCAGGGTTTGTGCGTGTGTAGCGAACTGACATTGTTGAGTATTAGATTAATGCTGTGCTGCTGTGTATTGTCTAGGAAGTTAATGCTGACGTTTTTTACATGGTATGTTCTCCAGATTCAATTCTTTATTTTTTTTAAATAGAAAGTGATAGCATAATAATAATAATAATAAGAAACAATGAATTAAATATTGTCAAATTTTATACTGTTAGTATTCAGCTGGCAGCTACTACAGTTTTCAGCATTTAGTTGACTAAATGCTGAATGGTCTTCATATTTATTTCTATTTTCTGAAATTTCGTTAATTATAAAATTAATTTAAATTGTTACTTTAAAGGGAAATTTTGTATTTCTGTGAAACTAAGCCAAAATAAAGGCAGAGGAAAAGGAGCAGCAAGCTGCTGTATCCATAGTATCCTATATTCAGCTGATGCTGTGAGCTATAGGCACATCTATAGCTTCAATCATAAAAGCTTGTGAAAGAAGTAAAAAGAGTGCATTCATCATGTAAGGTGTCACTTTTTCCCTTGTCTCTCATTACTGTCGTATCTCTAGTATATTTCTAGTTGTTTCTCTTATGTCAGTGTGCTGTAACTGGATTGGGCAAAGAAGGATAACTGCTGCATTTTTGCCACAGCACAATTGAAGAAGTTGCCAATGAAATAAACTGATGCCACCGTATCACTTAATCTCAGCAGTATTGTGGGAAACCACATCATGCTGATATAAGCTGTCACATATGATAAAATTTACAGCATATATTTCACTACAGAGCTCTGCTGTCATGCACATTTATTTAAATATTTACATATTTATGCTGAGTGGTCCCTTATTGTGTGATATCAGAAATGCTAACTGAATCTAATCGCTGCTGTGGATGACATAGCTGCCATTCTAGGTTGCAAAGAAAACTGTGAGGTATGAGTGTTTTTCTGTGCAGTGAAGCCATTTAAATGGGTTCTTTGACCTCAGCTCACAGTCATCCTGAAAAAATCAGTTTCTTTCCTTTTCACGCTCTTTATTTTGCAGTGGTTTTTTCCACTGTGCATTGTGACTGGAATTTCTTGTGACTCCTTATTCTGTGTCATTTCATGGCAGCAATAGATCACAGAAAAGAAGGAAACAACTGGGTTGATTTTTTTTTACCCAACACAAGACATTTGTATTTCCTCTTCAGTGAAAGAGGGAGAGCTGGGTGAGGAAAGGTTCTCATTTGTAATAAACTCTGACCCATAAGGACACCACCACTAGCATTAAGGAAAGACTTGGCTATTGGTCCAGATCAAGAATTGCAAATCAAGTTCTTTTCTGCCTTAAGCTTATGACACGACCTGCCAAAATATCTCAGCTTAGACTTATAATAAGAAAAAAATCTCAGTAAAGGCATTAGGAAAAGCTTGCATCCCTGAGATCTGTCTGTACATTCACAAGCACTTTGCACAGATCTGTGGTATGCAGGATCTAAATGAGTCCACAGGCTTTTTCTCAGGTAATGCTGACAAGCAGAACAATCACATTAAACTCTGCATGCGTCATTAAAATATCCATTGCTGGCTCTGTAGACAAGTATTAAGATCTCTCTATGGCAGGAGTTTGGGAAATTTACCTTTGATCAGGAAATATCCAGAAAGGCAGTACATAAGTAGGATTCATGCTTAATAATCAAAAAGGGCAGTAGTGTTTTTCTATTTCATTTTAAATCTTTGCTTTAGATTTTTTTTTCTTTGTTCTTTTCATTTTTGAGGGATTAAACCTTTCTCAGATGTTTTACCATGTCCAGTCACAGTCTTGGAAGGTTGCCCATTGTAGCAGCTTTGTTTCAGCGCATTCACAGATATATTTCGACGTCAGAGGCCGAGATTAGTTTCTTTACACATGGGGGCAGAATGTCGCATCCACAGTGTGGTCTGTTAGATTGTGTTAAATTCTAACGTCACAGTGAGCAGAACGAGAAAATATAAACTGTAAAAATGACTGCCGTGTTCTCGAGCATTGAGCTGGACCCAGTGCATGCTGGTTTATTAAGACTATAACTTGCTAGCATTTAGCAAATTGACTGTGGAAGCCTTAGTAGGCTTTAAAGTACTAATGAGATCATCCAACAGTGCCTCAAGAACACCTCCACCCGCTGCAGGATGTAACAAGTAATTAGCTTTCCATATGAAATATTAACATGCATTTTTTTTCTTGTAGGTCTCCTCATTTATCCAAAAAGCAGGAGAGCACTACATTAGCATGACCAAGATCTTTATCTTCAAACCTCCGTCCTCATTTGTACAATTTATTTTATCAAGTTCTTCAAGTGTAGTGATATAAAAGATATTTGGCTTAGAAATGCAGAGATGTGTTTGAAGTGTATTAAGCATTACATCACAACTGGTCTATAAGGTCTATAAGCTATATGGTTAATAATTCTAAATAAAAGAATAGGGTTAAATATCAAAGAGGCAAACTGCAATTAGGAGATATGCTCTGAGGCAAAATAACCAAAGTTTATAAAGTGAAACTTAAAAGTTTATTAATAACCTAAATGTGTGAGGAGAAAAGAATTGTGGCATTTCTTTGTGGAATTCTTAGCCAACTTTTTTCCTAATGAAGTTGAAGAACTATCTCCTAAAAAGAAGTGGCTCCAAAAAGGTAGTTCAATGACAGAGCAATAGACTGGAAAATATGATATATATTCCTGTTCTCAACTCTTCCTCATTTATGCCTTCTTGTTCCAGTAGTCCGCTTCTATTCAGTGTATACAAGATCACAGGACCCTAAAAGCTTTCATCAGGAACTCAATGAGACGTGGCAAACAATACTAGATGCCAACTTTAAGCTAATTGCACAATTTACCATCAAGTGTGGGATCTACCAAGGAAAGGCCCTGTCCCCGTTGCAGAGGAAGTGGCTGGCATCCAAAAATCCTACCAGTGGTTGGACAAAGGTGGACTGAAAGACAGCGCAGAGGCACTAATCATGGCAGCACAGGAACAAGCTCTCAGCACAAGATTGATAGAGGCTGAGATCTATCACACCAGGCAAGACCCCGGGTGCAGGCTGTGTAAAGATGCTCCAGAGACAATCCAGCACATAACAGCAGGGTGCAAGATGATAGCAGGCAAGGCATACATGGAACGCTATAACCAAGTGGCTGACATAGTGTACAGGCACATCAAAATGGGAGATGTCTAGGGTAGTTGAGAATGACCAAGCTAAGATCCTGTGGAACTTCCAGATACAGACAGATAAACTGGTGATGGCCAACAAACCGGACATAGTAGTGGTGGACAAGCAGAGGAAGACGGCTGTAGTGATAGATGTAGCTATACCGACTGATAGCGACATCAGGAAGAAGGAACATGAGAAGCTTAAGAAATACAAAGGGCTGAGAGAAGAACTCAAGAAAATGTGGGTGTGGGTCAAGGCAATAGTGGAGGGAGGAAGACGACAAAGCGGACAAAAAAAAGATCTCTGAGATCTCTGTCCAGTAGAAAGCAGTCGTAGGAAAAGCAAAGACACGGTGTATGACCTTCAAGCTCTGGTAGACGACCCGAATTGAAGGATAAAGACCGCCTCTCACAGCGAGAGGAGAATTTTTTATATATTATAATATATAAAAATTCTCCTCTCGCTGTGAGAGGCGGTCTTTATCCTTCAATTTGGTGGATTTTTTTTTTTTATGTGTGTGGATTTTTGTTTGAAACTTTCTGAGCTGTGTGCATAAGTTAAAATCCATAATTTTATAGTTCAGATGATTTTTCATCAGTAATCTGGAAAATAGACAAATTTCATTTACAATTGGAGACTTATTGTGAAGTATTGGGTTTGACAGGTGTGATGATTGTGGTGTTATTGTGTGCAGTTGAATAGAGCAACAACAAGGGCAGACAAGGAAAAGCAAAACTTAAGTTCTTAAATAAGTGTCAGCGCACAAGATTAAGACTGTCAGTTAGATTCTCAGGTAGCACAAACTAAATTCAAATTGCCTGTCTTTTTCAAACTTGAGTAAAGGTGGACTGTGCAGCTTCTGTGACAGCTTGATGTCACTGGTGTTATATGAATCATACAACAATGAAGTATTTTTTTCATGAGGGAAACAATTACACAAGGACAACTCATAACAAATTGCAATGTTATCATCTTTTCACTGCCTTTTTCCAAAGAACAAAGAGTTCTTAATGACATTCTCTGGTAATATCACTCACTGGTATTCTACAAGGCAGAAAATGTAAAGCACATTCAAAAACTATTCAACCTACAAGGTTTGCAGGAATGATTCATTAGCTGACTCATGTTAATCAGGGATGTATTGAAATATGTAACGTCCCTTGTTAACCTTTCATTTTGTGAAAGAACTGAAAAAAAACTGTAGTCAGCCAGGAGGCATAATGATCACTTTATGATAGATTTTAATAACATATTTATAACTCAGGAATGTAAGTAGAGTTTTAGGTTGTCTGAGGATTAATGTGGTAATAATTGAAATTTTAGGGATGAAAACATAAGCCATTACTGGGTAATATGTGTAAAAGTCGGGCTAATGGCACATTATTTTATATAAAATCTTGGCAAATAATACTACTAGAATAAAAGAATAGCCAAGCTACATCCCATAAGTTGAAAATAATCAATAAATTGTGACACATTTAGTGGAAGAATACTTTACAATAAATCCATTCTATAAAATATTTGAAATGACCCCCCAAATATTATTAAAGGAGTAAATCATTACAAACTTATGTAGCACACAAAAAGTTAATAAAATGTTACTAATGTTCTACAGCACCAGCCTCCATAGTCAATGTCATAAAAATGGACCGAGGTTTAAATCTAAACTCGTGGTGGGTTTTTTTCTTTCTTTTAAAAAAAACGAAATAAATATTATTAGTTTTAGGTTGAAACCATTAGGCTAAAGTTAGTTTTAAGGTTTAAAACAGTCAAGCTAAGGTTAAAGGTGGAAAAGTTAAGCTAACAGTACAGAAATGTTAGAAAGATGAACCAAATGGCAAACAGAACAAACCTACTATGCTTTAAAGCTAACAGGCTGTGTTTTTGTTTTGAGTGTTAGTCATTTATCTACTGCATTCATCATTTAGATGTTTGTGAACTTTATATCCAACTACAGGCAGAGTGTTTATGTTAAAATTAATGCACTGAAGTAGTTATTCAGTCTGTTTGGGAGTGTCTTCTGACAACTGGGATGATTTTTTGTGTTCAGATAGATATGGATTTAAATATTAGAGCATTAACCCGACAACTCTAAAGGTTTCAGCCAAAGATTTACAGTTTCCACTCAGAGTCAATAGGTGGTGTTTCTGCAGCTCGCTGGATAATGATACATTATAGTGACTTTAGAAGGGCACTTGAAGAAGTGAGACTTCAAAGAAGCAACTGAGATAGCAGCTGCCCAATCAGATCTCACTTTGGCAGGATAATAGCATTCAGGTCCCTGGAGGCAGAAATGAAGATGTGTCATAAATTATGAATTTCCATGAGAACAGATATGGATGGTGGTGTCATGCAATAATTGGCACAGCACTTAGCTCCAAGAGAAGCTGGCTGGTGGCTGAGTGATGTACGCCGCGGGCACCTGCCTGGAAAACATGTTGAAGTGATTTGCAAAGTCAGCATGACGCAAAGAAGCGTCCTCTATTACCATGTTGACCCAAGGCTGTATGATGGGGCCACACAGTAGGGAACAACAGTAGGTTCAAGGTTAGAAGAAACCTGTGCCTATGGTGTGAACCTGGAAATGAAACTATACCCACACATCTTACTACCCAGCAGTGCAAGTCTAAGTTCAGGCATGACGTAGTCAGGTAAAATGAGAAAAGTGATAAGCTAAAATGTACGTGTGTGTGTGTGTGTGTGTGTTTTACATAATAAACCACACTGATTTCTAGTCAATGATAAGCTATCAGTAAACACCATCTTCATTAGAAAGATCTAAGCTATACCAAAACAACTTTACATTTTTCCGCAAAGAAACAATACAGTGCATAACAAAGCATTTCAAAACACGTGTTCTTTAATTATATGCAGTCTTTGCAGATGGAAAGTTTGTGTGAAGGAAGGGGAAAATGGTAAAGCAATGTACAAGCTTACAAAGCATAAGAGGTAAAATGCAATCTGAACCCAAACTACAAAAACTATCTACTTCTACGTACATAAAATCAGATCTTCTCTGTTTCTGCAACGACAAAATACCAGCATAAACTAGCAAAAAACATAAGTTTAAGCCGACCCCAGCCAAGCAGTCAAAGGTTGCTACAGCTGGCAAGACTTTTCTGTGAAGTGTTCCTTGACCTGGATTTCACCAACTTTGCTGTCAGTGTGTTAGAGTGCTTAAACACTAATAGAAAGACCTTGTTTCCTCATTAGGATAGAGATCTGTGCCAGTGTTTGGAGCAGTAGTCTAAATTTAACTGGTAATTATGTAACATCTCAGGATGTGTTGTGGAGTAACACAAGTATTATTACTTCAAAGACTAAATAAGCAACATGACCCATAAATTTAAAAAAAGGAATGGATAATGTGGAATGCATTACTTTTTGAGTAATCCACAACAAACCTTATTATTAGACCAGTTGAACTGTTTTTATTTGATAGCTCAAGTAAAAACACTGTAAGGTAGCCACTATGCAAAGATGGTAGAGAGGTCCAGTCTTAGGTCAATGTCTTAATAAAACTTAAAGAGGTAGTTTAAACACAGTTCACATTTTACAGGTATCTGATTTTCTTATTAATTAATTTTGATAGACTGTGTGTGCTTAGATCCTGATCTGATCATTTTTAGAGCCACTCTTTAAAGATTAGAAAGGTGAGCCTCATGATCACAGAAGTTGTGTTGGGAACATTGATTTTTAAAATTGTGATGACGCTATGCTTATTTTATGCATTTTCCCCCTAAAATGTAACAAATAAATTGTCTAAGAACAAAACACCAGTCATAAAGAAATCTTGTCATGTATCTTACTAGATATAATAAATCCAGAAACAAGCAGCAAATATAGAGGCAGGTTTCAAAATTATGCTGGCCCCCAAAACAACAGATCAAACTCCAGACCTCAGCTATAGGTTTCTAGGGCCACTCGTCTCTCTTCTTCTAAATAAACAGGATTAGAAGCCACACAAATGTCCAAAATCAGTGCCATTTCTCATCCCATCCTGCTCCCTGTCTCTCCGCATTGTTTTCCTGCAGGTGAAAAAGTGAACGGATGAGGTGGAGGACACGCACACGCACACGCACACGCACACACACACACACACACAGACAAGCACACACACAAACGTCACCTTACAACATTCATCCGTGGGAGGAAGAGAACAACTTTGGATTGTTTGTTGCCCGCAGGAGGAATTCAAGGTCAGTGCATAGTGCGTTCACACACGAACTCACAGAGTCTGACTTGAGAACAAATAAACAGAAGGACAGTCTTCCTTTCTGTTGCTGCTTGACTATAATCATAAGCTTAATAGATAAATAATAGAGTTTTATATCGGTATTTATTGACAGTTCCTTTCATCCTTGCATTCTTTCACCAGTTTTTTTTTTTAATCCTTTTCAAGTAAGTTTCCATCTTTGGTTGCCCTTTTTTAACCCCTCCCCCCGACACACACACACACACACACACACACACACTTCCTTTCTTTTCTTGATCTCGCAAGTCTTACTTCCCTCTTTCTTTTTTCTCTCTTCATTTCTTACTTCCTTACTCATCTCTGCTTGGCTCTGAATTTTATCCCCTCCTTCCTCTCACATTTATTTTAATCCCCGCTTTCTTTTTCATTTTGCTTCTACTGTCCTTCCTTCTGTCCTTTATCCCCCCCTTAACATTTCTTATATCTAAAGAAAACCACTAGTCAACATACCAAACAAACATTAGGCTGTCCAAGGATTTTTTTCCCTATGAAGTCCACATACTGGGAAGAATTTGGGTTTTAATTGCTTCCCCATAGATCCCTGCCTCACCAAGGAACTGGGTTAATTGCATAAGAAGACAGAGGCATTTTAATTGAATGCTGCCAGCCACAGTAACTCCAGCAAAGCCGTGTCGCAGGTTATTTAGCTACAGCTATGGAAATAAAGATGATATCCAGCTGTTTTCTGGGAATGACGACGCCAGTTTCAAAAAGCTTTTAAAGTGTCATTCCTGCAAAGACATCCTGACAGGATCGTGTTTACTGTGTCTATTTAGCAGTTCAATGTTGTAAGTGAGCTACACCTACAAAGGTTGCTTTAAGGTTAAATATAGTACAAAAACTTTACTTACTACTAAGTTTTCAAAGCCTTCACTTCATCTCAATCTAACATTGCTTCCTCTAACCGATTCCCATGGGGGAAGGGATTTGATATCCCTAAGCAGCAATGTATGATGTATGAATCTATCCACTTCAAGTTAACATAGTGTTTTTGCCAAGGTCTTAAGGGTGGAATGAAGTGAAATAAGATTAGTTCATCATGCTCATCTATTTGTTATAATCATGCCCCAAAAGTGCTGAAAACAATGTCGACCACACAGTGGCATTAGTTGTGCACTTATTAGTTAACTGATAGTCCTCAGGCTGATCTCACAGCTGCATTATTAACCAAGAAACTGTTAAATGTCAGGATGATAAACTAATGCACTCAATGTGTGGAAGTCAAACGTTTTTATTCCCATTTTATTCCCAATTATATTGTGGGATTTTAGCCAGTCATTCGTAAGAACAGACAAGGATTTCACAATACCTGATCATCCCTCCTCAGCCCCTCAGTCTATATCTAGCCTTCTTTCTCCCTCCTTCTTTCTTTTCCTTGAATTTCCCTCCCCTGCCTTGTTCTTTCTTCTTTCGGCCTTCTCTGCTTGATTCTGTTTTATCAAGCTCTACTTCCTTTAGTTCTCTTATTCCTTGATTGCCTGATTGGTTTTATTGTTCCCTTCCTCACCCCCTGATTTTTTTTTATGCTCCCAGCCTCCCTCCTGTCATTTCTTCCTTATTTTTATTTTACTTCCTATATTCAAAAGGCCTAAATTTGAATCAAAACTACTTCTAGAAGCTAATAGAGGCTTGGAATAAATATCATGTACTGTATGTATACAAATTATAACAGGGTCAAATATACGCTGAACGCAGTCAGCTCTGCATGTGGCACTGGGCAAAACAACAGATTGATTTCATTAAATGAGTCTTCTGTAAATGCACTCTCCTATATTAGTACCTAATACAGAAATGGTATGGTACAACTAAAAAAAGAGGCAGATTTAAATCAGGGAATTGCAAACTATGCAGTTGTCTGTTTTATCAAATAGGTTAAGTCTTTCAGTTTAACCAGTCTGTAGGATGTAGTATTGAACATGGAGAATATCAGAACAGTTTGCTTTAAAAAAATAATAAAGTAACTGAAGTGTGTTGGTTTCTGAACACCGTGTCATTCATTCATCTACTCACGCCATCTGCCCAGTCTGACTAACAAAAGAAGGTCTGGATCTGCCACATTACAAAAGAAAATGATTTGGAAAAAATGTGTGTAAATTGCTACATCTGATATACTCTACATCTCCAATTAGACTACAGACATTTGAATGATCAAGAGTGAAAACTGCTTTGATATTGTTTATTTTTCTTGTAAAGTCGAGCCTTTCCTTTGTGACTTTTAAGGGTTCAAAGCTTTTCCCTTCTGCCTTTTTTAAGTTTCTTCCTTACTCATCAGTCTGACATTCAATCTTTTGTCAGTTTCATATTTTTGTTCTCCCCATAATTTTCTCAGTTTCTACCTTACTTCTTGGTAACTGTAGACAGCTGTCATGGATTCAATGATACCTTTAGATGAGGTTAGGGCCATACACTAACAAACTCCTTCTGACCGATACCTGCCACAGAATCTGTGTAAAATATTCCAACAAGTTACGTCACTAGCTGAGGAAAATAATACCTGTTTAGAATCTCAGGGCACTGTGAAGGACAAGCAGTGTCAGCCGGAAACAAAGGGAGACTGTAAATTGTGTTTCGCTGCCAGGGAACATTATGGTGAGCCTATAGTTTGACAACACTAGTTTTAGACCTTATAGGAAGTTTACAGAGTTGTTTACACAGAGAAGTATTCCACAACCTACACTAATGGACAAATGAAGCAGGGTTGTGTGTTGTGCAGCATGCAAACTGCTGTATATTCTTCACTGATTTGAATCGGTGTTGAGCTACAGTCACTGTAAAACATGAAAAATTTTAACCAGCAACCATTGCTCATTAACTTAAACTCATTAACCTCCTACTGTATTTCAATAAGAAGAGATCATTAGAGGGAATTTAACATGATTTATTGATATACTGAATTCAATTATGCTATTTGGCGATTAGATTCCAATGGCACATCATAGCAGTGACAGGAATTAGGGCCGGATGAGTGACTTGCATTAGTTGGGGATGGAGACAAGGTGGGTCGCATGGTTTAGTCTACAAGGAAGAATGAAATATGAGCAGTGCAATTTAAAGAACCTAGAGTGGAGGCTGATTGGCTTTAAGAAAGTGGGCAGAAAGATGATTGCCCCCAAGCACATTTGAACCCCAATGTCCAATTTGTTTGAGGAGCGTTGCTATGTTCCACGCTCAGGCATGATTAAGCATGGCAATCAAAGAGGTGGGCCGATTGTGACTCAGTTGGACCTGAGCATAGTGTGTAGTGTGATCGTTAAGTCCCCCTCATCACTTAACTCCAGCAGTTCCTCAACAGCAGCTAATATTATCAAAATCACTGTGTTAGACAATTAAATTAGGATACTCTTTATCCTGCCCTTCTTGCAGCATGCGACGAGATGTAATAGTTGTTAATCACTACACGAATTAGAAATCTATACAAAAACTTCAGAGCAGCAATGGTATTTAAGACAGAATATCAATAATGTTAGCCAATCAGTGTTCTGGAACTCATTGGGTGAATGGAAATAGTCATTCTATCACATTATTCCACTCTAATTGATATGTTAAAAGTCAATCAGCTCTTTCCATAGTGCACCTACCACTCAACCTCCACACACTTCCTACTCCATAATCTGAATTTTGATAATAGCTAAGGGAATATTGATTTGATCTTTATAAATGATATAGATTAAGAGAAATGTAGCTCTTTGTGGACTGGTTGTAGTTAGAGCTATTTGAGTTGAAGGTTGTTTATAGTCTTTTACTAATAATAACAATTAACATGCCAAGTGTTTTCAGGAAGTATCAACATGTTTCCATGGCTATCGAGTGATTAAAAGTATTGAAACAAGGACTTAGTGCGTTTTTGGATGACTTCAAGAACATAGATGGTGACTGTGGTTTACTGAAGTTTAAATGGAAAAACCTGTTTGTTTTGTAGCTTAGAGTATTTCTTTTTTTATTGCTTGATGAGTTTCCCTTTTGAAATAGCCTTGCAGACAATATTGTATAATTTTGTGTATTGATAACTGTCAGGTTTATATAGTGAATTGTCATTTATGCTTGGAAATATTTACTCATATATGCTTAGAGTTTTATAATTAGTTGTAGATTGACAGAGGTTTGATCCGTAGTAGTCTGTGGAGACTCTGTGTGCCTCCCAGAGCACTCTGGCATGCACACACAACTTAAGGTCAGGAGAAAGTTTATATCTGCTCTTACTGATTTATGGTATAGGAGGACACCTACTCTGTATCTGGTTAAGTATAAGAGCCTTTTGTTCAGATGGACCGCTAGACTCCTGGCACCAGCTTTGGGGACTCTTCACAGGGTCACATCGTGACCCCACACACACACACACCTACACGACACACAGACAAGGTATTCTTTGTCCACATGTATACCTATGTAAGACGTCATATGTTAATGAACCTATACATACTCATGTAACCTCAATAAAGAGCAGTGTTACGGGGGGAGCCGACGAGAGCAACATAAAGAACTTTGCCTACTCGTGTCTGGCTTTGCTGTGCAATTGAATTGTCTTGAACGTTCCAGCGAATAGGTTTATGTTACAAACCTATCAATAACCCTGTCACTAAAAAAAGAAGAAAAAAGTATATCTTGGCCAAATCAAGTGGCAGCTTCTGGGGCTGAAAAATGAAACCTAGCCATTTTGATTGACGGGTGCACCAGCAGGCTAGTGTAGCTGATAACCGTCTGCTAAGCCTGACTGCCACTAATCGGAGTCGCTGAGCTGGGGCTTTTGATTATATTTGTGCATTTGGTGCCTTTGAGAGCATTTTTATGGAATTATATAACAAATAATGTGGCTTGCTGTATGCTACAGATGGTTGAAGATGGTGCCTCAATTTTGGTGAGTACACCATGGACACCTCAGACTTTCATTACAACTTGCCACCTACAGTAGCACAGTTCTGCAATGGTTGGAAGTATAAATGAGGGGAAGAATGAGGCGGACAACTCCACAACCTGTGTCTATAATGGGGTCTCCATATGAACTTGCTGATCTGGAAAAACAAGAAAGCATCTGTAAAAATAGGAGTCTCTATTTCCTAAGAAAGTTGAAATCGTCTAATGTATGCAACAATTTGCTGAAGATTTTCTAAAAAATAAATAAATAAATAAATAATAATAAGTCAGTTGTGGTGAGCTTTGAGTATACATTTATGTGGTCGGCTGGGGGAGCAGAGGGGAGCACCATCAGGTCTGGTGATACAGTCAAACTAACTAAACTGATTAAGAAGGCTGGCTCTGTGACTGGCTGCAAATAAGACACATTTCAATACACTTTTGGATAATCCTTGACCGCCAGTACTTACTGGACAGACAGCAGGGCACCTTCTATAATAGAGCTTTTCAATTCCACCACAAGGACCGATACAGGCAACACTGTCTAGCAGAGAATAAGCTGTTCTTTCAATTTAAGGTTTGATTGCAGTTTTAAATTTCTATTTAGCTAAATTTATTTTTTAAAATGTGTTAGTGTTGTTGTGTTGCATGCACACAGTTTGCTATTTGAGCTTGTGCTCCAGCCCTAATTCAAATATGATAGCTTTTGGCTTAAGAAAACACTCCATGATGTCTAGGTGGCTATGTCTATTTATATACAGCCTATGTTCTGCATCCAGCATATGGTACACTACTTTCAGCTTACAATGTGAATGTCCTACGAATTACAGGTCACTACTATGTTACTACTGCATCACATCAATACGCATTGCATGTACTGTTTGTACTGCTTAGATGCACCATCGAATACAGCATAACTATTACTGTCAGTTGGTGAAATAGCTGGTTTCTCTGACAGGAAGAAAATACTGCTAGGCACATGTTGTAATGCATTGGAAGTGATGTGCTCAGATCTTTTTTTTTTTTTTTAAATAAAGCCGAGATGTATTGTTTCCACTGCAGATATCTTCAGAGAGTGGGTGTGTTTGGAAGCCTCTCCTAAGAGATCTGTGAAAGGAATATCGGGAAATATGTGATATGCTTAAAACGTTGCCCAAGCAAATTGAGTTCAAAGAACTAAACCAAACTTGACATTCAAACAAAATCTGCTACATCCCACAGTCATGAAGATTATATAAAAACTGGCTGATGAAACTGTAACAGATTTTTCTGTGCAGCAAAATGTGTTTTGCCTACTTTGACTGAGCTTTGATCAGAAAATGTGTGGATGGTGAGATCTCTGAATAGTTTTTTCATCCTTCAGCAAGTGTTTGTGAACTTGTCCCAAAACTTCCACCCTGGTTGGTGAACAGTAAAGCATTAGCTAGTTAATCAAAATGATAAGTGGGTGTGTTTGAAGGCATGTCCTTGCCACACATGTTAGGAGAAACGTGTAAGCCAGCTAAGGTTTTGTTTCTCATGTGTGTAATTGTAGTCAAAACAGTGACATATGGTTAGAAGTTTCCTGAGGGCCAAACATATATTTCTACCTAGACATTCTTTCATTTGTGCTATAGTAGGCAGTGTTTTGTGCTAAATAAGACTTCTTTTATAGATACAGATAAACTGGCCTCATGCTGACTGAGTTCTGGGGGAAAACAGAGTAAGACAGTGATAAAGTATCTTCAATTGTTCACTGGCTGAGGATTTTGTTATGCCATTTGGGTTGTACTTTTATAGAGTAAGGACAAAAATATATACTTTTTCATATAAATCCTTGGCCTACTTACACTAAGCACAAAGAGCTACATCCAGTGGGGAGGTTTCCAGTAATAATGCAGCCAGTGTTGCACAATCACAATCATGCAGGACCTATTGGTTCTTATTGTCTGCTTGATGTATCTAGAAAGTGAAGTTGGTAAAGCATGTGTTTCTTTTAGCCTTTGCAAATCCAACATGACTTTCTACTGAGCTCTGACTTGAACATTTTACTACCTATTATACACTATTAAAAAATTTTATGATTTTTTTTTGTTCCATATGATTGTCAAAGTCTAGGTTAATTTTGGAAACGTGAAAATCTTGTTGGGTGGTTGTGTAGGAAAGAACCAGTATGTCTCTCTTTCTGCTGCTTATGGGTTTGACATAATGTTGTTTCAGTTGTGTAGCTTATGCCCTTTTAAAGTGTCAAAATAAATGACTCATCATGCTTTTCCAGACAGAGAAAGATGGTCAGGATGTCATCATTGTCTTTTCCTTAAAAAAAATCTCTTAAGCAAAGTAGTTAAGTCTGGAATTTATTTACCACTGACTCACCAAACCGTGTCTCTTTAGTTCAGCAGTTTGTAGTTTAGTTAAAGTGACTTAAATAAAAGTGACTAGTGCATCGGAGCCAATTATTCGACTGATGGCAGTAATCTCCATTGAAATGAAAAGATTTAGCCATTATGCATGCTAATTCTAAAGAGTTGCATTCACACCCTGCTGGGAGAGTGGGAGGAACAGTGAAATCTCTTGCCATCCTGGCTCCTGAGCATTCACATTATTCCTAATTGATTAACCTTATTATAGGCACATGGGAAATAAAAGTTTAGACTAAATTAGCTACTTCTGTGTGTTACATATCTGTCTTTGTTAACAAGAGAAAACAGTCACAAAGAGTTGCCCCTTTTAATTAGCTGAATCAATTGCACCTGCTTTAATGTAAGATTTTATTTTGTCGTGACTGCACTTGTGACTTAGTAGTCATTCGTTCGTTCATCATTGTTTTGGGACTCTGCCTTGATTCTCATTTTACATCTGTCAGCATTGATTCTGCTTCCATTATTTATTTTATGTCTTTTGTGATTACCAGCCTGATGGCGATTATTATCATGGTTTCAATAAGCTAGTTAGTCCTTGGTGTATAGATATGCTCCCTTCCTTCACTTTATTCAGTGCCAGGTTGTTGCTGTTTTCTAGAAAAACCAACCAAAACAAAAGCATGATTAAAAGTGACTTTAAAACTTATTTTAAGCATTTATAATTTCAGTTGGTAATATCACCACACCACCACAGGATATTTATCATAATTTCCACACATCCAGATGGGGAGAAAGGTGATTATGGACAATGGGCAAGACAAATCGGAACTTAGGAGCAACAACTCTCATCAGATTTTGTCTTCTGACACCCTTTGAATGACATCAGCATTAAAGATTTTGGCAGCCTGCATCATTCCCTAGCAAACGTTTAAGAAGAACCGAACAATTTCACAGGTACTGAATTGTAAATAACCTGCAACCATCAGAGATACATGCATATTAATATGAAAGCAATAAAACCAGTTATTAAGTTATTAGTTGCTATTTAAATGCAAGTGCAGATAAGGTAGCTGTATCTCTGACAAAGACAGATGGATATCACTGTCTCATAAAAGTATTTGGGCATTTTATGAGACAGTGATGATCACTTCTGAGCCATCATAAAGCCCTATTAAAGACTTGAACAGAATGTGAAATTAGATGTTAAAAAAATCTCAGCCTTGGCCCTGATAAAACCTGCGAAAGACACGTCTCTTCATCAAAAACTTGTCAGTGACCTGAAAAAGTGTCTGCCTTGATTAAAAAGTATTGATTGAGAATGGAAGGGGATCTGGGCTATTTTCTGTCAGCCAGAAGTGAAAAAAACAACCAAACTCTCAGCTTTCTATGGTGTTATGACGTGCACTGTCTGCCTAACCTGCCGTTTAGCCCACTGAAAGCTCAAGGGCTTCTTAGATACAGATTTGATTTTAAATAGAGCCTTCTGTGATTGTCACCGTCAAACACATACAATGGGACTTAGTTTGACAGTAGTTGTATTTGAATACGCTCTCGTATAACAGCATGGGTAATGTCTTTTATTCCTTTCTTCTGTTTTTTTCATCTTTGGCACAAGAAAAAACAAAATGAAATGAGTTATCATTATAACATACATTTGTGCCGACAATAGAAACAGAAACAGACAGACAGTACATTCTGCAGCCTACACAGCCTCTTCAGTTTTGAGTAACAGTTCCTGGATGTGCTGTTCACAGTGATGATTAGAACCACAGCTGTTTGTTCTCTCAGAGCTGGTATGACTCAGAGCTTCACGTCTATCTAATATGTGAAACACTTCTCATATCCTGGAACTTATATCTGCTATCGTCCCTCAACTCCAACTGGCCCAACTGTCTTTATTGCTTATTGACTTGTCGGCAGTTTACATGAATACCATGCCATTGTGTAATGCATTTAGAAGGCTTCCTGTTAACTTTCCTGTAAAAGTCAATCTGAAATGCATTGGCCAGCCCAATAAATAAAGATAAGGTTGGATCACCACCTGAAGATTGATTATCACCTAAAAATTGATGTTGAAGAATAGAGCAAAACCCAGAAATGTGTTCGTTGTATAGATACTGCATATTATTTGTGTCAGTACTTTTATGAGTTCAGTGGAGGCTATACACATTTGTAGTGCTTCCATCAAATAAGCAATTTCGGAGGGTGGGTAGCCTGATACAGGTTTCCCCCCTTAGGGCTTATGCTATCCGCTCACTGCTGAGAATATTCAGTTTTAGAAACTCCCATACTTGACCTGATTTTCTGCTCTTCACAGTACATGCCAAACTGCTGTCCCTGTGCACTACACTCTCAAGACCTGAATGGTGTGCAAGACTAAGTACTCAGACTTGTGCCTTCAAGTATTACATATGTTTAGGGTCCAGATAAGACTGTAGAAACCATCCAACCATGCAAACCTCCAAGTTGTACTAGAGGATGGTTAAAAGTGTGGTGTGATGGGGATAAGGAAACAAAAGCAGGATTCAATGATTAGGGTTTGGGAAACACTGGTTTTAGGCAAGATAGTTAGATATACTACTTTCCTATATCCACATCATATCCTTACACCTAACCACATATATAAAAAAAAATCAGTATTCCAACCACTTTTAAGTAAAGTGATAAAATTATAACATGGTGTACGCCTGGGTTTCATTTATAATAGACAGTAATTTATTACAGAGAGACTAGGAAATGAGCAGCTTTAATGAAGACCAAAATATCAGATAAGTGGGTAGCAACGTCAAAACGTCTTGACTTTGGGACACTGTCAGTCAGCCTGAAGATCTGAAGAGGGACAAAACATTATTTGGTGATAAGTTATGTGGCAAGTCAGACTCACACAGGCTCTATGCTTGTACATTAAATGTATCTATATCATTGTTGGAACCAAAATATTAGATAGAAAATGTCATAATGTATTGGCTCACTGGGTATATACTAGCAGTAGACATAAATTGTGATTTGTATTGATCCCATTTGAACATCACTCCTCAAAAGAATGAGCTGGTTCATGGCAAGCTGTGCAAATTCATGGTCTTGAGAGGATTCATAAATACAAAAACCTTTTAAAACTTAAAAACTGACCAAATCCGACAGGAGGATTTCCCTGCAATGTACAGAACACATTTGTGCCCCCAAAAGATCAATCCATCGGTACGCAAACAGCTGTTTCTTGAGCTTCACAAAAGTCTCCATTGTTGTGCAATCCCCACATTGTAAAAATTGCAATGTCTATATGATTGCATACATAGCATTTGCAAGTTGATTCCTCATACGTCTCAATCTAAATTGAGTTAAACCGGATTAAATGGTATGTAGAAAGTAGCAGTGCACTGAACAAAGTAATAATATTGCTGTAAGGGGACATTTTTCAGCAAAATTATTAACTACTCTAATGAGAATAATATATCCTCAAATCGCTGCCAGGGTTTAATGATGGCAATGATTGTCAACAGCAAAACACTGTTTCCTAAACACTGTTTAACACAACAGGTGACCATTTAGATTACACAATCTTAATTACACTGAAAGTGGTATCACTGCTGGAAATTTGAGTTAGTGAAATTTGAGTCACTATGTGATGCAAGGATTCAAACAAAACTCAGAAAACATCAGACTTACTTATTGCATACTTTATTGTACATTTCGATTTACACAGGTATTTCCTATTAATATAAACCTGATATTCATATATCATATATAAGTGACACATTTTATTTTCCAGTATTATACATAAAGCAAACCCAACGTTTTTCCTTCGCAAAAAAACACTGACATTTTTGCTCTGGCACTTCAGCTTTGTAGTGTTTGTTTCAACTACCTTCAGTTTGGAACTTCAATTAGGAAGTTTGTGATTGGCTTAAGTTTCCACATGACTTAGTTTAGAATGGCACACACGTGTATATACAAAAGCCACACAATTTTACAATACATGTTAGGAAAAAAAGACCCACATTATGTCCAAGCCAAGTGTAATTGTTCCAGTATTAGAGCAAGAGAATAAAACATTTTTTAAGTTTTCATCATTTTGTGAAGACAGAAACCTTTATAATTCAAGTCTGGAAGCTAAATAAGAAGGTGAGCAAACTGACTAAGAAGCCTGAAGACTCTTAAAAAGACCTCAGAACTCAATTGCAGAAATAAGAGAACCTCCTTGAAGCATGGCCTTGTCATCAGTGTTCTATTAATCTGGCCTTTAGTGGAGTGGCTTTAAAGATAGCACTAGAGCAGGGCATATGACAGCCTGCCTGGAGTTTGATGAGTGGCATTTAAAGAGCTTTTAAGGGTACAAAGAAAAACATTATACGGGCTGAGGAGGAAGCATGAATTCTTTAGGCTAAAGCTACAAGGGTAACAGGCAAACATTACACATACTGATCATCACGTTATTAGGTCTATCCCTGCTGGAAATATGATGGGGAATATCTGACAAGAGGGGTTATTCACCTTTTAGCAAAATATTTAACCCAAGCCTTCACAGCAATGACATGTGAATAGTTCAGAGCAGGTGCATGAGTCTGTAGGGAAGGGAAGGATTTTTAGTACCCAAAACATGTGTTCCATTTATATCAACTAGATCTTTTTGTGCTACATGAGTGAGTTTTCATGAAGCTTCAGCATGTATAAGGCAAGTGTGGGTGTAATACTGGCAAACTTGTCATATTGTATCATTTGAAGTGAACAAAGGGAACAACCATAGGTGAAACCATCATTCAGGGGCCATTGAGTCATTAGGATATCCAATGAATGCTTCCAATTAATGCCAAACAAGACATTTCTTCTTTAAAGTCTATTAAAAGTTAGAGAATCAGAACAGATCTGCACATAAAATGTGCAAATCTATTTCATTTCTAGTTTCAGTTAATAGAAAAAAAGGAGAAAAAGACAACTTTTTATTTTAGTGTGACTGACTACTGACAAAACCTCTAATGTTTTCCTGATCAAAGGAACTATTGATAGAGGGATGTGTTTTTCTTCCTCTAATTAGCTGGTGACACATATATTGTACTGCCAGACAACAAAAGCCCCACTTCATGCAAATGTGGAGCAACTTTTCATTTGCCTCATCAGAAGAGCTGACTCCATGCTGATGCTGAAGCTAAATATAGAGCCAGCCCTATTTATTCATTCATGTCTCTCTGGGGTGTTTTCTGATATTTTTGTGCTTCAGCATCTTGTTTTTTGCCATCAGCAGCTGGATTTACAGCGCTCGGCAAACAGAAGGCAGCTTGTTATCAACAAACATCACTGTTTGATCAAAGGGAGGGAAGGCAATGCAGTCATATTTCACTGACTGACTGACAGCATTCTGAATTTTTAATGGAATACTTTATGGGTGTTTTCAATAAGTTAATCACATGCGACACAGCCCAACCTTTGTATGTACAGTCATTTACAGGCTACTTTACTATTAACATCTCTTCTTATGTCAGTGAACTTTGATTAATGTAATGGAATTTTCCATTCTGTCTGTAAATCAGCTCACTGAAGGCTTGACCAATCACAAAAGGGGTGGACAGTTTGGAACCAACCCATATGTAATTCATGTTTTTTATCTGCTCATATTGAGCCTCTCAGCGATCTCAATTATTTATTATTAATTTAGCAGTTTTATAATATAAATAGGATTAAACAACGTATAGAAGACTGTTTTCCATGGGGTCACTGGGTAAATCCAAGAGTATTAAAAGGATTTTATGGTACAGAAAGATGTGTTTATTTATATGGCTCCATGTCCACCTTTTTGTGATTGATTTAATCATTAGGGCTTTAAATACTGTATGTCAAATGCTTAGTCAGAATGGATTTATCCCTCTAGCAGAGGGTGGATTATTTTAATATTCCCAAGTTGCTAGACTAATTTAGATCTCATTTAGTAGTCATATTCTTTCTCCTCTTTTTTCTCTGTGTGAAGTGTAACTTTTCTGAATAAGGTGGAATGATTTTGCTAAACTTAAGAAAATGCCTGAAGCTTGGCCACACCAGCATAAAGAGCTTATATAAAATGACCATTGGAAAAAAAAATAGGAAGCCATCAGGAGAAAACTCTGCAGAAGCTCATCAAATGAGTTTTCTACACATAGGTACTGGTAATTTCTTTAACCATACTATTTACGTTGTAACAAACAGCGATGTAGACAATGTAGAGTTTCTCTTTGTGATGTAATTTTTTTATGTACAGATAGCACTAGGATAATAGGATGATTCTCCAGCAGCTTTCTTCTAAGATGTATTTGAAATAAACTAGAATACTGTATCAATCACACAGCATTTTAATATGCATTTCAGGTTTAGACTTGAGTATATATATATCTATTTTTTTCTTTACTCGATTTCATCAAGTACATCTATAGAAGCATCTGACCTTGATTCCTGCAAGATTCCATCTAGGACAAAGCAATATATAAAAGAAGAGCAGAGTATGTTCTTCCCCATCGCTTGCTGCATTGTGAATCCTGTCCAAGGGGCTTAAGAAGGTATTAAAGAAGTGATTCCTTGATTAAACTGCTCGAAACTTCCATTAATGAAATGTCACCAAGAGACATTGCAAAGAAATAAGGGGATCACCCCCCCAAAAAATGAATGAATGAATGAATGAATGAATGAATGAATGAATTAATTAATTAATTAAAAGTTAAACATTTTAATTAAAATTTTTCTCTCTTCCGTTGCAAATGAAAAAAAAAAACTTTAAAAGTTCTGCTGAACCCAATCACTGCACAGGCTGTTTCATCAAGATATATTCATGGTACTTACATTTAATTTACTTACTATGTGGAATTTTCAGAATTATATACATGGCATTATTGGATCATAATTATTAATTTTTTGATGTAGATATCTCTTTAATGTTGTAGATGCTATTGATTTTAACTATGTATACATTGTTCATTAGCATGATCTATAATATTGCAAGTAATCTGCAAAATAAATAACTCAGACTTTAACAGAAATAACATGTAGGACAAAGTACAATAACTGAATTTAAAATATTTGAAAGTTATAGCAGAAAGTGGTGTAACATGGAAACACCTAAAGTACAAGTACATTAAATCTGAGTTCCTGAGTAAATGTGCTCAGTTGCATTCCCGGTCCTATATGTGGTCTTATGAAATTGTATTGGGAATTGAAAAGTTCATAATACTCTAGTCTAATGGCTTTGGTGACAAAAACAATTTACTGTCACATAATATAAACAACCACACAAAAAAGTCTGGCCTCCGTATTTTCTCTAGACTGCGGAAATGCTTAAAAAAAATTGTAATTATTGGTAAAAGTGAAATTGTTAAGTAATGTTGATGTCATATCAACATCAACAATGTCAATTCCTGAGTTTAGTACACCTTTCACTGCTGTATACCCCAGAAACCTTGACAGATAAAACAGATTTGTCGTTTCCTCCTTTAGTCTCCTGAGCCTGTAAGGATGCAATGAAAAATGTTGATAAGACAACTTGAAAACACAAAACGTATTGTCTGGTGGGCAAAAATGAGGAGAAAAAAATAAAAATGTTTGTGTTGCACAAATATTCTTTATAGAAATATCCTTTATTCTCCCTTATCGGGGAAATTCAAGTGTTCCAGCAGCAAAGTCAAAGGTAGATGTGCAGATTCAGACAAAAGTAAAGAACAGAAAAATAAAATAGTGACTGTACAGTAAGTGAGGGCAATTTTCAACATAAGATTTTTTTTTTAAATGTACACAATGTGCTGTATATTTGTGCTTAAACAAAACAACAGGCTTTTTACAGAAAATGGAAAAACTGTGCCAATAACAGCAGGGATGTAAACAACGTTTTCTGTTTGTTGGGAGCACTGATGGTTATAAAGTCTAACAGCTGATGTGAGTAAGGACCTGGAATAACGCTCCTTTGTGCACCTACGATGCAGCAGTCTGTCACTGAAGGAGCTCTCCAGTTCTGCAACAGCTTCATGCATGGGGTGGGAGACATTGTCCAAGAGTGATGTTGTTTTTGCCAGAGTTCTTCTGTCTCCTACCACCTGCACTGCACTGGGTCGAGGGGCCATCCTAGGACAGAGCTGGCCTTCCTGATGAGCTTATCCAACTGCTTCCTCTTAGCTTTAGATAAGCTGCTGTTCAAACAGACAACACTATAGAAGATGCCTGAATCCGCCACAGAGTCAAAAAACATCTCAGTTTCCTCAGCAGGTAGAGTCTGCTTTGACCCTTCCTGTAAAGAGCATCAGTGTTGTGATTCCAGTCCAGTTTTTTGTTCAGGTGAACACCCAGGTACTTATAAGAGTCCACTATCTCAATGCCAGTTCTCTGGATTTCCACTGGTGTCGGTGTGGTGGATCTGCGTCTGCGGAAATCCATCACCGACTCCTTGGTTTTTCTCTGCGCTGATCAGGAGATGGTTCCACTGACACCAGTCCACAAAGTCCCACTGTGTGTACTCTGAGTCATTCTCACCTGTAATGAGGCCAACTATGGCAGAGTCATCAGAGAACTTTTGTAGATGGCAGCCTGGGGAGTTGATAGAAAAGTCTGCAGTGTACAGGATGAACAGGAATGGTGCTAGCACAGTTCTCTGCGGGGCCCTGGTACCGCAGACCAGCCTGTCAGAAACGTAGCCCTGTGTCCTCACATACTGTGGGTGGCCAGTGAGGTAGTCCAGTATCCACTGGGACAGGTGATGGTCCTCTCCTGACAGCTCCAAACCATTCTGGATGGTGTTATAAGCACTGGAGAAATCAGAGAGCATGATCTTCACAGTGCTTCCAGACTTCTCCAGGTGAGTGAGAGCTCAGTGCTGGAGGTAGATGTTGGCATCATCCACCCCGATGCTGGTAGGCTAATTAGTAGGTACAGCAATCAAAGGTGCAGCCATCATAACCAAAAGCCTTATGTACCTGGACTGCTTTTCTATACACAACTGCTCAAATCAAAAGTCTCTGAATGTGTTTCAGTGATAGAGCAGCAAAGACAAATGAACCATCACTCTTGTCTCCATTATCTGTTTTAACACACGCGCGCGTACACACACACACACCTATGTATGTGTAAATAGCTGTTAGACATTTCTAAGTCATAAAGGATTTAGCGCTTGAGTGTTTGACACACATTTAACGCCTACAATAGTGCAAGAATGTGACATACAGAGGTTACTTATTAGCATAATGCAGGCACAGTGACCAGCTCCAGTGTGGCTACAAACCTTTATGATACAAATGTAGGTGAAGCTACAACAGCTGAGGGAATTGTGAAAGCAAAGAAATGGCCTAATGACTTGATGATTCGATCCAAGCAACCATTTATTAAATTTAATCATAATATAACTATCAGAATTAATAGCACTGGAAAATTTGACTTTACACACAGCATTTCAAATGTGTTTGAAATTATAAAGCAGTTTCAGAATTATTGTACTTAACGATCCTCAATCAAGCATATTTGCAAATGCTTAAAAATATTCTGCTTTGAATATTAATTTGTATTTGATACGTGTGAAGCATTTCTAATCAGGTAATGGATTAATTTTTTTGTAAAAGCATTGATCCTCGCTGAAATGATGCATAATGAATGGATGATTTTCCTTTTAAAAACTTGTTTAAAGATATTTCATACATACATTTTTTAACTGTTTGTGTCTAAATCACAATTGTAAAAGGCATCTTGTTTCAGTTACTGTCACTTGATTCATATGGAGAAACTTTTCTTTAATGCACATCATCCTGTACAGTGTAAGCAAAACACACAAGCTTATACAGTTCAAATATGGTTTTTGCTGGGTTCTTTAGAGAATGGTCCCGAACAGAATACTGAAAAAAGTTAAATGGGGAGACAAGCATCTTACTTACTTACCTAAGCTGTTTATGTTAAAAAAAAAACATGTTAGAAAGGTTATAAGTACTGACTTGTATGTGTTTGCATGTCTGATGCTTTCCATGGCTCACCACCTCACTCTTCTAGCCAACATTTAACCTAATATGGGAGGAAATTAGAGCTCCCAGAGAAAACCCACCCAGGTCAGAGGGCATAATCTTCTATAACATTCACACCTCCAAACCTTGTAGTTGTGAAGCAACTGTCATACCTCTACTTTAAAGCATTAAACCTTATGCCTTGAAGGTAATCAAAAGTAAGATTTAAATTATGCTTACTATATTTTCAGTCATGATTAACAAACACACACACCGATAAGCACAAAACCAGAAATGGCACTCAAATACAAAAGATATGCGAATAGGGAAAGGGTTTTCTGCCAATGAAGTGTTAAATGAGACATTTTTGGTTTTTTCACTTGACTGTCTGTGATTAACTCTGACAAGAAGATAAATGTAGTGTATGGCCATCACACTGAAAGTACCCTGGGGCTTTGGAAACTACAAGTTAGTGCCGTGACTACGAAACTACTTGCACTTAACTAACCCATTACTCAACTCAAATTTAATCCATCATTTTGACAGGACTTAACCTTAATTATTCCCTGTTTTTATTAATGGACAACAAATGGCCTTTCAGTTAATAAGCTTTTGCTGTTAATAAAAATGCCTTGACGTTAATTAAAAATCTGTCTCGATGACAAATGTATGCATTCGTCATCTGTGTGAAAGGCATTCAAACAGCCTAGTTTATTTTAAACAAGCTCTGTTTTAAAAGCGGTTGTCAAGTGATGCTTTTAGGGTACAAGCTATCAGACATATAATTCACTGAGTACATTTCAATACCTCAGGGATGTTCTGTAAACTGTAAAATGCAAGAGTCAAAACAACACAATAGTGCCGTTTTCACCGAGTGGTTGTTTGCCAAAAAGAAAAAGAAACAAAAGAGACTGCATGCCACGAGCAGAGGTTAGAAAGAGAGATCCCATGTATTCATACTGTATGGGCTGACCTTTGAAAATGCCAGCCTTTGTCGTCAAGGAATGACCCTCTGGCAAAGGAGAGCAGTTTCACTGCTACAGCGCCTACATGCATAATGTGTCCATCAGCTCGGACCAGTGTTCTTTTACTGAGAACTTGGTGTGAAGGAGCTGTTTAAAATGAATGAGTCAGTTGGTGTTTTTCTTATGCAAATAAATACCAGGTAGTGTAAACAGGGTAGATAATGCACAGGACAGGAGATGAAATGAGCTTGTTTTGGGAGTTCATTTTGGGTCTAATACATTTTAACATTTACAGTACAGTACAGTAGTGTAATAGACGCAAGTGCATTTTAACCTGACAGAAAAAATGAAAACAGGAGCTGGAGGTGCAGCGTCTTTATAAAAGCCTCCTCTCAATACTCTTCCTAAACACATTTTACAACAAGAAATAATTTTGGATTTTAAAACATGTCATTGCTGTTTGCATACATCTTGTGTACAGCACTGGAGGGCCAGTTTACACAGGCGATTACTATATGCAGCTTCATCATAGCTCTTCCATGCAAATGAGACCACAATCTCATTTCTGCATCAGCCTGTTTGGATGTTAAACAGTGTGCAATGCATTGTATTACACTTTCCTTCCCACCATTTCACACCATGTACACAGACTGTGTAAAAGAAATGGACATACTTAGCCTGAAGTCGTTATTAGTTTAGTTAATACCAATTTAAAGCCTTTTGTGTTTGAGTCTTTCTTAAAAAAACAAAACAAAATATCACAAGTTAAAAACTGAATGCACCCAATGCTCTGAATTAGCTTTCATGTGTTTGATTCTAATTGAACCATATGCTTTTTAATGTTACATTCAACATTAAGCTTGCAACTGAGACCATAAATGAGGAATATGATTACTATGCAACAAACCAAGTGAGCTGCAAGATCAACATCACTGTCATAGAGTTCTGTTCAACAGGCTTAATGTATTTGCTGCACATATTATGTGCAGTATAACATATAATTATATAACATATAATAAACATATAGGGATAGGATATAGTAGTTACATTTGTAAAGCTTGGGTAAAAATATTGGTATTATGAGATCAGAGCAGACAGGCCTACTTTACATTAAAGCTACTCCATCCTGCTGTTATTTGAAAATCCATGTTTGATTATTCCTCTGCCAAGGGGGAGGAATTGTGCAAAAAAAAAAAAAAAAACTACTAAGCTGCATTCCCTGAGTTCTGCTAGCGTGGTGGGTTATGGGCAAAAATGAGTCTCTATAAAATCAGGTGCAGCTTTGGATCACTGTCTTCAAAAATTCCAAAATAGGCTATTGGCCTTTGCAGAAGATGTGCTCTCCACATAGGCTTCTTGTTAATTTTATAAGTTTTCTTCACTAATTTGTTGTGACCACTCTCCATCCCCCACACAAGCTGCTTCACAACACAACTCTCCACATATACTCACTTGGTATTCTCCCGAGAGGTCAAGCAGCAAGACTGGTTTCAACAGTTAAGCATGTATATAATGAATAAATGGTTGCTGGTTGGAGCCAAGGTAGCATTAATTCCTTTCAAGCTGATTTTGCTCAAAAACATGAATTATGAACCAAAAGGCCCTCTGTGGCAAACCACAAGCTGTGTGCTGCAAAGCTAAAGATAGAACCAACAGCAGGTCAAGCTAACCTCCCCTGCACTGAGCCTACAGTGTTGTAAAACCACAGTAGGTTCAATGAAGAGGAGGTTCAGAGAGCGTATTTAATGTAATGTAAGACTGAACGCATGCCCATATGAAAGAAGTGATGCAAGTGATGCATATTATTAATAATGTATGGCACAGTTGGGGTGCTGGCAATGACAAAATAGCTATTTAAATAGGTGAGACAATGTGCTAGTGTATGAAGTTGAGAGGTAGCAAAGCATTGCAAAATGTTTGTTTGGTAACTTTTTCTAAAGGTTCACTCATTCTCAACTCTATACATCTCTCATGTTTTCATGATTTAGTTGAATGGAAGGATTTGTTTGTTGTTGTTGTTTTTTTTTTTCAGGACTGTGTGCCGTAAAGTAAAAATTACTTTCCGTTATGGAAAATAATCTTCAGGCCTACTTTTGAGTCTAGACATACAGGGAGTGCAGAATTATTAGGCAAATGAGTATTTTGTCCACATCATCCTCTTCATGCATGTTGTCTTACTCCAAGCTGTATAGGCTCGAAAGCCTACTACCAATTAAGCATATTAGGTGATGTGCATCTCTGTAATGAGAAGGGGTGTGGTCTAATGACATCAACACCCTATATCAGGTGTGCATAATTATTAGGCAACTTCCTTTCCTTTGGCAAAATGGGTCAAAAGAAGGACTTGACAGGCTCAGAAAAGTCAAAAATAGTGAGATATCTTGCAGAGGGATGCAGCAGTCTCAAAATTGCAAAGCTTCTGAAGCGTGATCATCGAACAATCAAGCGTTTCATTCAAAATAGTCAACAGGGTCGCAAGAAGCGTGTGGAAAAACCAAGGCGCAAAATAACTGCCCATGAACTGAGAAAAGTCAAGCGTGCAGCTGCCAAGATGCCACTTGCCACCAGTTTGGCCATATTTCAGAGCTGCAACATCACTGGACTGCCCAAAAGCACAAGGTGTGCAATACTCAGAGACATGGCCAAGGTAAGAAAGGCTGAAAGACGACCACCACTGAACAAGACACACAAGCTGAAACGTCAAGACTGGGCCAAGAAATATCTCAAGACTGATTTTTCTAAGGTTTTATGGACTGATGAAATGAGAGTGAGTCTTGATGGGCCAGATGGATGGGCCCGTGGCTGGATTGGTAAAGGGCAGAGAGCTCCAGTCCGACTCAGACGCCAGCAAGGTGGAGGTGGAGTACTGGTTTGGGCTGGTATCATCAAAGATGAGCTTGTGGGGCCTTTTCGGGTTGAGGATGGAGTCAAGCTCAACTCCCAGTCCTACTGCCAGTTTCTGGAAGACACCTTCTTCAAGCAGTGGTACAGGAAGAAGTCTGCATCCTTCAAGAAAAACATGATTTTCATGCAGGACAATGCTCCATCACACGCGTCCAAGTACTCCACAGCGTGGCTGGCAAGAAAGGGTATAAAAGAAGAAAAACTAATGACATGGCCTCCTTGTTCACCTGATCTGGATCCCATTGAGAACCTGTGGTCCATCATCAAATGTGAGATTTACAAGGAGGGAAAACAGTACACCTCTCTGAACAGTGTCTGGGAGGCTGTGGTTGCTGCTGCACGCAATGTTGATGGTGAACAGATCAAAACACTGACAGAATCCATGGATGGCAGGCTTTTGAGTGTCCTTGCAAAGAAAGGTGGCTATATTGGTCGCTGATTTGTTTTTGTTTGTCAGAAATGTATATTTGTGAATGTGGAGATGTTATATTGGTTTCACTGGTAAAAATAAATAATTGAAATGGGTATATATTTGTTTTTTGTTAAGTTGCCTAATAATTATGCACAGTAATTGTCACCTGCACACACAGATATCCCCCTAAAATAGCTAAAACTAAAAACAAACTAAAAACTACTTCCACAAACATTCAGCTTTGATATTAATGAGTTTTTTGGGTTCATTGAGAACATGGTTGCTGTTCAATAATAAAATTATTCCTCAAAAATACAACTTGCCTAATAATTCTGCACTCCCTGTATTGTTCGTATAAGAGTTTAAGGTGACTTTAGAGGAGTGTTACGTCTTTGAAGACACAATTTATTAGCATTCATAGGTACAACCCCGCCATCCACCCCTGCCCTTCTCCCAGCGCTTGGATCAAAACGATGCCAACAGCAGGGCAGAGGGACGTGTGTGGCATTCTTTTTGACTTCACATCTATGAGAGACCTCATTTGCAGCTCAGGTGTCATGTGCAAATTCTTTCAGAGAGGTAAAGTCATGGAATACTCAGCTTATCTGCAACGCTTTGATGACAAGCCTCTTTGCAAGAGATTGGGTGTGATTTGAAAGGTCAATACATCAGGAATAAGGAGAATGCACGTAGATGTGCATATGCTTGACCTTGTTTTGTAAAAGACAAAACAAGGTCAATAGAAACTTCCAGGACTTCCTCTCTCCTCAAATGTTGGCTTGTACAAGCAGATTTGTGATGTGGATACACATCTGTGGTTGACAGCGAACACTCTTTATTCAAGTAATTTCTCGAATATTATTTAGTATTTCTTATTTCTTATTATAGTATTATCCATCCATTTTGATCATTTGGCATAAATGACCATGCATAATGACTGATGAAAGTAATTTTGAATCAGATGTTCTCAGGGTGAGCTCTTGCCTTTCCTAATGCATCTGATACTTATTTGCTTGCATCCAGCTTGTTTTATATGAAGGAAGTGACCACCACAGCAGAGGTGTTGTACCACTCTAGCAATTTTTAGGTGCTGAGAAATAAAAAGAAAAAGTAAGGAAAAGAATATTATTTTTTCAGTGTGCCATGTTTCACTCTCTTACATCAACCATAATCCAGAGTGACAGCTGTTGATGACCTACGCCACATGTATGCCAACAGCAGCACCTCAATTATACAGCATGAAATTGTAACTGTCTGAATTCCAGTTCAACTTTTACAACTCCATGCCTGTTTGCACTTGAACAATGTTAAGCCCTCCACAAGCCAGTGTGGGCACTTGGGCTGCCGTAGGTGGGTTTACGCAGAGACGGAGAACACTGCTTGCAGGCTCTGGAATCTCATTAAGTATATTGTTTTGCCAGAATGAAAGCAGAGGTGTACTTGGCAACACCTAACCGCTTCAACCAAGGGAGTCAGGAAATCTCTGTGGCTTAGTAACATCTCTCATTGCAGAAAGAGCTTGTCAATGGGATTTTGGGAGGATATGCTGCTGCCTGTCACCGTGACAGGGGCAGAACTCACTTGACACAACAACATAACACTTTGCCTCTAAAGGAAAAGTTTATTTTCTCTTTTTTTCACTGATTGTAGTTTTTATTAGGAATTGCAGCTTAACATTCCCATGAATTTGTTGTTTCCTAATAAACAATGCTGTCGTGGTCGTTGATGAGTTAGCTTGAAAGGTTCATTTATATTTTGCATGGAAAATATTGTCTCAAACATTAATTTCCAGCTAGTAGGAAAAAAGTGAGAAATTGACGTTTACCTGTGCTTAAATGTATAAACTTCTTAATTGCTACAAGATACACGTTACAACAGTTATTGTTGTGTGTGTTCTTGTGTTCTTAGTTGTATTGAATTCAGCAAACATTTCCACTGTGAGGCAGATTCCAGTCACTGGAATAAACAATGATTGCATAAAGGTGGAAATGATTACTTAGGCCTTTCTTACTTTGGACAAATCAAGATTGTATCCAGATTGATTTTAGAAAGGCCTATACACTAAAAAGCAACATGAAATCACATTTTGCACATTTGATCCAAACCACGTTTGGTGGTTAGGTGGTTTGAAATGTGATTACAATTGGATTTGTTCAGATGTGTCTCACTGTGGACACTTGAGATGCACAAATCGCATTTAAAATGAGCTTTTGCACCACTCACTCATAACACTGGTGTCAAATCTACAATGACAGATGTGCTGAGAAAATCCATGCAGCTATGCACCAAACATTATGGAGAACATATTGATGGGTTTGTGTACAGGTTTGGTGATGTTTGGAAATACAAATCTCACCTGATTACTCTCAGTCTGTGTCTACAATCTGGAAAGAAACCCCAACATTTTCTGAAAGAGTTTCAGTATTCTTAAGTCAACATTCAGACACTGTGCATGGAGAAAGATTCCAAAATTGCAATGCCTATCAATGAGTTTTCTTAAAAAGCATATTGGCTTAAAATGAGTTATTATTAAATAGATCATAGTTTATGATTGAATGGAACACAGATGATCTGAATTTATGGAGACCCAGATTATTTGGGATGGAGGCAGAAATTGACTCACTGTTAGAGTGAGTGGGGACATGTATCATCCCTACAGCACTGAAAAAGTGATCATTTGAAAAACTTGATGCGAAAATGTGTAAGAAACTGTGTCCACAGTCTAGATGGACCATGACATAGAGGTGAAGAAATTTAATCAGTTGCGCTCTGTTTATCTGTGCCAAGGATGAGGTCCCCATTCTGAGCACCGGGTGACGTCTTAGATCTTGAAATCCAACTTTATTTCATCTTTTCCCATATTGACAGTGTTTGTAGATATATTAAAGTATCTTTATTCATTTGAATTAAGCTAAAACAATTAATTTACTATTGGTACATGTGTAATAGTTTTACATTGCAGCACAATGAGCCATTAGCTTGAGTGACACTGACAAAGTCATTAGAAGTACTTTCTCCTGCTAAGAATGATCAGAAAACTGCAGACTGTGTACCCTGCAGATTGTCTAGGGTATCCATTTCTGGTTTCTAATAAAAATACTTTCACTTCTGTTCATTTGGAGAAACATAAAAAAAATGTGAACAGACTAAAAAGTATCAACATGGCTACACTGAATTGAGAATATATTTGTTTTCCATAATTTTATGTGAGCAAACCATTTAAAGAAGCTTCATATCTCTGGAGCTACTGGCAGCTTTTAATGGAGATACTGCAAAGAATGGCTATTTTCAGAGATCAAGCCATCTGCTTTTTTGTTATGCTCGACTACTGCGACACAGTGCTTATTATCCAGTATTGAAGTGACACTATTTAATTTGGTGTGTCTTGTCCGCTGCCATAAAACTGCGGCTCCTTCTGGTTCATCCAGTGAGATTTTGTGTCATTTACTGTTCTACCCCAACCGTCTGATTTAGCAAAGACGGGTGCTTGACAGATGCAGATCTTTAGAGGAGCCTTGTTTTTGCAGAGACACATTATTCTACAAGAACAGTAGAAATTGTAATGGGACTTCAAAATTGCTTTTTGTTCGTGCACCTCACCTGACGCAGCCTGAAGCCAGAACACACAGTTTTTGCCAAAATAAACACTCTGAAACCGGCTTGTGTCTAACTTTCTCTCCCTCACTTTCGGTGCTTTTATCTGCTCTCATTAGGATGAGAAGCTGCAGTGGGCTCTGGGAGGACATGTGCTATGACATGGTCACAGAATTTTAATGAGGAGATTTATTAAGAGCTGTATTATTCCACCATTCACATTTCCTCCCTTTATGAAGCTAAGAGATTTGGTCAGGGAGGACTCCTCCGAAACCTTGTCTGAAAACATCTTGGACCTGAGTCAGCCTCTGTTTGACCTTTTTAGATACATCTTTATATGTTTCCCCTTAACTGTAAAGACTGAAAAAAAATCACTTTGAGTGATGTAATCATCAAATCGGAAAGCAAAAGGTGTTTTTTTTTTCTTTTTTTCTGCCCCTCCTACACTCTAAAGTGCACTTTGAATATAACCGTGTGCTTTTGGAACCAGATACCAAAACTGTTGCTTAATTCAGCATTTTTATTATTTTACTGTTGTTGTTTTTAGTATGACCAGATGAACATAACTGCCTTTTTCTAACAGTGGGGGTTTTTGTTGTGCACCTTCTGTTTTAGGTCACCTAACAGACTCAACAGATGTGATTGAGAACCACATAGAAGAGTGGTTGTATGAATAAAGATGAATCAATATGAGTTTGGATACCTGACCTGACCACACAACAGATGCTTTTACTGTGAGTACAAATATAATGCACAAGAAAGTATAGTCATTCAAGCTATAGTGGTAGATTCTAACTTGTTAGTTTACTTAAGTTCTGTACTTAAAGTAGGAAGAGAATATTTCCCCACCACAACCACACGTTGCCAACAAAAACTTACTTTTGAACCCTGCCAACTCTCAGAGCTCTGCATCAAATTAATCCTTCTTTGAGGTTCACTTTTGCTTTGCATTCAGTTTCTATTAATCTCCCTTGTAGCCTCTTCCAACATTTTTATTTTTTTATTTTTTTGTATAGGCAGAATTTCTTCAGGTATTCATATTTTCCACCATTTCTTTGAAAATACTTAAAAACAGAATGTTAACTGAGCTTTGATTTTCCCAGGAGGTGCAAATTGATGATAGTTTCTGGGGTGCTTCAGTGTTTTAATTTCAACAAAAAATGGAGTTGTAAAAGTTCAACTGGAAAAGAAAGAAACAAAAAAAACCCTTTCATTTTGTGCGTCATTTTGTCATGTTAAACACTTTGACACTCCAATGTGCCAAAGCAATAATAATATCAAGACCCCTTTAGCTCATGTTACAGAAATGACTATGTGAGCAACTCCTAACAGTTTCACAGTTACACTGTGTATGTGTCCATGCACAAATGCAGGCTTAAAACACCAGACTTGCTTGTGGTTCTATAAGGATGGAATTTATGTAGAGGCTAAATTGGCACTAAATACCACATGATGACCTTCAATGACCTGTCAATTCAATTGTATTTATATCGCACCAAATCATAATAACAACCACCTCAAGCTGCTTTATATTGTAAGGTAAAGACCCTAGAATAATACAGAGAAAATGCCAACAATCACACGATCCCAGGACAAAAGGCATACTGTGGAAGAGAGCCAGACATGAATATTAGCTAATGATTACATGCAAAGCTTCCATTGCAAACTAGTTCATGTATTTATTAATTCTAGGTTGGACTATTGTAATTCATTATTATTAAGCTGTGCTATAAGCTCCTCGAAAAGCCTTCAGTTGATCCAGAACGCTGCAGTGAGAGTACTGACAGGGACTAGAAAGAGCAAGTATATTTCTCCCATATTAGCTTCACTTCATTGTCTCCATGTTTAATTGAGATTCCAATTTAAATCTTTCCTCACGTACAAGGTCCTGAAGAATCAGGCCCCACATCTTATCTTAAAACATCTTATCCTCACAGTATCTTAACAGACCACTTTGCTCTTAGACTGCAGTCTTAGTTATGGTTGCTAAGGTATCTAAACATAGAATGGGAGCTAGAGCCCCTCTACTATGGAACCAGCTCCCAGTTTCACTCCTCGTGTGTTTAAGCACTACTGTATTTAATCATTAGTAATTATTAAACTCTGTCTGTCTATGCCACGGTCTGTATTTTGCCCCGTCTCTCTGTTCTCTTCTCTTTTCACACACTCAACCAATTAAGGCAGCTTGCTGCCCCTCTCTTTGCCTGCTTTTACAGATGGTTTTCTTCTTGTTAAAAGGGAATTGCGTGATTCTCTGGGTTTCTTTCTACTATTGTAAGGTCTTTAGCTTACAATATAAAGTGCCCTGAGGGAATTGTTGTTGTTAATTTGACCTCTATATCATTAAATTGAATTTAACTGAACTCATAAAAGTAAAACCATATCTGCTGAAATCCATATTTGTTTATCTTTTCTGTCAATCAGATTCACACATTCTTCTGTCTGGCTGTTAAAGCAATCTGAATAATTTTCTGTGACAGTAAACATTCACTTTTCTTTTTTTTTTTAGCTCATCAGCTAGCTCATCAATGACAGCTGTAATTCTTGGCTGTTTGACATGATGTCTCCTAGTTTCTTTTTTTTTTTCATTGCCAAAGATGTCTGGAGACTCTTTGAATTTCTTCTCACTCATTATGGATGAATGTATTTCCACCATGGCAGCACGGTTGTACACTAGCTGTCTGTTTGTCATAAAATAATCTATAGTGTCTTATAATTTGGAGAATTAAGGGGACAAATAACAATAATAACAAATTTTCCAAATAAGGTATTCACCCCTTTTTTCACTACAAAAGCATTCTATTTGCTAGACCTTTACACTATACTATAGGTGACAAGAAACCTTTGGTGCTGGGGTGCTTGGTTTTCAGGGCAGTAAGTGTTGACCAATTCACATCCATAGTAGGTCTTGGACTGGTTGCACTGATTTATTTTTAAGGTTTGTGGTGTTGATTAGATTTACTGACTGAATTTGTACCTTTATACTAGCTTTAGTGGCTACAGGTTGGAAATCAGCCATATAGCTCACGTACCATCTGCTTATATCTTGTTGATCTCAGTTGGCTAAATCCACAAAGAGCAGTGAATATTGTAGTAGCTGGAGCTCACAAAACAAATTATCAGGTGACTTGCTTCCCCACGCTGCACTGCTAGGGTGCAGGGGTCATGTAGTACTAAATCTCTTACTCCAATATTTAGACATTTGTAAAGGAAAACAGTGTATTCGCAGTACAGGGCACTCCACCACATGCTCAATGAATCAGGAAGCAGCACATATCCTGCTTAAAGTAAGAAAGCCACAGTTTCAAAACAAGCTTGACGAGGGAGAGGCAGTAAACACTAACCTACTGCAGTAACATATAGTGTTTGTTCAATTTCTCCTGATTTGTCAGAGTAACCTGGTTACTTCTGCATATGTAAAGGGTAGATTTGCTAGGTGGCTTTTGTGTTTTTGTTTCTGGTGTAGCTGTAACACATTGTGCCTCAAATGTGTGTGATGTATTTTTCAGATAGATGAACGAGGTCCCGGGTTCCATTTCTCTTCTCATTACTGAAAATGACAGGAGGACACAGGTTAGATATTTAATCTGCTTCCCCATTCAGTTTTGTGGGAAGAATTTGCCAACTCAGATGGCAGAACCATTAGGAAGGTTATGATGGTGAAAAAAGAATTATACTGAGACAAAAAGAAAGACAAGAAATAGACTAATGGATGGGGATATGCTTTTGTTGCTGTTTTGTTTAATGCAGCTAAAGTGTGCTTACTGAACACTTTAAAAAGTAATATCTTTTTGCCTGAATATTCAGGTATTAATCCAATCACCAATCTTGTGGCAAGAATGCAATGCCTGAAATTTTATGCATACAGATCAGAATCATGTATGGTGTGATGGAGGGGGACTGTTGTGTGTGTGTGTGAAATGGTTTTTGGGGGCTTTTTCAGTTTTATCAGAATGGTGGGGATCCCATAGCAAACAGCTGGTCTGCAGATTGCAGCTCCTTGTTGATGAATAAGTTCAGAGGAGAGTGGCCAGATTAAGTGGGGTAGAAAGGATACCATGACCCAAATAACCACAATTGTGACGAGTGCACAGAAAGCACAACGCACCTTAGCCTTTGCTGGACCCTTCTTTCATTCACAACATCCACCATGGTAATAAAACATATCATAAATCAAAAGTAATTTTAGACAGGTTTCAGTTCAGTGGATGTCAGGGACCTCACCAGTTGGCAGGTCTGAATTTGAATGTGGTAAAATGGTAGCTTGGCAGCATGAATGTGAAGCACTCTCCCTTTTTAAATAAGCATGAATAGTTAGCATCACATAATCTTAAAGGGAGGTTTCCAAAACATCAGACTCCACGACTCCAAGTAATGAAAGCTATTTTCAGAGCAAAGGCAGGCCTGACCTAGTATGGGATGACTGCTTATAATGAAGCAATTGTTGAATCTAGGTATAATTCTCTCTCTCTGGTGCTCAGTGTATATTTTGTGAGGGTTTTTTTTTTATAATCCATAGCATTTCAGTTAATCTTATTTTTCATTTCTCATGATGTTTAAGATCAATAGGTTATCATGTCTTTTTAGACCTCAGAGATAGAAATCATATAAATCCCCCTGCTGAGTCCATGCGGAGCTCTTCCCGGGTCAGCCCTGTGTGGATGTTGAACTGCTATCAGGCATCTGTCAGGGATTGACCGTGTGCAGATTGTGGTTGCTAACTTAAAAACACAGAGCATATGTGTGCAGCTCTATTTTCCCGATAACTCAGTCACCCAATATCTTTCTTAGAGATTATTTCCTATGATGTTGAAAAGGCTGAGCAATATGTCAAAAGGTATGAGACTATACAGGAGCTTCACGAGTCAGAAATGTAACTGGCAGTAATAACAGAAATAAACACAGCTTTAATGTAACTTCAATATAAAAAAAAATGTAATATCTTCAGATGTTAAAAGGTTGTACTGGGCAGCCAGAAATGAAAAGGAAAAAAAAAAAAACCACTGTATAATAGATAAGAACTATCCTCCATTTTATAGAATGAAAAATGAACAAACATACAGCTGACTCGGTTTTCTGTGAAATGTAATAAAAGTAAAGCAAGCATAAATACACTATTTAAATGAACTAACCTAAAAAGATTAGTTGTCATACATTAAAGCGTTTCCATACCAAGGCTTCAAATACTGACATTCTATCAAATACTGCTTGCTTTGCACAAATAAGTCCAAAGGATTCCTTTATCTAGTCAATTGAAGCCTTGATGCGCTAGCTACAGATAAGGGTCGTCTGTCAGTGAGTAACAAAGGCCAAAGGTAGCCAAACATATGAACAGTTTTGGAACAGAAGTTCACAGTATAGAGAATTATAATGCATAGTGTTCACTGCTACCAGTAGGAGAAAACTGAACCCTTTCATTCCCTTAAGAAAAATGTCAAATTTTCTTTTCTCCAAAATGTGACATTTACCCAGTCTTCTAAAAACCATCCTGTCACAAGCCCTCAGCCAGCATTTGTACTGCTTACATTGCTATGATTTGATGATATGAATCACTTCTACAGGAAAAACACTCAGCAAAGCCCCCAAGCATTCTGATTTACAAAGTTGGATTAGAGTCTTAAGCTATCTCCCCAAACTCTTCCCCTCCATTCTTGTTCTATCATTTTCTCTTTCTGGGAGAAAATTGGCATCATTTACTGCTGTCACCGCAGAGCTCATTGTCCCCCATTATCCCAGGGACAAAGCTACCATGACATTGAGTTAATCTGCGCTTGTTTCAATTTAGCTTTCGGGGGGAGAAAACAGATAAAGAGTTCAGGTAAGGAGGCACCATACCCAAGGCATAACAGAAGAACTGAGCTGATTTCTATAAGACCGTCATGGACATGTTTGGTGTTTCTGTAAGTTTTTTTTTTTTTTGCTTGGTTGTTTGTTTTTTTGCCTCCAAATTGCTTCATACTTACTGTACAGTATAGAGTAACAAGACAGATCAACTAAAACTAATTTTTTAGACAATAAAAGGAAAAAAGGTGGTGTGGCGCATCAGTTGGCCTCACCACAAAAGGTGAAGCACAAAACAGTGCTACTGAAGTTGGGCAGAAGCTTTAGGAAAAACTGGCAGTCCTATTTATATTGTTCTGCTCTTCCACTGAAATGTAAACCATCATCAGTAAAGCTCACTGTCTTAGATAAAGCTCTTTCCAGGAGTCTAATTATAGCAAGTCCAATAAGCTGAATTGTGAACCTAGACAAAGCTTACCTAATTATATCCACAGTATTTACCTAAGAGACCAGAATTAGTGTTGAGAGAGTCAGAAAGTTGATCCAAATAGGTCTGCCAAGTAAATGGCTTTACTTGGCGTGTGTTGTTTTATTTTTAGGTTTAGCTTTTGGAAAGTCTATGGTTGCTGACTGGGCTTCTTTTCAGTTCAGCTCAGTTAATATAGCTCAGATCAGTAAGGTACGTTTTATAGTGTTGAATATTGAAGTCCAGCAGTCCTCTATGAACAAGCATTCAGCAACAGTGGGGATGAAGAACTCCCTTTTAGTGGAATGAAACCTCCCCCATAGCTAGACTCAAGGAGGCAACTATCTACTGCAGCTGGCCAGAGTGAAGGGACAGGAAAGACAGAAAAGAAGAGCTGTTTATTTGAGATACTAGTTCTGGAGCTAGCCATATGGAGACACATGGAGAAATATTCATTCACTTAAGACAGCATATTGTCCTCCAGTGACATACCTTCTGTAATTTCTTCAGAGACATTGGAAATGCAATATACAGAGTAAGCTAGCCTTATTTAAAACCTAAAAATACCCTTCCCAATATCTATATATCTATATATACCCTATATCAAAATATAAAAGTGAAATTTAAAACATAAAATAAACCATCATTTTAAGACTTCATCATGTATTATGACTAGAATTTAGAATTATTAAGAATAACTGTTTATAAGGGTGCTTTGTTTTAAATTTCAAAATAAGTTATTTTTAGCACCCTTAGAGTATTCAACTGTACTATAATATGTTCCTGAAAAAAACAGAATTTTGCTTAATGTACCGTTTATTGTGACTCCAGCTGAATATTGTAAATGCCTTTGAGGCAAATCAATATTACCAGGAAGTTTCTATACACTCTTATAGTATAATACAGCATTGTCCTGAGGTACATTAGTCTCAAATCACAATCTCTTGCTTGAGACTACCCCATAACTCATCTGAGCAAAATCAAGACAAGCATCACATCCCGCTATTTATCATAAATTCAATGTAAAGGATTTAAACTGTAGAGTGATATTGCAGAAAATCCAGGAGATTGGAGACTCTGGAGAAGCACAGAGACTAGTGGGATCATTGAGCAGTAACTTCAAATGATTAATTTAGACG
Source organism: Perissodus microlepis (assembly GCF_051167445.1). Classification (NCBI taxonomy): domain Eukaryota; kingdom Metazoa; phylum Chordata; class Actinopteri; order Cichliformes; family Cichlidae; genus Perissodus; species Perissodus microlepis. Next base: position 13,702,903 of record NC_140479.1, on the reverse strand, counting down.
TGGTTTAATAGTTATATATTGTGTGGTGTGGTTTCTGGTGTTTATGTGGCTGAGGGCAATGTTAGCAACTGGTTAGGTCAAGCTAGTGGGGTAGTTGTTAAAATGTTAAATAGTTAAGCATTTTGGTAACTGTCCAGTACAAAGGATAGCTGAACTGTGTTATTCTAGAAAACTAAAAAACAAAGCAAAGGAACTAAATCTTTGGTACGTAGATGAGGACATGCAGATTGAACCTGTTAAAAATAATTTTATAACATAATTATACTTCTATAACATACCATTACACTTCAGTTTTTGAAATGTTTGACTGTCGTAGAATATTACAGGCGTACTGCAAAATTAATTTCAAGCTGGCAAATCTAATAGCCAATAGTTTGAATTCCTCTGAGAAACAGAGTTTGCAACATTGCTATTAAGAATGTTACCTCGAATAGTGATTCTCAAAGACTGAGTGCTGGTCTGCAAATGTGTTATCAGATGGGAGCTAACACCTCTCCACCCCCACCATCCCCGGTCCATTATCTTTAATCATAACATGAGCTTAGGCAGACAACCGAGTGTTGTACAGTAGACTGTGGATGCATTTATGTGTTAAATATAGTGTTTGACACACAGTGCACTCATAGACGCCAGCAAATTTAATTTAACAGAGCAATGTTTCAATCTAACAGATATCTGTCAGGCATTGTCATCTTGTCAGCTTCACTTTGAAAATGAATTTTGTTGTCTATCCCAGGAGTTTGTCTTGATGTATCCTGCTCTTTATTTTCTTTATTTGGTCCAGCATTCAAATATTCTTTTGGAAAGATATATATTTGTCTGATATTTTATGTGTTTTTCATCTTTTGACATTTCCACAGAGGCCTGTTCAGTCCTCTACACAGCAGTATTAGACAGCTTTGGTCTGTTTGGCCCAGCCTGAGAATACACTGGCTCTCAATCAAACAAATCACCACCACCTGAGTGATGGATGTTCTGTTTCTGTTTATTGTTTGTGCTCTCCTTTGAAATTTTATTTGAAAATTTCTGACAATGATTTTTGTTAAGTTCACATTTTAAGGAGCTACTTGTGAAGTTTGTGTGAACCTTTTGTCTGACCTTTGGCTTTACTTCAATTTTTGGTACAGCACCTGTGCAAGGTGCTTGTACAATGAGCATATTATGACCCATATATTAGGTTCATTTTGTCAGCCCCCCTTTTGACTCTAGAGATGTCACCAGGAACAAAGGGAAAGCTGCAGGCATGGTGTTATATGGTACTGTGCAAAAATCCAGAGTCACCACTCGTTTCTTCATATTTTGCCAGGAAAATTGGTAATAGGAGCAGAGTTTGTTTGAATATGTGCAAATATACATTGACTGTTTGATCCTTTGAATTTCCCCTTTCTGTATTATGCTTGAATGGCTCACAGGACACACTGGTGAGCGGCTTAACAAAATAAACGAACAAGCAAAAAATGAAAATAGTCAGGTATTGAAAATGAGTGAGAAAGCAGCCATTGTCCAAAGAAATCTTTGAAAAACCTTCAGAAAGCCTGGAGAACTATTGCTCAAAACTAACTGTTAATAAATTAAAAGAAAGTCTCCTTGGAAGTAAAATATGACGAAATGAGAAGTAGCTCATGAGCCACAAATACTATATAGGTTTGTTGCAGACTGTTTCCCACTTTGATCCAACATTGTACATAATCATCGAATAATATCACAATATTTTGCTTTAAAACAGTAAACCTGGTGTTTTTTTGTTGTTTTTTTGTTGTTGTTTTTTTTTGTGTCCCGTTTGGATCTTTAGCCATCAGAATTGTTGTCTTAAGGCCAAGAAAGATGCCAAGCGGATTTATTTTACCAAGTGGATCATCATGGCCTTGCCATATTGGTCCATTTGATTGACCTTTATTATAATTATGAATTTATTTTATTTTCGGTTGCTACAAACGGGACAGACATGACTGGGGGATAGGACAGGGAGAAAGAATGAAAGAAAGAGAGGGAGAGCAAGAAAACCAGAGGGGAGAAGAGACGGTGAGAAGGGGGGGAAGAAAGGAAAAAACAAACAAACAAAACACCTGGATCACCTGTATGGAGAAAAAAAAAAAACAGAAGAGAAAGCAAACAACAAAGAGCAACAAAAATAAAACAACATTTTGCTTTAAAACAGTAAACCTGGTGTTTTAAGATAAAATATACCTTTTGCCCCCTAAAGCTATGAAAGTTATTAAACCAAAATGAAGGGCAAAATATTTATTTCTGTATGACCTAAAGTCCATGCTATATGTTTTCTTTTAGTAGGTCATTCAGGTTGGCTCAGGCTATAATGTCTGCTTAAGACACTTTGAATACTTTGAATGACTAAATCTTCTCAGAAATCCTGCATTAAGTATGGGAACAGAGCCATATGACCCTACTATAGTTCATCAAGTAACCCTGTAGGTTCTGCCTACCTCACAAAGCTTCTAGTACCGCCTGTATCCCATGTAAGCTTATGTGACCTTCATTGTGACATTTTCTAATCTGAGGGTCAATTATTAAGCAGATATTCAACATTTAAGAGCAGTATTTTTACCAATCACACATTAGAAACTGATGGTTGGTTATCATGCTTGTAATTTCTTAACCCATTAACAATACTCAGAGTTATAGTTCTATAATAAAAGACACCTCATATTACAGGAACTATAACCTAAAACAAAATTATTTTTTATTAATATACATCTTGTTTCTAATCTGGCTAATGTAGAACTTTTATAAAACATGAAAAGAAAAAAATCAAAAATACTTTTTCAGTAAAAACCTTTTTTTTGCGACATTTTTGTCGATAAATGGCAGTCATGCATACCCGTGTGCTGTAGCAGGTAACAGTGAAGTATCAAAGTGCCTCTTTTCATTTGAATTTAACTTGAAACTACTTTAAAGTGTTTTAAGGTCACAACATCTATGTAAAATCAACCTTGAAAATTTGAGCTTGACCTTGAGTTTCCTGGTAGCTGAGGTGAGCCCGTCCTCTACCTGACAAACTGCTACTCCTTCAGCTGTCCAGTTCTCACCACTACCTGACTCATCGCCCCTCTTAAAGCTGCACACAAGAGCGCTATCACGATTCACTAATCCTGCTCATTAAGTCAGGCCCCTGGGCTCTCATTACTGTACATCTATTCCCACATGCCTTGTACCAGACTTCTAGCTTTCATCTTTGGCAGCATGTGCAGATGACATGAATTTGCCATGTGCAATATAGTATGTGTGTCAGGATTTTGATGTCTCTGTCAGCTGCAGGACCAGATAACATGGGAAAAGGCAGCTACTCTCACTTCATTTTGGTGGTGAAGGGAAAATTGCTTGGATTGCACTCATGCTGCTTGTTACAGACTCTCTGTGAGCTTCTATCAACGTTACTTTTTATACTATAAAGCTGGCCTTTAGCACACACTGTATTCACCTACGTTGGAGCTAAGTTTTCTTTTAGACTCTGATATTCCTCTTGAGTTGTAGGGATAGTTATAATGTTATGTGTGTATTTGCTGTTTGATACTGCACATTAAGCCTCCGGGCAGCATCCATCTTGCATTTATTGCTGTTATTCTTTGTGTTTTATCTTATTGCACTATACCAAATTCACCCTGAAGTTCAGAGAGCACAAAAACAAATATACTTTTCATAGGCTGAAAAATTGAGTTTCCTTCACTTAATGCAATTCTGCCTGCTCTTCAGCTTGTGTAAAGGTTGTGGCAGAGTGGCAAGTGCTCGAGGGATCTATATTAACCTCCCTTTGAAGTTACCCGTACAGCCCGTGAGCTCTTTGGATTTCCTTATTAAAAGCCTTTCTGATTCATCTCGGAAACAACTGAGACCAATTGGGAGCACCGTCGTCAGAGTCCAACCTGCATCTGAAAATCCTGGTGATGCATCATGCCCATCCAATCGCATAAAGCCCTTTGACAAACGGTGCTAAAATGCCAGTGACAGGCAGCAGGAGATGGGCTTGAAGAATGAAAATCATCCGCTCTCAGACTGAATCACAAAGTTGAGAAGCTTTGGCTTTCCGTCAAAAAATATGCACAGGCTGATGAGGTGTTCTATTTATAAATGACTGGTAGTAAGGATTTTTTCTAATCCCAGAGGGGGAAGAGAATAGATGTGAAATACTGTACCAGAGGAGTTAAGTGTATGACAAGGTATTACGATGAAAAACCAGGGGTTGTCTAGGTGATAACAGCTAATTATGACTCAGCAGTTTTCTTTATATCCTCCACAGAATGGAGCACAAGTTGTCGTTTAAAACTGTGTAACTCTAGTAAATTTTTGGTACATGGGACTTTTTTGTAACACAATTTATTCTTTTATTTAAATATTATGTGTCTAGATGGGTGGGCTCCAGCACCCATGTGACCCTAATAAGGATAAGCGGATAGATGGATGGAGTCTACATGGGAAATTTTTTGATCTGGTTAAAAAAATGTAAAGTCAACATAATATTTAATAGCAATAAGTGAGTAAAAATGGTTTCCAGTGTGTTTTACTGCTGCAACTGATTGTTGCATGTGACATATGGCAGGAAAAACAACATAAAAGTCACGAATGATTCCCAACATATGGGTACCAGCAAGAGTGAAAGGGATCATTTACAGAATTGTAGTGAAACCAGCTGTTACATGGGTTGTGGAGAATAACTTAATTGTTTCTCATACTCTCATAGGGAAGTATCTTTAAAGAAACCTTCATTTTCATTCTTTGTCTAATTTATATGTCATCACTCAATGTACACAATATATTTTTTCACTCTTTCTTTATGTTTCGTGGCCTGTTTGCAACAGTTCAGTTGAGCTCTGTTTAATGTTTTGGCTCCTATCTCTTCAAGGCCCCAATGAGTCCATTCTTCCAAAAACTGATTTCTGCTGATTCAAGAGACCATTAAAAATATTGTGCATAAATAGTAGATCCAGACCACCCAGGTGCGTTTCATGTGTCATGAACAAGTATCTCTCTATAGTTATTTTATCACAGTCTGATTTTGTTTTTCGGCACAATTATATTTTAGACAGCTTTTGAAACACAAGTAAATATGCACCGTTACTGCCCCATTAAAAAATTAAAACTACCAAAGCAAAACCTCAATCTAGACCGCATCAACTGCAAAGTGAGGTATTTATTCATTAAAATAGCTTTCAAAAACTGGCCCATCTACCACAGTAGGGAATGCATGTTCACTACAAACAGTCACATAATTTTAAATTCCCATCTGTTGTTATTGCAGTAAAACTGATTTCACAGAACTGATTTGAATCCTGGCAGGTTTGGTTATGCACAAAAACCAGGTTGTTATTAAAAGAAAGGACATACTGTAAGTGGAGCATCTGCACAAGCCTGCACACTGATTTTTAGTTGTTTCAAGTGAAGCTCCTGTGATTGTCAAGAAATCTGTCCAAAGTTGTCCAAACTCATAGATTCTGAATTTTCTGTTGCTCTACTCTGGTCCACATTATCACAAAACAACCATCGGAAGCAGTTATAGACAAGCAACAGATCTAAAATTTTCTTTCCATTTTTGTAAAATATACAAAGGGTTGTACTCTTCAAACCTGCACATCTAAAGTCTTTGACACTAGAAGTCAGGCTATCAGGAGCCAAACAGACTCCTAAATTGACCAAATGCTCAGAGGGGCAATTATAGACGTTTTAATTTGCCAATTTAGCAGCAGGAAGGCTCTCAAAACATGTTTTCCCTCCCCAGTGCTTCATTGAAAGCTATAAAATAAAAACACTGAAAGTTGTTTAAAATAAATCAGCACCTTTACAACTAATGTAATGGAGCAAATATGCATGCAAATCTGGGCTGGGTAGATTAATTAGAAACATACTAGGAAAAGATTACAATCAAAAATACAATCAAATGGCTGATTTCTCTCTTTAATGAATAATCAAGAAGGAATGTTTATGTTGCTTAGTGAAAATAATATAGCAATCATGGCCTTATTAACTCGCTGGCAAATCCATTCATCCATCCATGATGGGGGTAGGGGGTGTGGGGTGGAGTGGGGTTACTGGAAACTATCCTGTTGTTTAGACTGTGGGAGGAAGTTGGAGTACCTGGAAAGAACCCAAGCAAACGTGGGAAGAACATGCAAACTTCACACATCAGAACTGTGAGACAACAGAAGTGGATTCATAAAGTAAAACAAAACAGTCCTAAATCAACCAAAATCTTCATATTTTAGATTCCACAAAGAATCCACAGTGCACGTCAATGTTAGACTTGCTGTTTGATGGTCAGCATTTTAAAAAGAATGTGCTTCATGTGTCCTCTCCAAGCATTTTTTCAGTCAAGAGTTTATTAGCAAAAAGTGTGATTAAACTGTCTATGCTCATTAAAGTTGTTTACAATGTCACGAGTATATGTATCTACAGTAGATATGTGTATCTTGCCCAAACACAGGAAAAAAATGAAGGTCAAAAAGACAAATGTTTTAAATTAATAAATATTCTTAGTGTCAGGGAGACAAAGGGTGGAGGCGGTGGTCCTCATTTCTATTCAAGATGGGTGTGCAGAGGAAACTTGGCCAGTTTAAAGTTGAAACCTTGAAGCGTTACCTAATGATCTGAGTCACCTTCACTCCATTTAAATAAACTATATCAATACATATTGAAAAGGGAAGATTGTGTTAGCCTGTTTAAGTTGCTTTGCTGGCTCTTTTCATCTTCTTTTCAAGCTCTTTTGGTTAACGATCCTGGCACCTGCCAATATAAATTAGGACTGGTTTTCACATTTTGAAGCTGTGGATCTGTATTGAGATACCTTTCAGGAGGGAATAAATCCTGTGAGCCATTATAGGCAAAAGAACAAAGTATTTAGCCGAATTGAGGATGTTTTTGGGAGCACTGTTGTCCTGACAGTAGTTGTTGTCATGCCAAAATGACTGAATCAATTTGTGGCACAAGGCCACTTTTGCCCCAGGGATGTTTCTTTTTTCCTTTTTTTTCAATTTTACACTTCATTTCATTTTTACATTAAACATTAGATATTACTGTCTGCTCAGTGTCTGAATGGCACCAAAGTAACATTACCTGGGGGTAGAAAGATGCACTATACTCATGACAGCCACCAGCCAATATCACAGAGGGATGCATTTTAAACTTAACCTGGCTCGCTGCTGGACAACACATCCACCAACCTCCAAGGAAAAAAAAAAAAACCTCCAGATGGCCAATCTGACTGTGTCATCCAAACTGGAGTAAACATGCTCATACTTCTCCATGCCTAGACGTCAGGGATGACATAGTTTGAAGTTCTAAGCAGGCCAAAGAACTTCTTAGCCCACTTTTAGAGTTATTACAGTAAAAATAATGAAAGTTGCAGAAGAAACATTTAAATAATAAGCTCACATTATGGGTTAAATACATCTTGATACCCAACCTACCATGGCTTTATCAACCTAAATGATGTTACTGAGAACGTCCCTGGCAAAAAGTAAAAGAAATAAAAATATAACTATAATGGATGGAGTAGACTTTTAAAGAAGTGTAATACTTTATTCATTTTTTAAAGGATTTAGTGCTGATGTTTCCTTGTGTTGAGTTGGTTGAAATGTGGTGACTCTGAAGGCCAGGGCCAAGTTACAAACTGTTCTCAATTTATGAAGTGGGGTATGGAAACATACACACCTATCACCCACAAAGTGCCAATATAGTAAACTCCAGTACGTATCTGTTGCTTTATAGACAATTGTATGTTGTAATAATAATAGTAATCATGATAATAATAATATAGGGTTGACACAAAATCATAAGACACACTTTATTCACCTAATGACGCACCAGTGTATGTATGGATGCCATTTGGAAATCACTTCACTGTAGATTTTGCAGTCGTGCTTGGACAGAAAGGCCCTAAAAATAACCGATTACAGAAAAATTGTCAGCTCTATGACAAGTTAAATCAATGAGAGCCTTTAAGATTGCAGTGGAATAGATTAAGTCACCATTATAATCAATTAATGACAGTGGAACAAAAATTACTCCCTTGTTGTTTTGTTCTGTCTGCATTCGTATCATATACAGAATGAAGTAAAGTCTTTGAATGAAATCAATAGGCAGGCACCCAAGAAATGATCAAATCATCATTTCATAGTATTTGGAATTTGTATGGAAGGTTGTTAGAACTGGTGTATGAGTTATGACCAAAATGTATTTTTTGAGATGCCGGTGACCTTTGACCTTCCAACTCTTAAGTGAATTACGGAGGCCAATTGTAAATAATTTAAAATATTTTTTGCAGTGTATTTATTTTTATGAATATGATACTGTCGGGCAATCTGAAAACATAATTATTTAGGTCATGGCTGCTGCTATTGTGTAGGTATACACATTTCAAGGTCTTGCTTGAAGGATTCAACACAAGATCCTTGTATGTGTGCTCAAAAGCAGACAAATACCACTCAGTACACATCCCTCACCTGCCTTGCAATTTTCTTCTGTCTGTTATCTCCAGTGCTTTCAGTGTAATGACGAGTGTGTGTGTTCTGAAGCTTTGAAGCTCTTTAAACTGCACTGGCTGGATGAGTGGTCACAGAT